>NC_056750.1:268106280-268376766 GCF_019279795.1 Protopterus annectens
TCATGGGCTTGCGATTTCCAAACATCCCTCCAAGTCAAAGGTTTTCACCCACCACGTGTCATACACCACCCCTGTATGCGTCTCGTTTGTCTTGTCCATTTAACTCCCCAAATATGCCTACTTCCCCTACCCCACAATCCACTCTCACCCCAAAAAAAAAGTGCAATCTGCTCCCCAAAAAAAAAATTACACCCCATACATAGCTGCTAATTCTGCAAACATGTCCACTGGACACACAAAATTTAATTTCATTTGCATTACAACATACTTTGTTGCCCTCACCCCTCTCTCAGGGGTTGAAAGTTTCATATCTACCTCCAAATTTATTCCATATGCACAGCTATTGCTGTTAAAAGAAATGGGCAGCTATGGACCTTCCCTAAACCCGTTCTGCACATCCCAAACTACTTTCCATACTATATTTCCCTCTTTGTGCCCCTTTTTCACCACTTTCCTATCTCCCCATTTTTCTTTTCTTTCAAAGAAATGAGAGCGGGGGTTAGTGGAAGTAAGCACTATTAAGCAGTAGTTAGCGGGTTTGTGTGTGTGTGCTTGTTTGCGCTTAGCTAAGCATTGCCAAGCATCGCGCAAACCCACTTACAACTGCTTAAAAGTGCTTTAGTCACTCTGTATGTGAGGACCCTTGTTCTGCTCAGGAGCAAAATAAAACACCTCTGTCAGTCTCGAACCCCAGACCTTGTACACACTACACAACATGAAGTACCACTAAGCCACAGTAGATATACAAGTTGGTGCTGAAATAAATATATCATGCATCAGAATGAGTGAATGTAAAGGAAAAATAGGAATGCCATACCACACAACTTGTTCTGTGGATCTTTACCAACAGTTGTTGTGGGATTACATTACATGACTGTGATAAGAGAAGCAGCCATTCTAGCAGGAAATAATGTTACACCATCACTTTACAACCCCACACAGTATCACAGCAGGACAAACACTGGCATATCTGTTTAGGGCAGAGGTCATACCTCCCAACTGTCCCTAATTTTCAGGGATGTCCCTGAATTTGACACAAATTTTATCTCTGTCCCACTGAATCCCTCCTAAAAACTACTGACTTCGGCCAGAAAGGTGGTGAATTACACTTAATGAATAATGACAATAATTAAGAGTTAGGCACTTTTACGTTAGAAAATGTGTATTAATTCATATGCTCTGATTCTCTCAATGTTTCACCTTAATGGCACTAACATTTTAAAGGTGTCCCTGATTCTTTCCTTACTTTTCCCCAAGTCTGTTCAAATATGTACCCGAGTGTTTGAGAGGTCTGGCAGAGACAGAAACACAGAGGCATATCAGCCTTTCTGCTGTTACACACTGTGCAAATAGCTTTGGAAGGTGTTTCGGAAGCATACCCTTATGTAGGAATACAACACTGAAATACAAATGGATGTAGCCATGTACTGGTAGCAACCAAATGTAACAATGCCATTGCTCTATTGCTGAAAGGATATGTGTGGTGCACAGACAAAAAAATAACAGGCTATTCTCTGGCTACCATGTGGATAGGTCCACAGTTGGGAGTTACGTAGACAGATTACTTGCCTTAATAAACTAACATGTACACAGCAACTCTAAGTCCAGCATGATAAAGTCCACTTATGCTCTCTGTACTTCTGCACCCCTACCAAAATGTAGAATATACCTGTGTATGCAGGGTCTACCAAGGATGTAGGTAAGCATACTCACAGTACTGAAATGTGTCCAGTTTTTCTGAGCAGCTTGTGCTAATGTCAACACTAAAAAAGCACAAACCGTTTAGAACTGAGTAAATGAATATTCACAGTATAGCAGTTCACAAACAATTCTTGTGCCAAAGGAATACATCTCAATAACTAGCTTTGTATGGCAGTTAATTGTAAAAGTTGAAAAGAAAGTACATCTTTCCATCTATCTTGGGGTAGCATTTTGAGGGAAGAGTACATTTCTACACTGACAAATGGGTACTGGAAGCAGCAACATTGGGTCTGAGTACAAAATGTAAATCTCTGGCTACACCCCTGGCTTCGGATATAAGAACTATACCAACCTTCTGTCGTAAACAATGATGTCCACAGCAAACAAGGATGATCTCCATCTTGGAAAGCTGAAAGGGCCACGCCTACCTGAGTTTGCAATTTATAGTACTGGGTTGCTATGACAGTGATTACTGCAATTACTACACAGCAGGCTGCATTCAATTAGCAAGTGGTGGCCACTAATTGGTGCACAGGCCATCACATGCTCATGTGCAAATACCTACAAAAGCAGGCTGCAATCTCTGCCAACAAACTCAATCACTATATTGTAGAGACTGACAAGAGAGAGAGAGAGAGAGACAGACAGAGAAAAGGAAAAAGAAAAAGAAATATTACCAAATCATACAAAGGAAAGGTATGTGACACATATGTATTTAAGAAAAGCAAGTAATTTTTTTCTTAATTTAATGTCATTGCATAACAGTTATAACCAACTTCTGGGTGTGATATATTGAAGATTTACCCTTGGATGTCTTTGCTAAATAACTTGTGCTTTGCCCTCTTGACTAAACTACACCAACCATGGGTAAATCTTCAATATACCACACCCGCTCACTGGTTATTTCTATAACTATAAGAACCAAATCAGAGGAGATCAGAAAGACTGGAAGGAGACTGGAAAAGCAATGGGAACAATGTCAGGACATAAGTATGGTTGAAGTATGCATAGGTTTAAAGTCAAAGTGCAAATGTTGGAGGTATGATGAGACAAAAGAAAGGCATAATTGGGAATATATTATTAGAGTGTAATGAGTTGGAAGATTTTAAAAATTCCCTACAGAGTATTTTGTCAAAATATTCAGTGTGCAAATGGATGTTACTAAGGAAATGATTTTGACCCGTCACACAGAATCTGAATTGCCTAGACACAAGTAAGGCCTTTTAAGTTTGTGTTGGCCAAAAAAACCCCACTTACTACAAGATGGAAATCAAAGTGTACACCAACTGTATTTGAAGTATTGAATATGATAAAGGAACAGAAAGAGGGATCTTTAGAAAATGGTAGTAGTAAATTAATTAGAAGTTAAAGAAAATTGTGGGAGCACATGGAAAATAAAGTTCAGGAGGAGTGAAGTCTAAGGAAGGCAGGAATTGAGCAAATCATGTAATGTTGGACTGATGTCAGTTG
The DNA here is from genome assembly GCF_019279795.1 of Protopterus annectens. Lineage (NCBI taxonomy): Eukaryota > Metazoa > Chordata > Ceratodontiformes > Protopteridae > Protopterus > Protopterus annectens. The sequence goes on from NC_056750.1 coordinate 268,109,452, forward strand.
TAAAGAAAATATATGCTGTGTGTAATGTATGTTAAAGGAAAAATGTTAATATGGTTTGTTTTCCGTTAACGCATAACTATATCTTAAGTGATCATTTAATAGAGATGTTCAAAATATGCATAAATACCTGGATAGAATTTAGTTAACTTGGCTAGTGTTTAAGAAAATTTGTGGGGACTTCTAAGCAGAAGTATAAAACATAGGTGACAATGGCATAACTGGGAAGCTACTACCTTTCTCTAATCTTACAGGGCTACCAGGTTGGGTAGAAAACTTACTAAAACTAGGTACCTGGTTGAGAACTACTGAATAAAAGACGACCGGAGCCAGTTCCAGATTTGAGCGCTTTTGTTCGTTTTATTGTTACATAATCGAACTTCTTCAGAAATCTACAGAGGAACATTGGTGTGTGCTTTATATACTACACAGTGGTTACTAGCATGCGTAATGCTTGACGTATACTTTTCTCAATGAGTCATCTAATCCATTTAAGGAGGCATTTGATGTTGATGGCTCCGTTGAGCCCTGGGGGTGTGTCTGCAGCAAGTTCTATTTGCCATTTCAGTTCCTTTACTTCCAGGGGTGTACTTGATTCGTTGCTAAAGTTGTTGGCTGCTTCTAAAACTAGGAACAGGAAGATGCTCTTGGGGCATGCCTGTGTGTGCTTAGCTAGGGCGTTAGGTCATTTCTCCGTATGGCCTGGTAGTGCTCACTGATCCTGTCCTTGAGTCTCCGGGATGTCATGCCAATGTAGAAAGCGTCACATTGTTGGCATTTGCTATAGTAGACTACGTTACTGGTGTGGCAGTAATGTGTGCCTGTAAGTATGACCGGTAGTTTTCTACTACTGCAGGAAATACTGTTAGTGGTAAGGATATAATGGCAGCAGTTACACTCTGTGCATGGAAAGGTGCCATGCTTGCTTGGTTGGGTGTCATTGGGTCCTGTGATCTTTTGCTCAAAAAAGGCTTTGAGTGAGTGGGTGCGTTTATAGGTGAACGCAGGTAGGTGACCCACTGCTTTGCTAACTTCAGGGTTGACTTGTAGGATGTCCCAGTTGCTAGTGATGCTGCCTCTGATGTCGGTGGCATCAGTAGAGATGGGGAGGGGGAATCTAGGGGTGTAAGACTTAATGTTCGTGGGTGTTTCATGGAACCCGTGGGTAAGGATGGGTTTGTGCCTGTGCTGTCTCAGTTCGCTGACTTCTAGGGTGACTTGGTCAATTAGTGTGTCTGGGTATTTTTTGTCTAAGAATTGTTGTCTGAGAAGACTACATTCTTTGACATATTGCTGGTCGTTGCTCACCAGTCTACTGAGTCTTACAAGTTGCCCTTTGACTACATTTTTCTTCATGAAGTTCGGATGCAAACTTCTGAAATCAAGGAGGTTATTCTTGTGGGTTGGCTTTCTGAAAAGCGTGGAGCTGAAGCTTCCGTTGGCTTCCTCGTGGCTCAGGGACACGTCTAGGAAATTAACTGTATTTCCTAGACCTGTAGTAGTGAATTTGAGGAAACTGATGCTGTCTTTGATCTTGCCTAGGAACATGTCTAGTTCTCTGTGGGTGCCCTTCCATAGAAAAAACATGTCGTCGATATAGCGCATGTATAGTGCTATTTTGTCGAAGCCTTTTAAGTGGCGTAGGGTGTCAGCTTCCCACGAGCTGAGCACAAGGTTTGCATAGGCAGGGGCCATTTTGGCTCCCATGGCAACTCCCTGTAGTTGTTGGTAGATGCAGTCATTGAATTTGAAGAAGTTATTATTGAGCACTAGTTTGAGAAGAGTGCAGAGCGTTTCGGCTCTTTGTGGGTTCATATTTCTGTGGTTGGTTAGATAGTTGTACACTAGCTTACTCCCTTCATGGTGTGGAATGCTAGGGTATAGTGCTACTATGTCTAGGGTGACTAGTAGTACTTTCTCTTGGGGGAATTGCTTATGGAATTCATGGATTCTGTTGAGAAATTCCCATGAGTCCTTTAAGTAGAATTCTGCTGTTTGGGCATATGGGTTGAACACAAAGTCCAGGAACTCAGATACGAATTCTGTTTTTGTCCTTTTGGACGACACTATGTGTCTGAGTGGGGGGTTTTTTTGGTCTTTGTGAATTTTGGGGATGCCAAAGAGTACCCCGACCTCTGGGGCGTCTACTTTCATGAACTCAAATTCCTCTTCTGAAATTGCATTGCTCTGGGCTAGTTTGAGCAGTGTTTTGTCTATTTCTTTAAATTTTAGGAGCACTTCATCTTTACTTAGTTTTTTGTAGTGACTTGTAATATGGAGAATTTCTTCCATTTTCTGATTGTAGTTACTAGTGTCCATAATTACAATGCCAGCTCCTTTATCTGCTTTTTTCACTGTAACCTCTTTGTTGGTTTTGAGTGATTGCAGGGCTGCTTTTTCTTCTTTGTTCAGGTTGTTCACAAACCGTCTGGGTTTGTTGTTGAGCATAGTCCTGATTTCATTTTCACAGACTTTAGCGAATACCTGAATGTTGTTGTTAAGTTTAGGGTTAAATGTACTCTTTCTTTTTAGTACTGTCGGGGGCGTGTCACTGTCCTCTGAGCTCAGAGAGTCAGCTGACTGTGGTGAGGAGTTGCATGCTCCTGGTATTACACTTCCACGTGTTGTTAATCTTTGTTTGTGGCTGCTGACTCTGTTTGGGGGCGAGCCCTCTTCATTGTGGCTGAACAGCGTACTGCTTTCTGCGTCACTGTATAGGGGTGGGCTAAGGTTATTCTCAGTACTGACTACTGTGTCTCTGTCAGCAGACACGTGGAAGGGGTCTGCGTCGCTTGTAGCGTTCATTTGGCGTGAACGCTGGTCCCCAAGTACTGTCTGTATTGAATTCTTCCTGCCAGTGCGTACATAGAGTGCAGGTGAGTGGCCTGTGGCATGTTTGTGAGGGGAAGTCATTTCTCTCCTGCCATTATGGGTATGATCAGAAAATATCAACATCATTCTCGTTATTACTTGAAAAACAGTTCTCGAGAGTATGGCTATGATCAAAGGAATCAACATCATTCTCGTCATTACTTAAAACACAGTTCTCTACAGTATTCTCGACATTAATAAATGAGCAATTTTCTACAGCGTTTTCAACAGTACGGTAATAACCAACATCGCCGGTAGAATCGACATGCAGTACAGTATAATTTGAGCAAATGTCCCTATCAGTGTTATTGTGTGCGTCGCTACAATTACTACCGTAAAAGTTACGTTGGTCTGTGAACCGGATGACTCTGGTATCTGCCACGTGGTAATTAGTACAACTTGTAGAATTTACGTGACTATAAGCAGTAACACGGTTCTCGCACTGTGTTAGGCTACTATTTGGGCGGTCAGAGTTAGACCGTGCATGGGTTAAAGTATTTGAACCATCATGGTTATTGTGACTGTTACTACTATTGCCGTTTCTGTAAGAGGCGTAAGATACATCACCCGTATTAGTAGAACTGATACACATGCAGTCTTCACTGCTTATGGTATTACCTTACCGTGCTGAAATTCTTTGTAGAAAGCGAGCTGTTTACCTGACTCGTAGCTCTGTCTGCTGGTGCTGGCGACCCACCAGGGGTATGCTGATGCATCGTGCACTGTACAGGGCTGGCATCATTTACATCATTTACCTCTAAATTAAAGATCAAGGTTTCCTCTGGCATAATTAGGTCTAGCAGGTTAGTTTTATTGTTTCTAAAGATATGCTTGAGATTCAGTTGCCTACAAAACAATTTCAGATCAAGAATGACATCAGTAGTTTTGGCTCGTTGAGCCGGAATAAAGTTTAGACCTTTGGAGAGTAGGCTAACAGTACCTTTATCTAGTTGTTGTCCCGAAAGGTTGATGATAGTCATTTGCTGGTGGGGTTGTGGCCGCCTGCTTAGTTCGTTTGAGGGTAATTCCTCGTGGCCATTGTCCTTTTTATTGGTTGGTTGTAGATGGTGTTGCTCCGGTAGTTGAGGTCTCGTTGAGCCGTGCCTCGTGGTTTGCCCTTTGATAACGCGAACATTACTAAGCACGTTAAGACAAGCACGCTAAAAAAGAAACTAGCCAGAGCTTGGGCAGAATATCAAGACAAGTCAGCGTACCCAAGGAAGACGAACCCATCAGAGTCCTCTGATCTAACCCAGGACACCGACAGTGGAAGTGATCACGATACCGAAATGAACACACCGCATAAAAGCCAAACAGGCACTAACTCCCACCATAGTGCCACAACGAACCAGGCAAAAAGACCGCACATGAAGGACACTGCAACCACAAGGAACGCACCAGGTTCAGACGAGCACAGACAAGGAGGAAACCGTAACCAAAGTCATTCCACAGCTACGCATCCAGCTGGCGCGAGGCCCAAAACATCCACTTCAACCCCCACCCGTAACGACAACACAAACCGGTATGATGAATGCAGACAACCCAAGTCTTTTTTAGCCAGGGGCAGGGACCCACAGCCCCCGGACCCATTACCGCATTTTAGTCCCTTTAGCTTTATGCATGTGTCAGACATTTTTTTTATCAATCAGAAAAGTAGTGGACATTGATAAATAATTGAAGGAATTTATCTGGGAGGGGAAGAGGCCAAGAGTTATGTGAGATAAGTTGATCCTTCCAACAAGAACAAGGTAGTTTATGATTACCTGATTTTTTTTTTTTTTTTTTTTTTTTTTTACAGTTACACTGTTGAGCCTTATTTGTATAAGACAAGCAGAAGGTTATAATTCCAAATGGAAAGGGATGATGATGATGGAGTGGGTGGGGGGGGGGCTCAAGAAATAAGGACAGAGTGGGATTTTGGATGTGGATCCTTAGGGAGAATATCATTAACCACACAGAATATTATATTCATAAAGTAACAAAGTAGTCTAAGCACTAAGTCAACACGAGAATGAAGAATAGAAATTTTGCCAATGCGGATGACTGCAAACAGGAGTACAGAAAATTTGCAAGAGGGGTTTGGAATTCACTGATGAAAACTGGACAAGGAACCATGGTACTGGGAGAAAATAACTAGAGAAAGAAATGTAGTGAAGTAGGAAGAGGCCAAGATGATATTTGGACTTCAAGCTACAGACTGCCTTCCCTACCTAGGACTGACAGAGAATAGACAAAGAGAAAGGGATAGAAGAATACCAAGTGACAGACCTGCTCTTTTAGCGTTTTTAATTGAATCAAGATCAGAAGCTGTTAAAAAGGGATAATTGGTAGAGCATATAATATACTGCACATTATACGACGACAGGTCACTTGCATTCAAAATCGGGCACGCTGATTGGTCAGCCCATTGTAAGTTGGTCATATACCAAAAGGTCTGTTTGCTCGGACTATCTTCTATTAATATATGCTAAGGAGCTTCCCACTTTTCTTTTTTTTTTACATAAAGTTTGAAATCCGTAAAAGTTCAGAGGTACGGCAGAGAACATACAAGGAAAATCAGGTACGCAATGCAAAACTAAAGAAATGTACCCGATTACCCTTGTATTTCTGCCCTGTCTCATACCTCTGAACTTTCTATATTTCAAACTTTATATATATATATATATATATATATATATATATATATATATATATATATTTATTAGATATAGATATATATATATATATATATATATATATAGATATATATATATATATATATATATATAAAAGTAGCACAGATCTTCCTTTCTCCTTTGTTTCTTTTCCAAAGCACTGATGTACTGAAAAAGGCAGACCACCACCATGGTGCCGTTATAGAAAGATGTTACATTATTTAAGAAAAGCAAGTAATTTTTTTCTTAATTTAATGTCATTGCATAACAGTTATAACCAACTTCTGGGTGTGATATATTGAAGATTTACCCTTGGATGTCTTTGCTAAATAACTTGTGCTTTGCCCTCTTGACTAAACTACACCAACCATGGGTAAATCTTCAATATACCACACCCGCTCACTGGTTATTTCTATAACTATAAGAACCAAATCAGAGGAGATCAGAAAGACTGGAAGGAGAGACTGGAAAAGCAATTTACAAGGGAACAATGTCAGGACATAAGTATGGTTGTGAAGTATGCAATAAATTCTAGGTTTAAGATTTTTGCTTGAAAGTGTTTGCATAGGAATTTTTATTCCCCAAGCAGAATTAAAAGAATTTTTCCTCAGGCAGTTAGCAAATGTTGGAGGTATGATGAGACAAAAAGAAAGGCATAATTGGGAATATACATTATTAGAGTGTAATGAGTTGGAAGATTTTAAAAATTCCCTACAGAGTATTTTGTCAAAAATATTCAGTGAGCAAATGGATGTTACTAAGGAAATGATTTTGAACCGAGACACAGAATCTGAATTGCCTAGACACAAGTAAGGCCTTTTTAAGTTTGTGTTGGCCAAAAAAAAACCCACTTACTACAAGATGGAAATCAAAGTGTACACCAACTGTATTTGAAGTATTGAATATGATAAAGGAACAGAAAGAGGGATCTTTAGAAAATGGTAGTAGTAAATTAATTAGAAGTTAAAGAAAATTGTGGGAGCACATGGAAAATAAAGTTCAGGAGGAGTGAAGTCTAAGGAAGGCAGGAATTGAGCAAATCATGTAATGTTGGACTGATGTCAGTTGTAAAGAAAATATATGCTGTGTGTAATGTATGTTAAAGGAAAAATGTTAATATGGTTTGTTTTCCGTTAACGCACCCTTAACTATATCTTAAGTGATCATTTAATAGAGATGTTCAAAAATATGCATAAATACCTGGATAGAATTTAGTTAACTTGGCTAGTGTTTAAGAAAATTTGTGCGGGGACTTCTAAGCAGAAGTATAAAACATAGGTGACAATGGCATAACTGGGAAGCTACTACCTTTCTCTAATCTTACAATCTATAGCCAGCAGCAGCATTCTCTCTCATGCCTCCTTTACAGTATCAGTAGCACAGCCATCCTTCATCCTGAGCACATTACAGACCTTACTAACCAAATGAAAACTGGTTCAAGCACCTTGTGGCATGCCTGGAACTACCATCATCCATGGATAATATCGCTTCAGTGGAATTAGAATCCATTTCAACTCTGTCATGACCTTTCAACTGAAGTTACTAAAATGGCCACCCCTTGATAACTGACACCTAACTCTAATCACCTCACATGGAAGTTTCTCTCCAGGGTCAATCAACAATGACCACTTTTTTAAATAACTCTTACATATCTGAAGGGTCATAACTCCATCACTTTTATGGCAACAAGGGAAACAAGAGGAACAATGCTAAACTGTCACTCTTGCAATAGTGATGCGTTTGACACCCAATGGATGTTGTCCACTACAATGCTGTATCAATGTCAGCTCATATGACCCTCAGCCATAAACTATTTTCCTTTTTCTCCCCACTTTACCCCCATATGATGATCATCCATCCTTCTCCATACATAATTCCTCATTCAAACCACTTCACTTGGGCAAATGTCAGTTTAGATAGGGGCATTATTCAGGCAGTATGACAATGATTTTTCTGTTCTGCCCACCCCACTTTACATATGTCAGCATTAAGCTACCCACAAGTGGCTGTTCAATGGGTTGAACATACTGGGCAATCCTTCACTTCCATGAGGACAAATTGCAACAAGCAACCCCAGCCCCATAAGGCCCTCAGGGCTGTCCTTTGCAGTCTTCACCAGGGGACTACCTGACCCATGTGTGTGCCATCTAACATGTACCCTCACACCCAGCAAAAGAATCAAGAGGGTTCTTCCCCTTTCCTACTCTCTTTGCCACACCCAGCTCCACTAGTGCTGAAGCCACTAAGAGAACCCTAGTCGCCACCCTGATTGTAGTCAGGGCTCTATCCTTCTAAACCATACAGCCAGAACAACTGTTTACATTTTGTGACAAAGCACAGATACGCAGGTAATAAACATCTTTAGTTGCACATCTGTACTATACTAAATCTGACAGCAATTTTCTCAGCAGGCTTGGCAGAGCTTTTCACTCAAGACACACTTACCTATTTACAATGCCGCAAAACTTCTACCAACATGCTTTTTAAATGGATGAATTAAATATCAGGGGAGGGTCTGCCAATACCTGGGAAGAATATGGCAACTGAGCAAAACAAATATATGTAGGGTCTGAACACTCTTGGAGCAGTCCAATTGCAAATCAACCCAAATTTTGAAGAACTGTCTAAACTTTACAGTTACCTTAGCAAGTGTGTCTTACAGCATTGACTGTCACAACCACACATAGTATCTAAATACAGACTTATGTCTCCAATGAAATGAAAAGTCTGTAACCTAAAACTCCGAACACCGGAAGATAACGACCATGGCTTTTGTTTAGTAACATTTGCCTTGAAGCCGGAAAACCTCTCAAGAAAACAAAAAGTAGCAAAATCGGCCCTCTGGATTAGTTAAATAATATACATTAACAAATGGTCTTATGATACTAAGCAAAACTCTGCATGCCTGACATGAGACCGGGACAATCTGGCTAACAGCTCTAAAGAACAAGGGAGATGACAAAGCACACCTTGATTGGGACCTCTCTACAGCTTTACATTGGAGAACATCCAAGATACAACCTTAACTTAAACAAAGGAACCTGTAATGCACTTCAGTTCACCCCTTGAGAGTCACATTTGACTCCTAGAGTGATCCCAGGGACAGCCACTGCTACCAGAGGGGAAATGGAAAAAGGTTACCAAGTTTTTCTTCCATATCTCACAGACACACAAGCACACTTGCGCACACAAACACACACACCCACTTACTGGTAATTTTGAGTCCCTCATCCACCTTACCCATGTCTCTGGACTGTGGGACGGGACCAGAGCACCTGGAGAAAAACTACAAGAACATAGGAAGTTTATGGACACTGCATAGAATGCATCCTAGCCAGGAACCAGACCATAGAACTCTTGCTGTGAAGCAGCAGCAAAGCTACCCATTGCATCACTGTGTCACTCATACAGTTCAGCTATCAAATCAATAAAATTTAGGAGGAAAGAAAAACTTAACCAAATCCTGCAAAACATAGTCCTCCCAATGAATACTGTCAAAGGCCAGGAACATGTTCTTTCATCTGTCACCGTTTACCCGGCTAACAACAACAGAAGGACGTTATTGCTGAAAGCTACTTTCAGTGAACATGTGGAGTTGTACTTTTTCTAGTGTTTGGCAACCGTGGAGTTGGTACTACATTAGGTGAGGCATTGGAGTTTTTCCTCCAAACTGGGTATGTGTGTAGGAAGCATACTGCTCAACTGTCCAGATTTTTGCCTTAGTTTTGTTCTTTTCCTCCTAAAACTTGTGGTCTTCTGGCAAATCATACACTAAATAATGACAGACATTTGAGTTTCAGACTTCATATCCTTTATAAAATGCATGGTAACAGAAAATCTTTATTCTAACAATGTTCTAAGTTTATAAGAGAATATATAAATGTTGTCCCTATTGTAAGCCTCCCCCCCCCAATTATTTTTAGCTTTGTCCAGATGTCTTGTGCCAAGAGGCTGATAGGTATGGGGGGGGGGCTTACTCCCATGTTTGCTGAATTTTTGTCCTTGCTTTGTCTACTGGATAACAGTCTTCATTAAATGATCATGAATCCCAAAAGACTTTGCTGCATCTAAAATGGCAATCAAAAGGAGAACATTAATACTGGCTTAACTCCTATTAATGGAGGGCATGTATTCTATTATCAAAAGTTTGCCTTGATTTAATAAATTCATGGTGATCATCATCAATTAATCTGGGAATAAATTATGCTAGCCTGTTTGCCAAATAAGCCATGAAGATTTTGGAATCTCACCACTCAATAGAGAGCAAAAAGTTGTCAACACTAGAATTTTTGATCTGGTTTCAAATTAAATACTGCACGCTTCCATTATGCTGATCCTGGATTGCTCTGTCCTCCAAAGAGTTAGCAGAAAGCTGCAAGAATCCCAAAACTCTTCTTTTGCTAATGCATGAAGATAAAATGGCAGACTAACCAGGTTTGCCCTTAGCAACTGCAGGGCTCAATTTGTGCTACTCTTTCACCTGTCTCCCTTCAGCTATAAGTAGTTGAGGAAAATAAAAAGTAAGAAGGTCTTCTACTTTTAAAAACTGTAGCAATATACCAAATTATTTGCTACAACTTATAACTATACCTCAGTACCTATATCTGGTGCTCAAGGCTCAACGTACTACATGGTGCGTAAATGGGAAGAAAAAGGTTTATATCTAGTAGTATCCAAGTTAATTTCTGTACCTCCATTCAGAAATGCCACTATAAAAATGAATGCTGTACCGCGCACCAATGACAAATCCGCATTTGAAAAATCGCATCCCAACACCTTGCAGTTGTCCTTTCACCCCCTCTAGCTATACTTCTGTCAGGGGGAGCACAACTTTACTTCTCAGCTTTATTCCAGAATTTTGGACAAAGACAAAAATAATGGGGGAACAAATGACCAAATTTAGGACATTTTTAAAATATTAAATGCTGAATTGTTGCAAACATTCTTAAATGTAGTTGATCTGCATACTTTCATGTAAAAATAATGACTTGATCAGTCTGTTATGCACTGAAGAAACCCTGATGAAGGGCTGCTACTTTGGTTTGCAGTTGTCTGGTGGTAGTGGTCCATTTCAACAATAAAGGATTTATTGCGATTTTGGAACCAATTTTTATTATATACATATATATATATATATATATATATATATATATATATATATATATACTTGCTTTTCAATGAATACCACGTATTCGAAAAAGAGCAGTAGACAGCTCAGTTACGCACTTATTCGAAAGTGCACTTTCACGAACTCTGCTTCTACAAACGTATCGCACCACAGTGGAGGACAGTAGGAAAACGTGCTATGTCCTCCACTGTGGTGCAGAAGTCATGGACCTTGGGGTCAGGGTACGGGTCATGGTAAGGGGATAGCCCTACTAGCTATCCTCTTACCATGACCCGCACCCTAACCCTAAGGTCTGTGACTACTGCACTAAACGGCAGTATGTAGCCCATTTGCTGAAGCGGGTTTCGCGAAAGTGCACAACAGAAGGACATTATTGCTGAAAGCTACTTTCAGTGAACATGTGGAGTTGTACTTTTTCTAGTGTTTGGCAACCGTGGAGTTGGTACTACATTAGGTGAGGCATTGGAGTGTTTCCTCCAAACTGGGTATGTGTGTAGGGAGCATACTGCTCAACTGTCCAGATTTTTGCCTTAGTTTTGTTCTGTTCCTCTGAAAACTTGTGGTCTTCTGGCAAATCATACACTAAATAATGACAGACATTTGAGTTTCAGATTTCATATCCTTTATAAAATGCATGGTAACAGAAAATCTTTTATTCTAACAATGTTCTAAGTTTCGCGTAACCAAGGGTCTACTGTGTGAGTTCGAAGAAGTGTATTTTTGAACTTATACAGTAGACCCATATTATATATATATATATATATATATATATATATATATATATATATATATATATATATATATATATATATATATACACACACACACACACACACACACACACACAAAGACACACACATTTATCCTCTTACCAGGTTGCCAAATTTACAATAGGACCTACTCGTCGTCGTGTCAAGTTACAAAATGAACCAATGTCACTTTCAGCCGTAACACCTAATAGCTGCTGATCTATAAGCCTTATCAGTAGCCACTACTCTCTTGGAAAATTTAGTCTACTGCACCACTGCGTTTTTCACAAATTCCAATTAATCAAATTCATCTTTCAAACTCCCATTCAAGAGCAAACTTTGAAACCCTGATTTAACTACCAATGTAATATAACTTCTCTACATCTTAGCTGCTCATCTCCAAGGGCATCTTTTAAACATCAAATATTCATTGCGGAAATGGCATGGAATTCGACTGCTCTTCTTGAAACTTATCAGAATCATCCCTACAGGACTCAAGCTGCTTGGCATAAACCAAATATCCAGATACAAGTTCCAGGTTGTCTTTCTTCCTTCACAGCACATTCCAAATATGTCCTCCATAAACTCAACCATTTGTGGATTGCTTTCTTTAACGAGTTGAGCTCAATATTGAAAAGATACCCACTCCTCAGCCTCCAGCTGATCCTCAAACATCTTAATTTTTTCACAAATCTATGCCATCATTCTAAAGGACAATTTACTAACATTAAAATAACAGAAAAAAGAACAGTTGTGTAAGAACTTACCATAACCTTAGATGTCCTTCTCTTCCATGTTGCAGTATTCTTAACCATGGAGAGTTGCTGCCTGCAGCACCGGACATCCGGCCAGTATACCAAAGTCTTGAGTGCAAGGGTATGTGTGACGCTGCATTTACGAGCTATAAACCAACGGTGGCTATATCTGTGACATCTGCATGTACCCAGTTTAGAACTGGCTGCTGCATAGAGAGCGCCCTCAGGACTAGGAGGAGTGAAGCAGAACAAAACCCCCACTAGACAAGTCAGTAGTCAGGGGAAGGACTCTCTATAATGTGGTCCACAAGAAAAGAGGGGGTAGTTGGGTGGGTGGGACTGAAAACTGCAACATGGAAGAGAAGGACACCCAAGGTTATGCTAAGTTCTTACACAACTGTTCTATGTCCTTCTACTCCTATGTTGCAGTATTCTTAACCTTAGGGAGAGTACCAAAGCTCTCTAGGTAGAAATGTGGGAGGCTGGAAGGGGAGCAGAGTCAATGAGACCCTGCAGAATGGATCAAGCAAACCCTGTTCTAGCCCTGGAAATTGAGTCTAGTTTGTAATGCTTGGTGAAGGTATGTACAGAAGACCAAGTTGTTGCCTCCAGAATTGAAGAGTAATCAATGCCCTTGAAAAAGACTGCTGAAGAGGAAGCAGCTCTGGTGGAATGGGCCTTGACGGATGAAACTAATTGCTTTCCATGAAAGGAATAGCAACAGGCAATGGCCTTAGAAATTCAATAGACAATTGTCTGTTTTGTTACGGCCTTAACTAGGGCTCTAGGATGAAAGCAAACAAATAGTTGATCTAATTGCCTGAAGGGTTTGGTCTTGTCAGGCAGAACCTCAGTTGCCTATGAACATCCAAGGAATGCAAGGTCCTTTCTGAGGAGTTCTGAGGCCGAGGGTAGAAGACAGGCAGGTTTATTGTCTGGTTTAGGGATAGTCCATTAACTACCTTGGGCATGAAGGAGGGGGCAGTTCTAAGGGAGAACCTATCATTATGGAAAACAAGGTAGGGAGATGAAGCCATGAGAGCTTGCATCTCTGAGACCCTCCTAGCAGAAGTGAGAGCCACTAACTAAACTGTTCTCCAAGTACAGAATTTAAGAGAAGACTGGGCTGGCTCAAAGGGAGCTAGTGTAAGTTTTTCCAGCACAAAGTTAAGATCTCATGGTGGGGTAATAGGCTTTCGAGGAGTTATGATGTGAAAGGCCCCTTTTAGAAACAGCTTGACATCCAACTTGGATGCCAGAGGAGGGTTAAAGGGAAGACAAGCAGACATAGCATAGGGATGCACTTTCACTGAAGAATAAAAGTCAACCGTGAATGCAGCAACACTCAGAGGTAGGAAAGGACCACTGGAACTGAGGCTTTAAATCGGTCCTGTTTATTTTTAAGGCACCAATGGGAGAATCCTTTCCATTTAAATAAATTGTTTTTCCTAGTACTTGGTTTCCTGGCCTCTTGCAGAACATTGAGTACGTCCTCAGAGTATAGGTGCCTGAAGGGGATCCGAACTCTATCAACCCATGCTTTAAGACTGAGGTTGAGAAGGTGGGGATGAATAAGGTCGAAGCAGTAGATTAACCTGTGGTGATTGCCCTGGGCTAAAAGGAAAAGTACGGGAAACCAATGCTGTCTTGGCCAGTAGGGAGTCACCAACAGGGTTTTTGGTTTGTCCTTCTGTATTTTCAGGAGGACTTTGTGAATCAAAGGAAATGGGGGGGGGAGCATAAAGGAACATTCCATCCCATGAAAATGAGAAGGTGTACACTTTCCTGGCTTGTGAATTGGGAGGCCTTGTGGAATAGATTGGTATCTGTCTGTTCTGGGAGGAGGCAAACAGCTACTTGAGGAGTACCCCACCTGTGAACTAGATAAACATCTTCCTGCGAAGCATCCATTTGTGGGAGGGTGATAAGGTCCTGCTCAGAGTGTCTGCCATCACATCGTCTTTTGATGGAATGTAAACTACCTGTAAGTGAATCTGTAGTGCTGTTGCCAGGGACCAAATTTGAATAGCACGGCTGCAGGGCAGGACTTTACTCCTCCCTGTTTATGTACCATAGGACTGTCATGCCGTCTGTGATGACCTTTAATGTGCCTGGCAGAAGGAGCTGTTGAAAGGTCTGCATTGCCAGGAAGAGGGCCCTTAACTCCTTTAGGTTGATGTGGTCCTTTCTTTCTGCAATGGACCATTTTCCCGTCACTTTGTGCTGGATGCTGGTACTGTGAAGAACTGCCCCCCAACCCAGGTCTGATGAGTCTGTGTAGAGAGACTGTTTGGGTGCAGAAATCTGCAAGGGCACCCCTTGATTGAGGGTGGTGGTTGAAATCCACTAGCTGAGTTCCTTTTTTCGGCATGGAAGAGGAGGAAGACTCGTTTCCAAGGAATGTGAGTGTTGGTTCCAATAATTTTTCAGTACCCACTGAAACTTCCCTCATGTACATCCTGGCTAGAGGGACCATGGGAATCAAGGATGCCATAAATCCCAGGATTCTCAAACATTCTCTGGCTGACACGGATGGTAGTGGCAGTAGAGTTCTGAAAAACTGGGTGAGACTCCAGTTTCTGTGTTGTGACAAAAACTGACATCAAGTCTGTCCATATTCTGCACCCCAGGAAAACTAGGTCTTGTGAAGGAGTCATTTGAGATTTTAGGCGGTTTACAGTGAAGTCTAGATTCTGGGGGATCCTGCAAACCAAGTCCAGGTGTTGAGACAGGGCATGAGGATCTTGATGTAGGATCAATATGTCGTCCAGATAAGGATAAATTTGTATCCCCTGAAGTCTGCAATATGCAATGACTGGGGCTAGAGATTTGGTGAATACTCGGTGTTGTGGAAAGCCCAAAAGGTAAAGCAGTATATTAAAATGTGAAGAACCCACTGACAAACGAAGACATTTTCTTACGTGGGGTGAACAGGGATGTGTAGATAGGCATTCTTCAGATCCAAGGTGGCCATGAAGGCATGTTGAGGAACAAGGGTAAGAAGTGATGTAATATGAGCATTTTGAAGGCAGGCACCTTGAGGAAGAGATTGAGGTAAGAAAGGTTGAGCATGGGTTAACAAGGACCATCTTTTCTTGTAACCAAAACCATTGAGTAAAACCCCTTGGCTACTTGTTCCTGAGGTACTTGGTTCTATAGTACCCTGAGAATGGAGTTGGCTCAGGATAGTGGGAAATATTGGAAGCTGGGAAGGTGGTGGTTGCGGAACTCCGTGGAATGGTGGAGATGCCCACCATGTCATGAGGTATCCTCTCTCTATGATGGAGTGCACCCACCTATCTGTGGTTATTTTCTGCTAGGAGGGTAGGGATAGGGTTAGGCATAGGGAGAGAGAGGTGGAAGTGGGTAAGAGAAGAGTCACAGTGGAGGAGCTCTATCTGGGTTCTGGGTGCCTCTGAAAGGAAGGAGGTGTTGAAGAGGAGGAAGATCTAGGGACAGTTTGTCTCCTTGTTTGTTTCCTACCCCTTGACTGGGTAGCAGACGTGTGGGAAGACTGCCTCCCGTCAAACCTAGGCTGTTGCTGATAGTTCCTATGGAATCTGGGAACAGGTGAAAACAATAAATGTTTCAGATTCTTTAAGTCTTTCCCGTTTTCCTGCAGTGATTTGAATAACTGAAGAGGTAGCTCCAAAGAGTGCTGAATTGTCTAAAGGGGCATCTAACAATTTAGCCTACACATACAAAGGCAGTGGTTAGTCTCTACCATGAAAATCTCCTAAGGACCAAACCAGGAGCAGCCGATTTGGAAGAAGCTTCAAAAGCATCATAGCTGCACTTAATTGAATGTCTTGTAACCTGAGATACTGTGGACAGAGGGGTATTCAATTCAGCCCTAGTTGGAGAGTTAGGAATGTCTGTCAGCAAAGTAGAGGCCTTAGTCAGGGAGTCTAGTCTGGTAATTAAGTGCTCTTATGGCCAAGGTAGAGGAAATAAAAATCTTCTTTCCCAACCTATCCATGAACTGTCAGTGTGAAATAAGGAAGATGAAGGAAGCTGCCTGGAAGACTTATCAGCTGAGACTGCAATAACAGCAGGATCTGCTGGCAGATTCTTAAAAAGGTACTGTACTTTTCTGAGAAAACTTATAGAATCTGTCTGGTCTCTTGTTAGCAGGAGGCTGACACTCAGGGCTCTGGAAAGCAGCTAAGAAAGCATCCTGGTATGCTGGGATTAAAGGCGAGACTACAGATGGTGAGGGCTGCTCCATCTGGAGTCGTTCAAAATATCTTTTCTTGGTGTCTGAAACATCTGATATCTCCCACCAGAAATGCTGTCTAAGTAGGGAAATAATATCCCCAAAAGAGAAATACTCTCCAGGGGAGAGTCAGGAGTGATGGACTCTTCTTCTGGGTCAAAATCCTTAGGGGCATCCATTTGTGAGCAATAAGTCAGGAACCCATCACACGAGGAAGACCCTTCCTCTGATTCTTCTTGTGCAGCAAGTGGAAAGCCTGACTGAGGAATCTGGGCCTGGTGTACCTCAAAGGCCTTGAACAGAGACTGAGAATGCTTCCCAAGCTGAGGCAGGCTCTCTTTCTCTTTCAGTTTCCTTTTTAAGGTAATCGGGGTAGTAGAAGGTCTGGATGCAGATGTTTGAGTGGATGGCAAAGCAATAGCAGGCCCCTCCGACGCCACGAGCCGTGGTTCCCCCTCACCATCAGGAGCTGATAGTTGTAAGGCCTCAGCAGATGTACTCTGGGTAACCACTGTACCAGCTTCCATTCCAATTTCCAGTAACAGTGGAACACCAGAAGTCCGGAGTGATTCTGGGCTAACATTCCTCTCTAGAATTTCACCAGGCACCTGAGGGGCAGCTTGGACGTCGGGCCTAACTTTTTAGCCTTTTTCCTTGGTGGCTTGTCAGAGTTGCCCACTCTGCCCTCCATCCTGGATGCCAAACGGAGATGCTGGTTCTCCAAGTAGAGATTTAGTGCCGACAGATGGCTTTGAAGGTTTTAGAGACAAAGGATTGACAAATATCACAATTCTTATAATCGTGACCTGCCCCTAAATAAAATAAACACTGATCATGCTTATCCCTATGTGGAATCTGTACCACAAGCGCACTTTCCCTTCCTAGATGACATACGTCTGAGAAAGGTAAATAAAATAGAAAAAACCCACAAGGGTACTTATCTAAATGCAGACAGCCAAGAGCGGTCATCGAGAACGAATAGGCGAGCCAAACATATGCCGGATAACTGGAGCTGGCGAATGGATGTCAAACTCGCTGTCGCAGAAAAGCTCTGAACTGGATATGTGCAGACATCATAGATATAGCCATCAGTTTATGGCTCTTGCATGCAGCATCGCATGTACCCCTGCACTCAAGACTGGTATACTGGCCGGATGTCCGGTGCTACAGGCAGCAACTCCCCAAGATTAAGAATACTGCAACACAGGAACAGAAAGACATCACATTTTGAATGTGCTTCATACTTTACAGAGCAGCTAAAGTGATCAACCTCTCAAGGTAAGACGAGACTTCTGCAGAAGGCACTTATAAAGCACTGGGGCTCAACAGGATATACAACAGACTGGTGTGTACACTGTTGACCTATTCAAAGCACTGGTGCCCCACACACAAGAGTGATGGTTCATAGGTGTGTACTAAGCCAATAACCACAGAGGCCTTTTCAAATCTAGCCATGAATGCTGAATCACAAGTTCTGACACCCTTGGTAGTATAAGCAGTGGCTTGGGAGATGAACTGTTTACAGTCGGCCTATGTCCAATACAGACATTGGTGTCAAACCAGTGGTGAATTTACAGTTCTCAAACCAGTTGTCCAAGTTACAATTGAACTGGGCAGGAAAGAACTCTGCTTCACATGGCTGGGGAGCCTGTTTCAGAGAAGGTGTAGTCTCTGGGATGTATACCTGTCTCTCCAGCACAACCTACTTATATCACAGGTATGGTTCAAGTCTTTAGAATAGGTAATTCTGGTGCTGAATGTTTTGTGGATATGCAGATCTAGAGAGGGGTCCGAAGATTCCTTGTATTTCAAGGAGATGCATAGATCTCCCTTCAACAGCCTGTAGGCAGTCTGCAGAGGATGTTTACACTCTGTAATTCTTATAGTGAGGAACCTCTGTGGACATTCCTACTGTTGGATGTGCCTGGTTAAGTTACTTAAGGGGACAACATACTCACTGACAGTCCTGCTGGTAACAGGGTACATAGAAGCTAGGGTTGTTTTTGTGGTTTTAGAAAGTTTTTAGCCCAGTATAACATTACTAACTTCTGGCAAGTACTCTCTTTTTTTGTAGTATGTATTGAATATGCAAATCAAATTAAAAGTTGGCCTCTATTAACATCCTAATAATTCAGTGCATGTAATCAGTTCTATTAGTATATTATCGAAATAAGTCATTTCAAAGTCAGTTTTGTCTTGCGCGTGACATTTATGGAAGAAAAGGAGTAACTTAGTTTTTTGGGGGAATTAACAGTATCTGTGCACTGTGGAAACAATTTTTCAGTGGTAGTAAAGGCTTTTTTTTTTTTTTTTCCAAACACCTTTACTGAATTATCACTTGTGACAGACAAATTTACATTCATATAAAATTAATTAAACTATATTAACATAATAAACATTATCCTTACTGCAGTGGTGGTGCTGCAGTAGCGTTATCGCCTCACACTTACACGTTGCCCGTTCGATTCTCAGTTACAGCGTCTGTGTGGCGACATGCGTGAACGGGCCTTCCTTCATTGAAGGTTGTGTGTTAGGCCCGGCAAGCCAGCACGTAAAACTCTACTGCCAATCATTAGCGGACTGGAGTTCCGCTGTGGCGTCCCCTAACTGGGAAAAGCCGAAAGACACAAACAAACAAAACATTGCTATGCATCACATAACCTAAGCAACATTACGTGCATCACTCAATTCCTGCCTTTTTTCTAAAGAAGCATCTTTATTAAACCATCACTTACTACATAGGCAATAATACATTTACATCAATGAAAACTAACTACACCAACACACTCCTAGTTGCAAGCATTTCACATCAATTATAATCTACCCAGTCTTTCTCACTCAGACATCACATTGCTCATTTAAGTCCTGCCACCTTTTAAATACCATTCCTCCCTTGTATGTATTGTTCCCACAATTCCCATTTTATCCTATGTAGTTTTCTCCTACCCTTTTCTAAAGATCTCAACTCCAGTTGTTTTCTTTGTTACTATATTCACTACTTCCAATATAGTTGGTTTAGATTTCATTTCCGTTTTCTAGTAACTGCTTTTTTGGCAAACACAGCAAGCCATTACCATGTCTAGGCAATTTCAATTCTATATCATAGCTCAGAAAAATCATCTCCCTCTTCAGACCAATCTGCTAACACATCTCTGGACTGTGCATCCCGCAGGGAATCCTAAAAGTCCACCAACTCACCACACTTACCTCTTTCTTCCCCTTCACATCTCCAACATTTGCTGTCCGCCTGAAGAAAAATTCTCTGGACTCTACTTGGGGTATAAAAATATCTACCAATTCCAGGCAAAATCCTAAATCATCTAGATTTTGTTGCATATTTGGGAGACATGCATATATCCTCCCATTGTTTCTTTGTGAATTGCTCATCCAGTATCACTTCCCAATCCTGTCTAACCTCCTCTGATTCATTATTATAGTTATGCAATATTTTGTATGCTCCACTAATTATTCCTTTCTGATACCAGCTTCTGTTCTAAATTCTACTAAAAACTCTACCAGCGCTGGTCTTTCATTTAGGATCCCACCCCTATTTCTTCCCGATAGGGAAGGCAATTTCTACCCTGCAGATGAAATAAATTATTGGCATATTCCCATCCTATCATCCTTTCCTCTCTAGCTATTTGCTCCCAATACCTTGGTTCCTTTGCCAGTTTTCTCCAATAAATTCCAGCCCCCTCTTGCCTATTGTCTGCATCCCTAATTGCAGTCATCCCTACTGGCAGAATCTCCTTTCTCCAGTCCAGTGTTGGTTTACTTCTTACAATACTTTCTGCTACTGTATGGATATAATAAATATTCTATATGATATTCTCCTTAAAGGCCTGCATCCAAAATCACAGACCCTCCTGGTTTCTTGAGCTTCTCCCACTGTTTCATCATCATCCCTTTCTACACTGAATTATAGTTTTCTGCTTGTACTATGTATAGGAGCCTTAACTGTGCAGCTCTGAAATACCCCTTCAAATTGGGTAATCCCAATCTGCTCTGGCTACTGGAAGAATCAGCTTATCCCACTTTACTCTTGTAGCCTTCACCTCCCGGATAAAGTCCTTCAGCTCATTACTAATTGATATCTACAACTTCTCCTCTGGTTGAAAATAAAAATATGCCTGACCTGTGCATAAGACTAAAGGGACTAAACATTTTATCTGCTTGTATCTTACTATCCATATAACAAAGCTTCCATTTTCTCAGTTTTTGTATTACCTTTTGTTTAGTCTCTTCCCACATATCCTTAGCTGCCACACTAGAATAATTTTTAATCCATACTCCTAAATACTTCATTTTATGATGTGCCCATAAATATGGATACTCCTGAACCAGTTCATGTGTGGGTACGTAATTTACCACTATTGCCTTTGTTTTAACTTCATTAATTTTGTATTCTGAAAAGATCTGAAACTGTCTAAAAACGTTCCACAGCACTGTAATGTGTCCTGGTTTTGTCGGGTATAAAATAATATCTACAAATAAAGCCAGGTTTTCCTAACTACCATACCAATTTTATCTTTGAATGCTGGAGTCCCTTATTTTCTTTGCCAATGGTTCTAAATATAATGCAAATAATAAAAAGGGAAATAGAACACCCCTGCCTGGTTCCTCTGCTCCAGCAGAAATTATCAGGGAGGACCCCACACACTAATTTTCGCCTCTGATCCCTTAACTATCCTCTTAATCAACGCTATAATTTTTTCAGGAAATGCAAATGCTTCCATTACCCTGTTCAAAGTCCCAGCTTACTCTGTCAAATACTTTCGCTGCATCAAGACCCACCAACAATGGTATTTTCTTAAATTCTGCTTCCTTCTGGATCATCAATATTCTGTTAATGTTGTCAAATGTTTGGCTCCCGTCCACAAAACCACACTGATCCATATCCATCAGTTTTGGCATTACTTTTGCCATTCTTTTAGCCATTATAGACATGAACACTTTATAATCATGGTTTAGTACTGAAATGGGGCTGTATGAAGCTGGATCTTTATCCTCTTTAGGTATTGCAGCTACCACTGCTTCCTTCAGGATGGTGGTACTTGTCTTAAAATACTGTTAAACAAAACCTTACAGATCTCAGTTTTTTCCTCCTAAGCTTCTTAACTTCCACAGGAATACCATCTATTCCTGGGGACTTTCATGTAGACTGGCTATACATCACAAATTTTTCGCATCTCCTCCTATCCTAACCATTAGCAATTCAGCCTCATCTACCTCTAACCTTGGCATATTTAATTTTTTCATAAACATTTCCATGTGTAGCTTTTCTTTATTTTGATAATAGAGACTCTCATAGAATTTCCAAAATATTTCTAATTCCTGTGTTATAGGCACCCTAAGTTTGGTGACAGTACTTTCTGTTGCTGGAGTCGTCGTGCTAAACGTTTTTGTGCTCTAGTGTTATCAAAAACAGCTGCTTAACAGGAATCTTTCTAAGCTTGCGCATATTATCGAGGCAATCCCTTGCTTTCTGCCTACCATTCTGCAGCTGATCCTCTTCTTGTTCTCTCAGATTCCCCGTATTCTGCAATACTTTAACATTTGTCATTCCCTCTAAATAATTTGTTACTTATAAACCATAGCTCCCTTTTCTTTTATTTCCACCCTATTGTTAAACTCCACCTTAAGGTTATCCCACTCCCTAGCTATATTTTCAGAAGAAATTTGTCTTCTCTAACAGCTCTTGAATAATCCTCCACTATCCATTCCTTAAATTCCTCTCCTTTCAACAGATAGGTGGGAAAGTATCAGTGTCTCATTTTTACTTCATTACTCTTTTTATTTTCGTTATTATTGGCATGTGATCTGAAATAGTTACTGGGTAATTATCAAGACCTTCAATTAAATGCATATGTTCATGTGAAATGTAAATTCTAACTAGTCTAGCCCAGTTTGTTTTATCTTGGGGGAATAAGTAAATTCACTCTGAACTCCTACTACTGAATGCAAATCTTCCATGCCAAATATCTTCATAAACCTTTTCAAAAATCTACCCTCCTTTGTTATATTTTCCCTTCTGGGCCTCAAGACACATCTTCACATTCTCATTTCTTCAAATCAAATTCCAGTCCCCATTTACAAGTAATATTCCTTGCTGAAAACTAATTTCTCCCAGACTTTTCTGAAGCTCCATTATAGCAGTTTTAGGTGGAATGTAAATGCATGCCAGTGTAATCCTCCTCCCTGGCCAATAGCCTCTTAGCACTGCAAATCTGACATATTGTTATCTTCTTTTATCATTATTGGAGCTCCTCTTGCAATTAATATAAGTACTCTTATTTCCTTTGTCCCACGTATTCTGCTGAATGACTATCCTGAAAACCTTTATCAAATTCACATGTTCAGTTCTAAGTGTCTCGCCCGTAACATAGCTATTTCACTCTACCTTTTAATGTAGTTCACTACTCTGTATTTATCTAGGAGGCCATATACATTTAAAGACATTAAAGAAAGTATCATTGTATTAAAAAGTTATTATTCCTACCTTTTACTGTGTAATACCCTTTTTGTTAAATGTCTAGTTCCAGCTTTTGTGCTACATGCATACACTATTTGGCAGGTTCAACTTTTATACAGTTTCTTGTCATATCCATTTGAGCCCATGTCACATCCTATAACACATTTTTGTTTTACTGAAAGCCCTCAAACAAAACAAACACTCCAAATATCCCCCCAACCTATTAACTTACTAGTAACACAAAAAACTATGTACACCTTCAAAATATTGAAATTTTATCCTTCTATCAGGAACAAAAGTCCAAAACTGACAGCCACACACACAGACTTGAATTAACCACTCTAAGTGCTGACTGGATTTGTCTTATCTTTATAGCTCTCCCAACTGAGAAAACCCCTGAATGTTTTTAAAGAAAACTAACTTGGGAAGCCCCCTGAAGGCTTTCAGAGAACATTAACTCCTAGCCAGTTTATGTCTTTTGCCAGCCAATCTCCAGCAGACTGTAGCCAGTTTCTCATTATCAGATCATCTCCATGGAGACATGGGAACTAGGCAGCCAGTTTTCGTTTATCAGATTGTTTCCATGGAAACATGCAGACCAGCTGCAGAATTGTTACTGAGCATACATGTATTTGGTAGAAGAAAGCCTCACAGTATTCAATGTTCTTTTTCATTTACTTGCACTCTTAAAACGTGTTACTAAATCAAGCTAAGGTCTTCAATCCAGTCATTATTCCCCATGCAAGAATGAAAAAAAGCACATAATTTTACTTATGCTTTTTAACCAGGCGTTTTGTTCACATTACAGTGCCTACATTTCTTAAAACTGAAGAGGAAAGCAAAAAGGGAGAAAGATGGAAAAAAAACAGCAGCACCTGTTTACAATCGCCAATTACACTTAAATAACTGGGGGGAAAAAACTTTACAGCATGTAAAGAAAACCACATGCCATGAAACTGGTACTATTGAAGAAATAATCTTTACTTGCAGTTAACTTTCTCTCTCCTGTTCCCCTCCCCAAAGCACTTTTTCGAACATTAATGATATAAAGTAGGGCATATATGCTTTAGAATCCTCCACAAGTCCAACAAATTGAGAGAGTCCAATATTGCCTGTTTTTCTTGTTCAGTCATTTCACAAAAATAATTATTGCATTGCAATCCTATATTAAGTTACTGGTTTTATCACTGTTCATCTCGGAAATCCTGTCCCTGCTTCATTTCCAACATATTCCCAGAGTCTTCTAGTCAACAGTCATGCTCCATTTCTTCTCTCCATTTTCCACTGAAAATGTTGAAAAGGTTTCACAGGCACAGTCTTGCTGTGGTCTGCTTCCAGAAGAAGAAGCAGAATCTCCTTCTGTTTCACAGCTTACATTTTGTTGGACAAACTTTTGTATTTCTTCCTTAGCAAGTACTTCATCAAAAATGATTTTGTCCCTCCAGGGAAGAACACCTCGAAGACAGCCGAGTATAGCAGTCTGAATCTCACAGCTGCATTGTGACATCCATTGAATAGTGGAATAAATCTGCTCTTCTGTCTGGTGTACAATGAGTAATCATTCTCCACAAACACTCTGCTTTCTACCACGTTTAGTACTTTGTCCTTCTGCCACAGTTTTGTCAGAATCAACTCCTTCTGCTGGTACAAGTGTATTTTTACTATTAAAGGTCTAGGTTGCTTTCTTACAGCCATGTTGGAGCATACACACGATGTGCCATTTCAACTAACTCCTGCTGAGGAATATCAGTCCAGTTGCTTATTTGTGATTTCATAAAATGAATGCAGTCTGTTACTTCCAGCTTCTCTGGTATAGCTGAAAATCTCAGGTTTCCCTATGTGCTCTGTCCTCTAATTCTATTATTTTTTTTGAAACATCCCCTCCTGATCAGTCTCATATTCAGCCAGCCTTTTCTTCATTTCGACCTCCGATTTTTGCAGCTTTATCACCCCATGTGAGTATCTGTTTAAAGCTTCTTACATTTTTTTCACCCTTTTGTTGTTTGTGTTTATATACTCCAGCAGTGTTTTGTTTAGTTTAACTAGGTCTTTATGCAGTTGTCTTGTATATTCCTGTAGGTTATTGTAAGCAGTGTCTAAAGGTTGCATTGCTTTTTGCTGAACAGCTGCAGAACTCTCCTGAGTCAGTTTCTTCCTCACTTTTTGGAACTACTTTTTTTCTAGGTCTTCTGTATTTCTTTATTCCTGGCAGTACACTTCCTAGTCATTTACTGAAATTTATCCATAAACACAAGTTTGCTGGCCTTCTCTGCTGAGTTTCTGTTTTCACACTGGGAGAGCTAGAAATAAGCGGTTACTCAATGTGCAGCCATCTTTGATGGTCACAAAGCTGTTACTCAATGTGCAGCCATCTTTGATGGTCACAGCTTTTTGTATTTGTTTAAAATGGCTTGGGCTGTCTACATAGTAAATACGAGGCAAGTCCTCCTCAAAATGGAGTAAGGAGACTTGCAGTGAGGAGGTATACAAATTGTTAATGAAAGGATTAAAGAGGAGAGACCCAACAATAAAATGTTTGGGTACCCAGACAATAACTGGAAAAAAGGGGGAAGTGCGTGTTTTACCATTTTACAGACTGATATTCTCTTGGATAAATAGCTATTGAACCATTTAAGATTAATCTGTTTTGATTAATTGATTAATCTTAATTTGTTGTAGGGGGCTGAGATGTAATGCTTTAGACAAGTCTATGAATAAGCAGG
Source organism: Protopterus annectens (assembly GCF_019279795.1). Taxonomy (NCBI): domain Eukaryota; kingdom Metazoa; phylum Chordata; order Ceratodontiformes; family Protopteridae; genus Protopterus; species Protopterus annectens. Next base: position 268,135,017 of record NC_056750.1, read on the forward strand.
AAACAAGTTTGCCATTGTCCCAGTTTTTGTTGGCTGGGTTTGTGAAGGTTAATATGGCAGAGGTTGTGCTGTGACCAGGACAAAAGTCATGCTGTGTGGGAGTGAAGAGTTGTCCTTGAAGAAGGTAGTTGAGTAGATGCTTATGAATACATTTTTCCACAATTTTAGACAGTGGGGGAAAATATCCCTATCTTATGTGTAAAAATACGGAAAAAAGGACGCTGATGGATGGATGGGAACAATATAGCTACATGGGTAAACTTGAATAATTCAATTGAGTTACTGACTTTGTGGAGTGGAATAATGTATGACATTTTCCAAAAGGATAGTACACAGGATTCTTGTATTGACCAGTTTATAAGAACAGAGATCAACTGCAACATCTGCTGCATTTTTGAGGTAGTCTCTCAGTGGGGTTTATTAGTAAATGGTCCGTTAGGTTTTAGTTTCTTCAGGATTTTTTTAATAAGAGACAGTTGAGATGGGTTGAAAGGTAAAGGCAGAGCTGCTACTATGATGGGGATGACATGTCCTAAGAGTTAAAGAAGGAATCTGTCTAGTAAGGTCTGCTTTTCTGTCAGTGAAGTAAGAGCTATTTATATTGCAGAAATGGGAGAAAGGTATGGCAAACTTATTTCCAGGCTATAATATTTTTTTGGACAGAAAAACAGAACTTTTTTGGGATGACCCCCCCCCCCTCCCCCAACATGTTTTTTTGGCAAGATTAAGGTGCTCATTTACATTCTATAGGATTTGTATGTGTTACATTTTAAATGAAAGTTATGTACTTATGGTAACACTAAATCAGTGTTGACTTCCTCAGTCTGTCTTAACCCATAGGTTTTGAATCCAAAGCCTGAACCTTAGAGATTTCAGTTCAGAAGCTCTGCCAGTTCTATCATAATGCACCGTCCTCTCACTTTCTTTTCAGATTGAGTGCCTTAGCATGTTTGAAACAGATGGGGAAACCCTGGGCATGAAAATGGGACTACACAAATTGTCTCAAACTGTAAACTTTAGGACAGTCTACAGACACAGCCAGAAATGATTCATAAAAGATGCCAATTTGGAAAGGGGAACAATCGGAGAGATGGAGGAGGCATACAGAAAAAAAGACATGGCTCTAATGTTATGGTAAGTGCATAAAGGTAAGTGCATAACTTTCATATCTGATATTGTCTTCTCCATCTGACTCAACCTGTGGGACAGAGTTCCCAAACAGTCAAACAATAATGGCATCAGGTGAGAAAGCTTTCCAAAATGGTAGAGCCAAATGTAGACCTGGATCTGAACTGTATATCCAGTTTGTAATGACTTTCAAAGGAATGAGTGCTAGACCAAGTATCAGCTCAACAAATATCTAAAATGACTTGACAGAGAAAGCAGCTGAAGCAGCAACATCTCTGGTACAGTGGGCTCCAGGCTTACCAGGTAAGGGGATGCTTTTCATTGAGCAAGTGAAGGAAATACAAATTGGTAAACAATCTGGATAAAGTCACCTTAGAAACTGGCTTCCCAATTGAGAACTGGAGAAGGAAACAAAAAGCTGATTTGATTTTCTGATATCTCTAGTTCTTTCCAAATAAAATCTTAGCTGAAGATGAATATCCAAACAGTGGACTAAGTACTTGCCTTTGTTACTGAAGTTAAGGAAAAATGGGTAAATGATTCAAGTTCAGCTCAGAGGTCACTTTAGTAGCACTGACAAATTAGTACACAGAGACACTATATGTCCTTATAAAAAACACGGTAAGGAGCTATGCAAGACAAGGGAGTTCCAGTTCTCTCCATAAAGAAGCTATGGCTACCAAAAACAGATTCTTCCCAGACAGTGGTTTCAAATCTAGGTTAGCAGCTGCCTCAAAGGGAAGTCTAGTCAAAGCTTGCAAGAGCAAGGCCAAACCTCAAGGAAGAAAGTACAATTGTGTACAATTACCATAAATGTAGATGTTAGTGTATTCACTGTTGCAGTCATTACATTTGGGTAATATGCTGGCAGGTTGCCCTCGGGTCGGCCTGATTAACGGTCTTTGGTCCTGCGTCAGTTGCTGTCCCTTCTTCCATTACATCAGGTCTTCAGGGGTATAAAACATGCAGCCGACACCATTACATCAGTTTTTCTTGCCCCAGATGTCAGGTGCCCCCCAAATGGGGAGCAAAATAAAATTAAAAACACAAAAATATACCTCCAACCAAAAGCAAATACACCAAAAAAGCTTTTAAGCATACTAAAAGAAAGTAGAGGTATAGTAAGAGAAAAACAGGGGGCTGGAGGGAGGGTAACCAGGACTGCAACAGTGAATACACTCGAACATCTACATTTATGGTAAGTGTACACAACTGTACTATGTTCTTCATGTTTCACTGTTGCAGTCATTACATTTGGGTAGATTCCCAAAGCTATGGTTGGGAGGATGGATTTTTGCAGCATTAGGACCAGCTATAAGGCCCTGCAAAACAGCAGTGGCAAAGCCAGCTCTAGATTTAGAGAAAATTGGTAAGTGATAATGCTTGGTGAAAGTATGAATGGAACTCCAGGTAGCAGCTTCTAGAATATCCCTGGTAGGAACACATCTGAGGAAGGCTGCAGAAGTAGATGCAACCCTGGTGGAATGAGATCTCATCCTCTGGGGGATAGGTTTTCCATGGTGCTTATAACAGAAATGAATGCAATGGCTTATTCATTTAGAAATAGTTTGTTTTGAAAGAGCCTTCCCCTCTGCCCCTGCAGCAAATGCTACCAGCAGTTCAGATTTTCTTCGAGATTTAGTCCTGTCCAAGTAGAATCTAAGTTGTCTGTGCACATCCAATGAATGCAGAATCCACTCCCCTCATGTAATGGATTGGGAAATAGAGTTGGCAAATGAATGGACTGATTCAAGAGCCACACTGAATACCACCTTGGGCATGAAGGATGGATTGGTCCTGAGTGACACTATGTCCGCATGAAAGATGATGAAAGGCTCCACTGCCATAAGAGCCTGTAATTCAGATATCCTTCTAGCTGAAGTGATTGCTAAAAGGAAGGCTGTTTTCCAAGAAAGAAATTTTAAGTCTGCAATAGCAGCTGGCTCGAAAGGAGGTAGAGTGAGTTTCTCCAATACAAGAAATTTTAAGTCTGCAATAGCAGCTGGCTCGAAAGGAGGTAGAGTGTCTCCAATACAAAGTTAAGGTCCCAGGCAGGGGTTGGAGCTCTCCTGGGTGGTCTCAAGTTTTTGGCCCCTCTGAGGTACTGCTTGAGCACAGGATGAGAGAACAGGGGAGGTTCTGTGTTGTAATGAGCCGAAATGGCTGAAGCATGGATTTTAATGGGGGAAAAAGACAGGCCCTTGTGAAGCATTTCAGTTAAGTATTGCAAAGTCTGAGGTAAATTTGGCACTGCTGTGCTCCTCCCTTGAGATGGATTCCAGGCACAGAATCTTTTCCATTTGTCAGCATAAGATTTTCTAGTACTAGGTCTTCTCGCCTCAAAGATTACATCCATCAAAGGTTTGCCGAGGGATGCCAAGGGTGAATTTAAGTGATTAGCCAAGCTGCAAGTTTCAATGTTGGGAGATGAGGGTGAGGAATTTGGTTTTCCTGCTGAGACAGTAAAGGAAGGTGTCTGAGGCAGATGCCATGGAGAAATTTGTGACCCTGCACAGGAGTGGGCACCAGTGTTGGCATGGCCAGTCTGGAGCAATCAAAATAATTTTCGGTTTGTCCTGTTTGACTTTTAGCAGAACTTTGGAAAGCAGAGGCAGAGGGGGGAAAGGCGTAGAATGATAGGTTTTTTCAGCTGAAGGACAGGGCATCCACTTTCCAGGCTTTTTTGTTAAGAGTTCTTGTGCAAAATTTCTCCAACTGGTAAGCTCTAGGGGGAGGCAAATAGATCTATGTCTGGGCTCCCCCATTTGCTTGTCAACATATGTTGAAAATCCGTGGTTCCAGTTTCCATTCGTGTAGGTCCATGATGTTTCTGCTTAGTTCGTCTGCCAGAATATTCAGTTTTCCTGGCAGGAATTGAGCTTGTAGTTGCACTTGGTAGCTCAAGGCCGCGTTCTGCAATGCCATGGCTAGTCTGCAGCGGGGGTAGGAATGTGTACCCCCCTTGCTTATGTACCATATAACTGTGATATTGTCAGTCTTTACCATTAATTGTCCTGAATGAATGTAGTCCTTGAAGGCTGTCAGAGCATTCTGCACAGCTAACATTTCTTTTTGATTGATATGTAGGTGCATTTGATTTGGGCTCCATTTGCCCTGAATGCACTTCCCTGCCAGATGAGCCCCCCCCATGCATAGTCTGATGAGTCTGTAGTCAGGGTTTGGGGGGGAGGGGGGAGTGTGAATGGCAGTCCTTTGTTATGGTGGCAGGCCTCTGCCCACCATAGGAACTCTAGACATAGGCAAGGTATAATAGGAATCATTGTTTCCAGGCTGAGACTATGTTCACTCCATAAACATTTTAAGTACCACTGAAGTTTCCTCATATGCATTCTTGCATATGGAATTAGAAGAATGCAGGAGGCCATGAACCCCAAGGCTTGCAGTATTTGTCTGGCAGATAGCAGGGTTTTTGTGGCCACCTGTTTGAAGTAAGTTACCAAATTTATTTTATTTATTTTTATTTTAAATTTGTTGACCGGACTAGTCTAACTAGATACATATCTATTTTCAGTAGAGGCCCGGGGAGAAAAGCTCCAAGCATAGGCAACATAACTTACAGCATAACATACAATTTATACAATAGTAAGATAATAGTAGAACATTGTTGAGATTCTAAATATGGAAAAACTTGGTCTTTTTTTTTTTTTTTGTAAAGCTAATATAAAGACTCTTATAAAGTAGTAAAAAGGGAAACTTGTTGGATACTAGTGGAATTGGTTAGTTCAGGTCAGCATCCATGTACAAAAGGTTAGCAAAGTATGAGGAGAGCATGATTGGGGAGAGAAGTATTAGTCAGGGTTAGAGTAGGGACAAAGCCAATGTTGTTTGCTTTTCTGGCGTGAGGAAAGCCATCTGGGCAGTTGTATTCAAGCTTGCATCCAGGAATGTAATCGGTTGAGAGGGTACCCAGTTGTGATTTATTTTCGTTTATGGTGTACCCTAGACAAGTTGGAACCCTTTTTACAAATGCCAAATGTTTTATAACTATGGCCTGGTTTTCTGCCTGAATTAGACAATCGTCCAGGTATGGATATAATTGAATATTTCTTTGCCTGCAAAATGCAACTACTGGAGCCAGGCACTTTGTGAATACCCTGGGCGCAGTAGACAAGCCAAAGGGCAGTGCAGAGAACTGATAATGCAAGTAGCCTGTTTTGAAGCATAGGTATCTTCTGCAAGATTCCCTGATTGGGATATACAGGTAAGCTTCTTGTAAATCTAGAGTTGCCAACCAGGCATCCTTGCCTAGCATAGGAAGTAACTGAAGAGACAGCATCTTGAAATTTGGAATGTCCAGAAAGGTGTTTAAAGTAGACCGATCCAGAATTGGACACCATGATTTGTCTTTTCTAGGTACCAGGAAAAGTCTGGAATAGAAACCTTGTCCCTTTTCCTCTTATGGTACCAGCTGAATAGCCCCCATGTTAATGAGGGAAAGTACTTGTTTCTGAGCCTCTGCCCACTGATTTGGGGGCAGGTCTGGCCACCCGTTTGGAGTTGGCAACGTGTGGAAATGAAATCTGTATCCCTGGGACACTATATTTAAAATCCATTTGTCCCGGGTTATGAATTGCCAGTTTTTTGCATGAAGAGCAATCTTTCCCCCCAAAGGGGTGGCTCAAAGGTAAGTGCTTGGTAATTTTAAAGGAAAGTCATTGAGACTGTTTACCATAGGGGGGTGTCTGTTATTTCCAGATTTGGAAGCGGAAGCACCCCATTGCTTAACTCTGAGAGTCCCTTGGGACTGAAACCTGGTGCTTTTGGTGAGTCTGGGTTTGGCTTGAGTGGATCTGGAAGGAGATGGAAAGGACCAGTTCGTAGTAGGCCAGTGCCTACTAAATCTTAGAGGTTGCACTTGTAAATAATCTTTCAAAGTTTGCATAGATTTAGCTTAATCTTCCATCTTTTTTAGAACTTCTTCAGCCTTATTGCCAAACAGGCGGTCCTGATTTAAAGGAGCATCCAACAATTTTGCTTTAACTTGATCAGGCAGAAACTGCTCCTTATGCCAAGCATGCCTTCTAAGCAGAGACCCAGTAACAGCAGCCCTGCAAGAGGCCTCTAAAGAATCAAAACCACATTGCAAAGTATGTTTTCCTACTTGTTCAGCTGAATGCAATAAATCCTGTTTATTTTCCACACAGTCAGAAATCAACATCATGTTCTGTTTAAGCAGTCCCATGATATGCTGTTGATAGTTTAGCATATGAAATTGACATTTTAAAGCCCTGATTGTCAAGGTTGCAGAAGTATAAACCTTTTTACCCCATCTATCCAGCATCCTGGAGTCTCTATCAGAAGGGGTATGAGTTTTAGCAGTAGAAGCCTTAATGCCCTTGGGCCCCTGAGAAATGTTTTTTGGGTCCACAACAGGATTTTTGAAAAGGAACCTGTGGGACTCAGGAACCCTGTTATTATCGGTCATGTTTACTAGAAGCTGGAGGCAGGGAATCGGGGACCATACTGGATTCCGAAAACACATCAACAATGTCTAGTAAAGGAGGAATAGCCAAAGGCCTATGCTGAGGAAGAAGGAAATCCCTAAGCCTCTTTTTGGATTCGGAAAATTCCTGACTTTCCCAATGGAAATGCTCCCTTAAGGTATGTAAAGTTTCCCCAAAAGAAAAGTCCTCGGGGGGGGGGGGGAATGGAATTCTCTGCATCGGAATCCTCATAAGTAGATATGGACAAACCCAGGTCATTAGAAGAGTCAGAAGAAAGAGTCCTTATCAGAAGATTCATAGTCAAGCTCAGCCCTAGGCCTCTTAGAAAGGGGGGGGGGGGTTGACTACCCCTGATTAGAGTAATTAGATCTTCAGCCATTTTGATCACTTGTTTTTTAGGCATAGGGGCCTGAACATGTGGCCTGGGCGTCGGTTTTTTAGACACTGATCGAGAATTAGGCCTTAGTATTGAAGGTGGAGTCAGTTTAATATGCAAGTCTGTAGGCCTGAATACACTCTCAGAAGCAAATGCCTGCACAGCGGCTCCTGACCCATCCAAGGTAGAGACATCCATGGGTTCCCATAGGTGAAGCATCTTGTGGCATACCGGACTCCGAATGGGTCTCAGTAGAAGCCTGCAAATCAAGTAGCAGGTATCAAGGGCTGTGAAAGTGCCTCACTGAGTACAGGCAAACTGGTGACTGGCTTAGAAGCAGCGCCGTCTGCAGTTTTGGACCTCAATGGCCTCTCTCTTTCTTTGCATTATTTCGGAATTCTGGTAGTTGGATGGCTAACCATTTCTGGATAATTAAACCAAGAAGCAAAATATTTAGAGGCAAAAATGTACCGACGACGGATAGTGCGCTAATTAAATACAGCACAAAACTGACAGCAAGGTACGTCGTGGTCAGGGCCTAGGCAAGGAATACAGTACAAATGAAAATCTTTATGAGGCATTTGCTTCCCACAAGTAATGCAATTAACTTTTACTGACATCGGTAAGGAGCAAAAAAAGTTTCCCCAGTAGGGTACTTAGCTTTAAGTTGAAGTCTTCGGTTCTGAAACTTGAAAACGAAAATTTCAGGAGTCTTCCGACCGGCACTTGCGAACTGCTTCTGCTTCGGGCACCGCACGGAAAGAAAGACTTATGTAATGGTGTCTGCTGCATGTTTTATACCCCTGACGACCTGACATCATGGAAGAAGGGACATCAACCGACGCAGGACCCAAGACTTTATTCATCAGGCCTGAGGGCAACCTGCCAGCAGATTACCCAAATGTAATAACTGCAACAGTGAAACACAAAGAACATTTGGATCTTTAACAGGGGGCATAAGAGGGAAGGTATCCTTCAAAAAGGCTTTTGATAGGTTGAGGGGATGTAAAAGAAATATTATCCATACCCAAATGAAAATTAGATAAGGCAGCTAACTAAACCTTGACAGTGGAATATCGGAGACAAGAATGAAAGAGTCTCCAATATTATCCATACCCAAATGAAAATTAGATAAGGCAGCTAACTGAACCTTGACAGTGGAATATTGGAGACAAGAATGAAAAAGAGTCTCCAAGATAAGTCTCCTTGTACCCAAAGGAATGGAGAAGGGGTCCAAACCTTTAGCCACCCCCAAACAGAACATCTTTCCCACTTACTAGCATAAAACTTCCTACTCAAAGGTTTCTGGGAAGAAAGGATGTGTACAACATACAAAAAAAAAACTTTCTTTGCTCTCCAAACAGACTTAAGCACCTCCAAACAGACTTGTTAAGCACTTCCTTCTTTTACTACAGACGTCTTCAGAACAAACAGTAGACAAAGACGAGACACTTTGTATATCTACAAGCAAACCCCAACCTTATTTTACAAGTGATCCAATCATTTCACATGTAATTTTAAAAACACTTACTAATGCATTCTTTTAAACCCAGATAAACATCGGCATTTAGCCTAATTTGGCAGGCTACCTCTTTAGATTGTAATTCAGCATCAATATCACACTCCCTACAGTTTCTTTCACAGCTTCTATCACAAGGATAAAAACTTTTGAAAATATTGACACTTCATTGTGTGTTTAAAGTGTTGTCGCTCTATTCTTTACAGCTGTCAAATGTTAACTTTCTACTAGTCTTACCTATGTAATCAACATTACATGCGTTTCAGGTAGCTAAATACAGTTTTCTCTAAATTACAAATATACCAGCTTGGGATCTCTGGCCATCATTGGAACTGCAGGAACCAAGTGGACGACTCAAGGGATTAGTTTCGGGTGAAGATGACCTAAGGGGTGTGAAATCAGCTCAGGAATAGGGTCCAGAACCCAGGGAGGGTGCAACAGATGAAGCCACAAAAAAGGGCTATGAGGATCATGGTTGTTATGCAATTGGCTACTTTTTGTTATCAAAAGGTATAGGTGGATATGCGTATAGGAGACCCAGGGGGTCAAGAAGGGATAACAGCATCCCTTGATGACTGTCCCTCTGGAAGGATCACGGCAACAAAGATGCTGCACTTGGTGTTGAAGGGTGATGCAAAAGATCACAGCAGGGTTGAACCCACAGGCTGAACACAATTGTAGCATGCAGTCCCTGGTCTACATTAGAGATAGAACTGAGGTTGCTGTAAGGAGGCAGTCTTCTAATTAAGAAAAGACCCGGAATCCCTGCAGCCTGAGCCAGGCTGCCACTACTACTATAGACTAGAACATCCAGGACAGTAGTGAGCCCAAAAGCACAGCACTCCAAGCTGATAATGGCTAGCTCTCGGCCAGAAGTGCAGAAATCTCCGTGAATGTTTTGCTGTCTAAGTGATCGGAAGCATCCATGAGGTACACCGAGAACATCCAGTTGTCCTCCCTCAAAACAGGGAGAGTGGACTACAAAGTCACCATCTAGAATTTGGTCTATTTCACATAAAAGTTTAGCTTGCTGAGGTGCTCTCTTTTCTTTGGCACTAAAAAAAAAATTATTGAGTAAACCCCAGATCCTTTTTGGTCTAGTGGATCTCTTGGGTGTTTTGGTTCAAGAGCAGCTTTCATATCTACACTGCTGTTTCCCCCCCTGCTGTCAGGATGGGATGTCGAGAAGGGATCTTTGACTTTCATATGGAGTGTAAAGAGAGGGTATGGAATCAACCTCTAGAAATGACTCTTACCACCCACGTTCAAAGTAATGACCTCCCAAGCTTTTGGGTGTCTGCCAACCATCATATGCTTGCCTCTACAGAAAGTACAGTTTCGTACCTACCATAAATGTAAATGTTCGAGTGTTCACACTGCTGCAGTCATTACACTTGGGTTATCCTGCCGTCAGGCAGTCCCGCAGTCGACCAGAGTTCCAAAGTCTTGGTCCAGCGTCGGTTGCTGTCGCTTCTTCCCTGACGTCAGTGCATCAAGGGTATACAAGATGCATCAGACACCATTTTCTTCAGTATTTCTTGCCCCAGATGTCAGGTGCCCCCAAGTATGTAGGCAATACATATTGCTAATAAAAAATATGACATAAAAACAATACCTTCAGTTACAAGCAAATACACCACATAGGTTGTATAGGACAAAAAGTCATAGAAAAGTCCAGCTAGTTCAGAGGGGATGGAGGGAGGGTAACCTGGACTGCAGCAGTGTGAACAGTCTAACATCTACATTTATGGTAGGTACAAAACTGCACTATGTTCATCGTGTTACACTGCTGCAGTCATTACCCTTGGGTAGAATCCCAAAGCTAAGGTTGGGTGGCTGGTCTATAAAGAGTTAGGATTGGCTATGAGGCCCTGCAGAACTGCAGTGGCAAATCCTGCTCTGGATTTAGAGTAAAGAGGCAGGTGGTAATGTTTGGTAAAGGTGTGCACTGAACTCCAAGTTGCAGCCTCCAAAATTTCCTTGGTAGGTACTCCTCTGAGAAAGGTTGTTGAAGTGGCTGTTGCCCTGGTGGAATGTGGCCTTATGTTATTTGGGATTGATTTTCCATGCTGTGTGTAGCAGTAACGAATGCAGTGTCCTCTCCATTTGGATATAGTCTGCTTTGAGATAGCCTTGCCCTATGATCCTGCAGCATATGCTACAAACAGTTGCTCAGTTATCCTGAAAGCTTTTGTTTTGTCCAAGTAGAAGCGTAGCTGCCTGTGTATGTCCAAAGAATGCAGAAGTTTCTCATCTTTATTCTGGGGGTTTGGATAAAAAGTTGGCAAATGAATGGTTTGGTTAAGAGCCACACTAGATACCACCTTTGGCATAAAGGTAGGGTTTGTCCTTAAAGAAACCCTGTCCTGATGAAAAATTATAAAAGGTTCCACTGACATTAATGTCTGCAGGTCTGAGACTCTTCGTGCTGAAGTTACTGCCAGGAGCAGAGCTGTTTTCCATGATAATTTTACATCGGCTGTATTGGCTGGCTCAAAAGGTGGCAGGGTTAGTTTTTCCAAAACGAAATTGAGGTCCAAAGTTGGTGTTGGTGCTCTCCAGGGTGGCCTTATGTTTTTAGCCCCTCTGAGGTACTGCTTTAGCAAGGGATGATAGAATAAAGGAGGATCCATGTTGTAATGTGTTGAAATGGCAGAGGCGTGGATCTTAATTGAGGAGGACAGGCCTCTGTCCAGCATCTCAGTTAAGTATTGTAAAATCTGAGGAATGTTTGGAACAAGAGGGTCAAGGCTTTGAGCCTGGTTCCAGGCGCAGAATCTCTTCCATTTTTCTGAGTAAGCTTTCCTGGTGCTAGGCCTCCTAGCCTCCAAAATGACATCCATAACAGCTTTAGAGAGAGGTGTTGCCTGTTTGACTAGTGAATCTGCCATGCAGCCAGGTTTAGGGTTTTGAGCTGACCGTGCAGGATCTGACTGTTGTGTTGAGTCAGAAGGTGTGGAATTTGAGGCAAAATCCATGGTGGGCCTTGAGCTAAGTTCCTTAAGATAGGGTACCAGTGCTGGCATGGCCAGTCTGGAGCAATCAGGATCATCTGTGGTTTTTCTTGTCTGGTTTTTAGGAGTACCTTTGAAAGGAGAGGCAGTGGCGGGAAGGCATAAACATTTAGGTTTTTCCAGCTGAACAAAAGAGCATCCACTTTCCATGCTTGTTTGTGATAAGTCCCTGTGCAGAATTTTTGTAATTGGCAATTCAGTGGGGAGGCAAAAAGATCCATGTATGGGCATCCCCATTTTTGCATTACCATGCTGAAGACTTGTGGATTCAATTTCCATTCGTGAGGATCCATGATATTTCTGCTTAGATAGTCTGCCAGAGTCTTTCTTTCCTGGCAGGAATTGTGCTTGTAGGTGAACTTGATACGTTAGAGCTGTGTTCCACAAGGTCATGGCTTGCCTGCATAGGGGATAAGAAGGAGTGCCCCCTTGCTTGTTTATGTACCACATTACTGTGGTGTTGTCTGTCTTTAATAATAATTGTCCTGGATGCAGAAGGTCGTTGAAAGCTGTTGGGGCATTTTGAATGGCCAACATCTCTTTTTGATTGATGTGAAGATGCATCTGGTCTGTAGTCCACTTGTCCTGAATGCATTTTCTTGCCATGTGTGCTCCCCAGGTGTAATCCGAAGCATCTGTTGTTAGAGTCTCTGCCTGTCTGTGGGTAGGGTAAAAGGCTGACCCTTGTTTAGGTGACATGCCTGTGCCCACCATCGAAACTCCTGTTGTAGGCAGGGAATCATTGGTATTACTGCTTCTAAACTGTGAGAGTGTTGAGTCCAAACATTTTTTAGGTACCACTGTAATTTCCTCATATGCAGTCTGGCATATGGTATTAGTGGTATGCAGGATGCCATGAATCCCAGGGCCTGCAGAATTTTTCTTGCAGGGAGATGGGACTTTTTTGCCAGTAGTTGAAAATACTGAGTTAGTTGAACTTGTTTGTCTGGCATGAGGTAAGCCATCTGGGCCGTTGTATTTAAGCTGGCACCCAGGAATATAACCTGTTGTGAGGGCACTAGTTTTGACTTCTTTTCGTTTACTGTGTACCCTAGAGAAATTAGCAACCTTTTTACAAACGCCAGCTGCTGTAGAAGAATGTCCTTTGTCTCTGCTTGAATGAGGCAGTCGTCCAGGTATGGATATATTTGAATTCCTTTTTGTCTGCAAAATGCAATTACTGGTGCCAGGCACTTAGTGAAGACCCTGGGTGCAGTAGATAAGACAAAGGGCAGTGCAGAGAATTGGTAGTGCATTGTACCAGCTTTGAATCTGAGGTATCTTCTGCAATTTTGTCTGATAGGGACATGCAGGTATGCCTCTGAGGTCCAGAGTAACAAGCCAAGCTTTCTTGCCCAGCATAGGTAGAAGCTGCTGTAATGGCAACATTTTCAATTTCGGAATATCCAGGTAAGTTCTGGGGACCAGAAAGAGTCTTCTGTAAAATCCTTGTCCTTGTTCCTGTTGTGGTACTTTTTGAATAGCTCTCATGTCCATGAGGGCTGTAATTTGTTTTTCTGCCTCTGCCCATTGATTTTGTGGCAGGTCTGGCATTCCTTTTAGCCTTGGTAAAGTATGAAAGTGGAACCTGTAACCTTGAGACACAATATTCAGAACCCATTTATCTTGGGTGATTGTTTGCCAGTTTTGAGAAAAAAGTGCTAGTTTTCCCCCCTAAGGGGGCTTCCAAAAGGGAAGTGCTTGGCGTACGAAGGGGAAAGTCATTGTGACTGTTTCCTGTAAGGTTGAGACTTGTCCTCACCTCCTTTTGGGGTTGAGGAGCCCCACTGTCGTCTGTTTGAGCCTTGGGGTTGAGATCTGCCTCTTGGGCATCTGTATCTGCCTCTCTGTGGCCTGACACTCGAAAGGACCAATTCTTTGTTGGCCAATATCTGCTAAATCGAGGTGGCTGTACCTGTAAGAAATCCTTGACTGTTTGCAAAGATTTAGCTTTATCCTCCATTTTCTTTAACACCTCTTCTGCCTTAACACCAAACAAGGTATCATGCTGTAAAGGAGCGTCCAATAATTTTGCCTCAACATGATCAGGTAAACTTTGTTCTTTTAACCAAGCATGTCTTCGAATCACAGAACCTGTAACTGCGGCTCTACAAGAGGCCTCTAAAGAATCAAAACCACATTGCAGAGTATGTTTTCCCACCTGTTCAACAGAATGCAATAAATCCTGCATTTCTTTACAATCAGGAGCTTCTGAGCTTGCAAGCATTTTCTCTTTTAACTGAGCCATTAAATATTGTTGGTACTTAAGCATGTGAAACTGGCAATTTAAAGCTCTTACTGCTAAAGTTGCAGAAGTGTATACTTTCTTCCATCTATCCAAAGCTCTGGAATCTTTGTCAGAGGGTACTGGATTTTTTGCAATGGAAGTCTTAACCCCTTTTGGACCCTGGGAAATAGTTTCTGGATCAGCAGAAGGGTTTTTATAAAGAAACTTGAGTCAGGGACTCTAATACCCATCTGGCTTGGCTGGTGCAGGGGGCAAAGAATCAGGAGATAACCTGGATTCAGAGAACACATCATCCACAATATCTAGCACAGGTGGAATAGCCAGGGGCCTGTGCTGAGGCAATAAGAGGAAATCCCTGAGCCTTTTCTTGGATTCTGAGTAATCCTGACTTTCCCAATGGAAATGCTCCCTCATGGTATGTAAAGTTTCCCCAAAAGAATAATCCTCAGGAGGAGAGGCTGAAGGGATAGATTCTTCAGCATCAGAGTCCTCATAGGGGGGTAGAGAGTATCCCTGGTCTGAAGAGGAATCAGAGGAAATGGAAACCTGATCAGAGGAATCATAGTCTGTATCCTGCCTAGGCCTTTTCTCAGGAGGGGGATGGGAACCCCTGATTAGAGCAATGAGGTCTTCGGCCATCTTAAGCATCTGTTTCTTAGGCATGGAGGACTGTCCAGGTGAATGCTGTACTTGTTTCTTTGTCTTTTATGGTACTTTTGTCTTGGCTGTTGTTTTAATGGTAAGTTGTGAAGGTCTGAAAACACCCTCAGAAGTGGATGCCTGCTCAGCGGCTCCGGACCCATCTGAGGGATTAGTTTCCGTAGGCCCAATACCTTGGGTTTCCAGAGGCCTAGTTGTCTCCACGTGGGAGTCGGAGGCGGCCTGTGGCTCTGAGGTAGCGGGTGTCAGGGGCTGCGAAAGCACCTCACTGAGAACCGGCGACTGGCCTAGAATAAGTTTTGTCGTTAGTTTTGGACCTTGGATGCCAGTCTTTATCCTTGTCCTTGCGTTTTTTCGGTATTACAGGCGTCGGTTGATCCAACGGCATAGTATAATTGAACCTTTGCCCAAAGTAGTGCAAAGCAAAATCAAAACGTCCTTTTATAGTGCGTTTGTTAAATCTAGCATAAAACCGACAACTAGTGACGTCGTGATCAGGGCCTAGGCATGGAATACAGTAAGAGTGGAAGTCCTTATGAGGTATTTGCTTCCCACAAGAAATACAATTATTAACTTTTTCTGACACTGGTCTGAGGCAAGAAAAAAGTTTCTCCAACGGTGTACTTAGCTTTATTGAAGACTTCGGATCTGAAATTCGACTTCAAAAATCTCAGGAGTCGGCCAACCGGCACTTGCAAACTGCTTCTGCTTCGGGCACCACGCGGCAAGAAAGACTGAAGAAAATGGCGTCGGATGCATCTTATATACCCCTGGAGCACTAACGTCAGGGGAGAAGCGACAGCAACCGACGCCGGACCAAGACTTTGGAATTCTGGCAGACTGCGGGACCGCCTGACGGCAGGATAACCCAAGTGTAATGACTGCAGCAGTGTAACACAATGAACATCAGCAGTCGAGCAACTGTTCAGTACTGCTGGAAGGACTTAGTGGAAAAAGGTTCCCAGAAGCCTTGATTTTGCGGAACTCCCCAGCCTCTGGGATGGTATCCATTAATGTTTCCACCTCTATTAGAGGCTCCTTCATTGGAAGCATCTTGGAAAAACTGCTGCAATTTACGAAACATAGTTATTCCCTCTTTCTGCTTTCTGGAAAAGGTCCTTTGTGGAGTGGAGAAACACTCCGACACTGTACAAATTCTTTCCTTCATGTTCAGTCCTGGACAATGCTTCTTTTACTTTGGGTCCAAACTCACCAGATCCATGAGGCAGTCCACAAAGTTACATAAACTCATTCAGGTATGGTGGCACATAGAAATGCCGATGCCTGGTGCACAAGCCAGATCATATGCAGCATTAAAAGCAAGCCTCATGGAAACATTTGAGATGGCAACATGGGCAACTGAGCATCCAAAGACTTTTGAGCC
Source organism: Protopterus annectens (assembly GCF_019279795.1). Classification (NCBI taxonomy): domain Eukaryota; kingdom Metazoa; phylum Chordata; order Ceratodontiformes; family Protopteridae; genus Protopterus; species Protopterus annectens. The sequence continues at coordinate 268,150,811 of NC_056750.1, forward strand.
TCTGTCAGCTGTTGTCCCATAACAGTTTTAGACATCTCAGGAATCGGACCTCTCTGGAGTTTAGTCAAGTGAGTCGAACAGTTCAGTGCATGTAAATGAAATCTGACTGAAGCATACTGGGCGCCATAGTGGAAAGTGCATCGGACACGGATATCCTTCAGAAGGGACTCACGGAAACAGATAGCTGGTGCCAGAGTCATGGCCTGAAGTTAAACGCCAAAAAATGTATAGTCATACCCTTCGGGAAAAACAAGGTAACCCCAAGCTACCATATAGGTGGCAATCCACTAAGCACAGAAGAGGTTATCAGGGACCTGGGGACCCAGGTTGACAGTGGCCTTTCTTTTGACACTCACGTTGCTAAAGTGGTTAGAAAGACCTTCTACATTGCCCACCTGATCATGAAGGGATTCACATCCAGATCTAGAGAGGTCATTGTTCCCCTGTACTCTTCACTTATCAGAACAATGATCGAGTACAATGCCCCATTCGGGATGTATCTCACCCGACATCTGCAGCAATTGGAGAGACCCCAAAAGTTCCTCACCAAAAGGATAAAGGGACTCCCAAAATCTGTCATATGCTGCCAGATTGAAGAAACTCCAGCTCTATTCAGTCGCATACCGTCTGCTCAGAGGTGACATGTGCCTGACATACAAGGCCATGTCCAACCCGGAATTAATGGACATGCTCCACCTCAAAAAATCCAAATCCACCAAAACCACGAGAGCAAGCGACTTAAACCTTAGCACGAATATAAATAGGACGTGCTGGAGGGATAGATTTATCACTCAGAGACTCCCTATGCTGTGGAATAGAATCCCGGTCCATGTGAGGCAGAGCACCTCGCTGACTCTGTTCAAGAGAAATCTAGACCTGTGGATGGGAGATCATAGGTTTACCCCGGGAATCATCTCTGTGTCACTGCTGGACAGAGGCACAACAAACTAATGGGCACAGTATTTTTTCATATAAGGGGAGGCGTAAGCCACAAAAATTTGGGCTAGGCTTATAAATGCCTTAGGGCAGATAGCCTAGTATAAACCTATGAACCTATAAGTGCGCTTCCCAATATGGTCCAAAACCCATTTGGGGGATATACCATAATCTCCTTGGAAATCTTACCTGGAGGTTGCAGCAGCAACAATGTTATTCACCACTTGGCCCTTACTCCAAGGTGGTCTTTTATCTTGGAGGGGGGGGACTAGTACCTTGCCTGGTTTTCGGGGGGATTGGCTCCACCACACTAGGCTCTCTCCAAACCCTCTGAGATACCAAATTGAAAAGGGCATCCTGAGGAGGTACCACCCAGGATGTGAACGCGCCTGTACTAAATTGTCTTGAGGACATAACTCCTCATAGAAAGGGGCTTTGGCAATCTACCCCCCATGCTGTCTCATCAATTCTAATAAGTTGTCAAAGGAGGCATCTTTCAGGGAGGAATCTGAAGTACCCCTCCCCTTCATCAAGGTCAGATTCCTTAGTGAGCAACTCCTCAAGGGAGTCTAAATGCTTCCGCTTCCACTTATTTTTTACCTGTGCCTCCCATAAAGAATCCAGAGGGGACAATGAAGTAACAGGGGATTCCTTTAACGATGCTGTTTGAGGGCTAATGGTGTGGTCTGTCTCAGAGCTAACAGTTGAGAGCCTGATATACCAGATGGACAAGAGGATCGGGATGGATCTGACTTAGTAACAGAAACCTCAATCATCAATAAGAAAGCACTCTCTTTACAATGTCAAAAGCAGATGCACAGACAGAGCAGCTGGGCATGGCGCCCCTGCGATACATACATATAGGACAGGGCCCGGGGCCCAGCGCAGACCCCATCTGATCCTTTGTTGAGATTGGAGCAGAGGTATCTAAGGTTAAGGTGTCCAAAGGAAGGGATGATTCAAAGTCTAACAGTCAACCCAGATCCCAGGGCATTGGCCCCAAAGCTGTGGCTCAGAGGTGCACTCAGCTTTGAAGGAACTGGAGTTGAAAACACGAAGGCAGGAGCAGGTGCATGAGGTAGCCAAGTTGTCAACACAAACAGTGAGAAAGAATAGGGCAGAGTCAGAAGCATGGACAATGGCAATGAAGGATGGGCTGAGGGAGAGAGACAGTAACAGCAGAAGAGGAAGCTCCAGTGAAAACTCTGGAGCGGGAGTTATTGTGAGGAAAGAGGAATGGAGCATGTCAGAGGTGGGAGCCACAGTCCAAAAGGGACTTGGGATGCTTCAAATAGAGTCCGAGGACTCTGATCCCAGAGCCTTAACATTAGGTGATCGGTACCAGAGGGTGCCAACAGCATGTTGGAACTTGAAGAGCTGAAGACATTTGTATCACCTGATCCAACTGACTTGTAAGAGAGGAAAATGAGCATTTGCATTGTCAGTCCTTAACTCACTTTCTTTTTCATTTTCGAGAGAATGAAGATGAAGGCAATAAAAGCCCCTTAAGGACCAACTTAGTCAGTTAGTTCTACTAGGGCTCTAGGACCAAAAGCAGAGCAAGCCTGACAATCAGGATCTAAGTGAGACACACCTAGATGATACAATATCCATTGTGGAAGTCTTGGGGGAGAATGTCTACCCACACCCCATGTATTTCTTGAAGCCCAAGAACAAATACAGTCCCCCCCCACACACACACACACTAAAGGCAACAATAGAATGGAATACAAATCCCAAAAGTTAGACTAATGACAACTAGAGTAGCTATAAAGAATTATTTTTAACAGAGAAGAAAGAAATGGCAGTAAAACCACCACATGCACGGCTAAACACCAAGCAATCAAAAAAAACTACAGTAATGACAAACTATGACAACCTGAGGTAAAAGGAAAATAAACTACCTAACCATAAGAAGAACAAGAAAAGAATAGAGGAGGCTAGTGAAAAAAATCCATAATTTATTTACAACCCAAGAGCTTCAAAAGAGCCTCTCTGAAGGCAGAAGCAGCAAATGAGATCAGACAAGAATCATGGAGGCAGTTCATTATGGGAGAAAAGGCACAGCTTTGGAGCTGAAAAGTAAGGTGCCAGCTTTGGATCAGATATCCCACAGGTTAAGGTGGACAGTGAAGACATAGTACAGTTGTGCACACTTACCATAAATGTAGATGTCAGAGTGTATTCACTGTTGCAGTCATCACTTGTGGGTTATCCCTGCTGGGTAACCCTTGGCCGGCCCAAATACCAGAGTAAAGATTGTCCCTCCTGCGTCAGCTGCAGGTTGCCTGGGACTGATGTCAGGTATTCAGTGGTATAAAACAGGGCGGCCAACGCCATTACATCAGTTTTTCTTGCCCCAACCTATAGGAGCCCTATCCAGAAGGCCTGAGGGACGCCAACCTGGGGGATGCCCACAGGCATGGATAGTTGTGAAGGAAACAGAGAACTAGAGGGGGAAGGAGGGACGGAAAACAGGACTGCAACAGTGAATACACTCGAACATCTACATTTATGATGTGTACACAACTGTACTATGTTCTTTGTGTTTCACCGTTGCAGATATAACTTGTGGGAAGATTCCCAAAGCTGAAAGTAGGGTGACTGGTAGAAGGGAAGGAATAGTAGACCAAGAAAGCAATGTTCTAAGTAGGGCCTAACATGCCCTGCAGGACTAGAGGCAAAGCATGCCCAGGTTGTGGAGAAGAGAGGCAAGTGGTAGTGCTTGGTGAAGGTGTGGACGAAGGTCCAACTGACAGCTGCTAGAATGTCCTTGGCAGGGACTCTAAGAAGGCTGTGGAAGTAGATGCTGCCCTAGTAGAGTGACTTCAGACTGGCTTGGGAGGACTTTTCCCATGCAGGTGGTAGCAAAAATGGATACAGTTGGATATCCATTTAGAAATTGTCTGCTTGGTAATAGGTTTCCCCTCTGCCCCTGGGGCAAAGTTGGCCAGGAGCTGGTCAGTCTTTCTGAGAGACTTGGTTCTATCCAGGTAGTATCTAAGTTGTCTGTGGACATCTAGTGAATGAAGGATTCTTTCCCCCCTGTTTTGAGGGTTAGGAAAGAAGGTGGGAAGATGTATAGCCTGATTCAATATTACGTCAGACACCACCTTAGGCATAAAGGAGGGGTTAGTTCTGACACCCTGTCTGCATGGAAGATAATGAAGGGTTTAATGGCCATTAAAGCCTGCAGCTCGGAAACCCTCCTAGCTGAGAATATGGCCAGCAGGAAGGTGGTCTTCCAAGAGAGGTGTTTTAGCTCTGATGAGGCAAATGGTTCAAAGGGAGGCAAGGTAAATTTTTCTAAGACATCATTCAGGTCCCAGGCAAGAGTGGGATGCCTCCTAGGTGGCCTGATGTGAGAAACCCTCTAAGGAACTGTTTTGGAAGGGGGCGGGAGAACAAAGGCTGCTCTGTATGGGCATGGGCAGAGATAGCTATGGCATGAATTTTGATGGAAGAGTAAGATAATCCTTTTTGCACTAGCTCCGCCAGGTACTCTAGAATCAGAGAGAGATGCAAGGGTGCTGCTGGTACCCTTATAGTTTGGCACTAGGTATTGAATCTTTTCCATTTTGACAAGTCTGACTTCCTGGTGCTGGGCCTCCAGGCCTCCTTAATTATATCTAGGAACTGCTTGCTCAAGAGGGTTGATATCTGCCTTTGTGGTATAAGCCATGCGGATAGGTTGAGAGACTGCAGATTGGGATGTAGAACTGATCCTTTTTCTTGGGTTAGAAGTCATTCTGTGAGGGGCAGATTCCTGGGAAGCTCCTTGGTTAAGCTGAGTAGCAACGGGTACCAATGTTGCCTGGGCCAATTTGGAGCAATTAGTAAAGCTCTTGGCCCTTCCTCCCTGATCTTTAACAGTACTCTTGAGATCATGAGCAAGGGGGGGGGGGCGCAGATAAACAGATTGCTCCAGTGGAAGAAGAGAGCATCCACTTTCCAAGCTTTTAGGTGGAACTTCCTGGTGCTGAACTGGTCTGCCTTTTCTGTAAATGTGAAGAGGTCTACTTGTGGGATCCCCCAAATTTGGGTGATTGAGAGGAAGGGGTCCCTTGAAAGCTGCCATTCGTGGGGGGTCCAGGACACTTCTGCTGAGGTCTGCTAGGGTGCTGTGTTCTCCCTGGATGTACTGGGCTATCAGGTGAAGGCCTATCATCGATGCAATGTGCCAGAGAAGCATGGCTAGATGACAAAGCGGGTAGGACTGTACCCCCCCCCTCCTCGATGTACCACGACTGTGGTATTGACTGTTTTGATGAGGAGCCCCCCTGGATTCAGGTGGCTCTTGAAGGCTGTGATAGCCTTGAGTACTGCCATCATTTCCTTTAGGTTGATGTGAAGGTTCAAGTCCCTGATGTCCCAAGTGCCTTGGGGGCACAGGTCTCCTAAGTGTGCACCCCAGGCTTTGCCTGAGGCATTTGTGGGGATGGTCTGGCCCTAGGGAAGAATTAGGAAAGACAGGCCCCTGTTCAGGGTGCAGACCTCTGTCCACCATAGGAGTTCCTGTCTTAAACAGGGAATCAGGGGCAGTTGTAGTTCCAGAGACTGTGTGCTGGCACCATAGATTTTTGAGGTACCATTGCAGTCCTCATGTGTAGTCTGGCCAAAGGCACCAAAAGGATGCAGGATGCCATGTACCCCAGAGCTTGAAGGAACTTCCTTGCTGTGAGGTGTGATCTGTGAGCCAATTGGGAGAAGTATTTGAGCAGAAAACTGTTTTTCCAGAGAGAGGAAGGCTCTTTGGAGGAAGTGTCCAGGAGACCTCCCAAGAAGGTGATTTGTCTGGTGGGTTGGAGGTGGGATTTTGCTATGCTGATGGTGAATCCTAGAGAGATAGAGAGGGTTTGGACAAAGTTTAGGTCTTGCAGGAGCTTTTTCTGCTGTCTGCCTGTATGAGGCAGTCGTCCAGATAGGGGTAAATTTGAATGTTTTTCTGCCTGCAGAAGCCAAAGACAGGGTCTAGGCATTTTGTGAATACCCTGGGAACAAGTAGATAAGCCAAAGGGCAGAGCAGAGAACTGAAAGTGTTATGAGCCTGCCCTGAAGTGAAGGAACCTTCTGCAGGACTCCCTTATAGGGATATGGAGGTAGGCATCCTTCAGGTCCAGGGTGACAGCCAGGCATTTGGGGTCAGCATGGGCAAGAGGTGTGGAGGGCAAGCATTTTGAATTTTGGCACCATCAGTGAAAGGTTTAGTGTGGATAGATGCAGAATAGGGCGCCAAGTGCCCTCTTTCCTGGGTCCCAGGAACAATCCTGAATAGAACCCTTTTCCAGCTTGTTACTGGGGTACAGGGTTTCTGAATTTGTCTTGGGGCTTCCGCCCATTGATTTGTAAGAATGTCTGGGTACCCTGATAAGAGTGGACTTTCTTTGAAGGTGAATTTGTATCCTTGGTAAATAATTTTTAGGACTCACTGGTCCTTTCTGATGGATGGCTAGTTTTCTTTGCAAAGGTATAGCCAGGTATAGCCTTCCACCTAACCTTTGTGGGGGGGGGGGGGGGCAGAGGGGGGATGAGAAGTCATTGCAAATCTTTTCGGTAGGCAGTGGACTTAGAATTCCCTGCCCTGACAGTTGTAGAGGTCCATTGTCTGGGCCTCTGCTGTCCTTGTAGTTGCCTTGGGGGGGGGGGGGTTTGTCCCCATGCCCTTTCCTTTGCACATGTCTAGAATGGGCAGGAAAGGACCAGTGTTTGGTGGGAAAGTTCCTGCTGAATCTGGGAGTTTGGACCTGATAAAATATTTTACTGTCTGCATTGATTTGGCTTTATCCTCCATTTTTCTTGATCACCTCCTCTGCTTTAGTTCCAAACAAGCGATCCTTATCTAGGGGTGCATCTAGGAGTTTGGATTTGACAATCAAGGAGAGGTTGCTCTTTCAGCCATGCATGTCTTCTAATAACTGACCCTGCCACTGCAGCCCTGCTAGAGGCTTCTAGGGCTTTGTATCCACAGTGGAGGAAATGCTTTGCCACTTGAGAGCTGGAGTGTAAGAGTTCCTCTAACTCTCTGGAACCTGGACTGTCTGGCAAGGAGGAAATTGTTTGCTTTATAAGTTCAAAGGTATGTTGCTGATATTTCAACATATAGAATTGGCAGTTTAGAGCTCCAATAGCTAGGGTAGCAGAGGTGTATACCTTTTTTACCCCATCTGTCCAGAGCTCTGCTATCCTTGTCCAATGGAACAGGGTTTTTGGAGGAACTGGCCTTACCTCCTTTGGGTCCCTGGGCGATTACCTCTGGGTCTGCTGCAGGATTTTTAAATAAGTATTTGTAGGTATCTGGCACACTATAGTATCTGTCAGGTTTTCTAGGTGTGGGAGGCAGTGCATCAGGATTGAGGCTAGACTCCATAAAAACATCCTAAACCACACCCAAAATGGGAGGGGATGGCTAAGAGTTTGTGCTGGAGAAGGTCCAGAAACCCTCAACCTCAGACTGGGAATAATCCTGAGCTTCCCAATGGAAATATTCCATAAGGGTACGCAAGGTCTCTCCAAAGGATAGGTCCTCAGGAGTAATACAGATGGGATGGATTCATCTGCATCAGAATCCTCAAAGGTGGTAAGGGGCTGTTGTTCACTGTCTGAATCCAAGAAGTCAGATTCTTCGGAGTCTGCTTCTGAAAGAATTTCTGGGGAAATGTCCCTTTTTCTTTTAGCAGTGGTAGTCTGATTTCCTCTGATAAGAATCAGGTCTTCAGCCATCTTGAGAAGCTGTTGTGACTAAGGAGGTTGGGATTGAGGAAGATGTCAGCTAGGAATAATTTTTCTGGGAGTGGTTCTACTTTTACGCCTCAGTGTTTCAATATGCCTGGGTTCAGATGTAGCCGGCGACATGGTCATCGGTCTTTGTCTTGCATCAGTTATCCGAAAGGCCTCCTCAGAAGCCGGTGCCTGCAGAGTGGCTCCGGACAAAACTGCAGGGATGACAACTGATAACTTGGCAGATATAGTCTGATCTGGCAGCATACCGGACTCAGAATGGGTCTTGGTAGAGGCCTCCGGAGGTATAGCAGCAGGTATCAGGGGCTGCGTAGGCATCTCACTGAATTCTGCTGTGCTGCTGGGCTGGCTTCAGGGCAGTCTCGTCTGAAGGCCTAACTTTATGTGGTCTCTCCCTTTCTTTATCCTCTTTCGTTATGGAGATATCCACTGTATGCTGACAGACTGATACCATTTTGTACTGCGAAGAACTGTCTTTGAAATATCTAGCTACCAATTCTCCTCTACAGCTGATGGTCCTAGCGTTAAACTGAGCGCAAAACCGACATCTGGGGACATCATGGTCTGCGCCTAAACGCGCTACACACAAGTTATGGAAATCTCGGTGTGGTATTTTACATTTTCAGACATTGGTTAGTACAAGAAAAACGTCCCCCAATGTGATACTTAGCTTTAGTCGTTTTCTACTTCACTCTGGCAGCGGCCGACCAATGCACACGCAAACTGCTTCTGCTTTGGGTTCCACGGCAAGAAAGACTGATGTAATGACATTGGCTGCCCTGTTTTATACCACTAATGACTTGACGTCAGTCCCAGGTGACCTGCAGCTGACGCAGGAGGGACAATCTTTACTCTGGTATTCAAGCTGGTCGAGGGTTACCCAGCAGGGATAACCCACAAGTGATGACTGCAACAGTGAAACACGAAGATCATCATTGGATCCATGTGTTCTAGGCTTTGTCTCTGTTTTGCATGAGTAGTTAAGTACTTGTGCTTAGTCATGGAGCATGGTCAGCTTTTATGCTTTTCTTTTTTAATGGTGTATAACTAAGAATATTTATGAATATTGTACTGAATTCCTTAAGTCCCAACTAAAGGTAAGGCTTTAAAGACTGACCAGTTATAGGATTTTAGGATAGCTGTAAATGTGTCAGTGTTAAATTCAAATAGGTTATGAATTACTTTGTAAAAATGTTGTTTAAGTTGATGCGTAATAAGCCTATTAGTATATGGCGGGAGGTGGTCATGGAGGATATCAGTGGTCAGACACCATTACCCAATCAAGCATTGTACTATTGTCATTAGCTTTGTTATATCTAGTAGGATTACCTATACGCTTTGTGAAACCATCATGCTTGTGGAGGGAAACTCTAAGCTAAAAGTCTGCCAGGCAATACGGACATCTAGTAGTATTATTTTCTCATTAGAAATAGTATTAGAAAACAAGGAGATATCTTACAATAAGGTCAAATTGCCTTTTTTGGGGGGGTACAGAGTTGTTATCCACAAGCTTTTGTGTTTGTTCTGTTTTAGGAAGGATACAAGAAGCTCATCATTTAGGAAGTTTGGTATAGTGGGTCAGTAAGGTGAGAGTTTGCATTAATTTGGGTACAAGATGCCTACTACACCTGTTTTTTTACGTTTTCAATCCACCCTGAAAACACTGCAGTCTGTTGATAATATTTCTATGTTCTTGATGCTGGGTTTAAACCATGTTTCAGTGATGGCTAGGATGCCTTGGGTATTATCAGGGATTCAAGCATGGAGTTCATTTTTTATTACAATTACTACTAAGATTAAAAAAACTCAACCTAGTCAATATTAATATGGAGTGTGATTACTAAGGTATAACTGTGTGGGGTGACGTGCGGTGCAGCAAACATTTAGAAGGTTGGTTAGAGGGTCCAGTGTTGGGGGTATATGTCCACACATAAAAAGAAGTTATGTACTTACCATAACATTAGATGTTTGTAGTCCATCTCGCCCTTCATTCTTAAACTTGGGACCAGAGCCGAACCTCTGCTCAGACTCGCCCATACTGCAGCTCAAAAACTTCTGGTTGGCTCGTGGCTAGGAGGTATCCCATCAAGCATCGTTAACATGCCCCAGATGTTGTTTGCTGCAAGGAGAAAAATACAGAGAAAGAACAAACCAAACCGAAATGACTAATAAAAAAGCAGTAGGCACTCTACCCTCAGGTCCTCAAGGATGGGGCAGGAGGGAGGGTTCGTAAGAATGAAGGGCGAGATGGACTACAAACATCGAATGTTATGGCAAGTACATAACTTCTTTATGTTCTGTAGTCCTATCTCGTCTTCATTCTTACACTTAGGACAGCATCCCTAGCACCTTCATCGTGGGTGGCTCATTGGAAAATGCTCCCGAGTACTGTGGAACCAAAGGAAGACCTGTTCCTAGAAGCCATATCCAATTTGTAGTGAGTAATGAATGTGTGAGGTGAAGCCCATGTTGCGGCAGCACAAATGTTGTCTATTGGGATTTTAGCCTGAAAAGTTACGGAGGTAGACAGACCTGGTAGAATGAGCTTTCACCTTGAAAGGAAGATCTTTACCACAGGAGAAATAGACAAATGAAATGCAACTGGAAATCCAGTGAGATAGTGTGACTTTATAAACTGGAAGGCCCCTCCTAGAGTCTGAAAAGGAGACAAACTGATCTGACCTTCTGAAATCTTTAGTTCTGTCCAGATAAAAACACAATTGTCTATGCATATCCAATTGGTGGAATTTGTACTCTGTCTTGTTAGAAAAATTGAAGAGCACAGGCAATTCAATAGACTAATATTGGCTTGAGAAGAAACCTTGGGACTATACCAAGGGTTTGCCCGCAAAGAGACCCTATCTTTATGAAACACCAAATAATGGAAAGAGCTTGCAGTTCAGAGACCCCTCTTGCAGAAGTGATAGCCACTAAAAGTATAGTTTTCCAAATTAAAAATTTGGTCACAAGTTGCTGAAGGTTCAAAAGGACTTTATGTAAGTTTATGGAGAACAAAGTTAAAATCCATGGAGCCATGGAATCCATGACTGGGGGTCTTAGCAAAGTGGTCCCTTTGAGGAAGGCTCTACAAAGCCTATGAGCCATAAGATTAGGTTTGTTAGCAACAAGAAGGGTGAAAATGGCTGCCAACTGGACTTTAATAGTTGCTGCTGCTGAACCTTGGTTGAATAACTGCGAGAGGAAGTCTAAAATGGCAGAAATGGGAGCTGTGTAAGGATCAAGGTTTCTCTCACAGGCCCAAAAGAAGAATCTCTTCCATTTACTGGTATAAATGTTCCTGGAAAAAGGTTTGTGAGAAGATGACGGGATGTGTACAACCTCAGGAGAAAAGTCATGAAGCCTGACTAGGGATGGAAGTGGAGCAGCCAAGCTGTCAAGTTGAGGGTGTGGAGAGAGGGATGGAATACGCCCCTGACATGTACCAGTAAATCTGGCACTAGATCCACAGTCCATAGTTCGTCCTTTAGATGAGGTCTGAGGAAGGGGAACCAAATCTGTTGAAGCCAGTAAGGAGCAATTAGTATCATTCTGCTTCCCGAGGATATTGCTTTCTGAATTACCTTCGATATGAGGGGGAAGGGAGGGAAAGCATAGAGAAGTCCCGAGGGCCAATCGTGAATGAGTGCATCTCTTGGTGCTTCCCCTTCCGGGGGAATCATGGTGAATTAGCTGCTGCATTTGGCATTGAGAGGGGTGGCAAAGAGATTGCAGCAAGGCTGACCCCATTTACAAAAAATTTGTTCCGCAATGTATGTGTTCAGAGACCACTAGTGAGGCATCAGAACAGCCCTGCTGAGCCTGTCCGCTAGGACATTGGATTTCCCCGGGATGTGCATTGCTATCAGAAAGAGCTGGGAAGACACTTCCCACTCCCATACTCAAAAGGCTTCGCTGCAGAGGGGGGTAAGATTTGGTTCCTCCTTGTTTGTTTAGGTACCATACCACCGACATGATGTCCGAGTGGACTGCAATCATCCCTACAGGGAGAAAGCTGTGAAATGCTTGCAACACTAGAAGCACTGCTCTCATCTCTTAGACGTTGATATGCAAATGAACCTCATGATCTTGCCATGTGCCTTGGACGGTTCTCCCTAGATAATGCCCCACGCTCCCATATCACAGTGGCAACTGGGGGGACAGATGGCCTGCCTGTGTTTAGATTGCTGGTCTGGGTCCACCAACAAAGATCCTGTTTGCACAAATTTGTTATCACGATGGGGTGAGACAGAGGTAGGTACTGCAGTGACCACTGGGCAAAAAGTAACTACTGCAGGACCCTCATGTGCAGTCTGGCTAATGGAACTAGTGTTATTATGGAAGTCATGGTCCCTAATACCTTGAGCACCACACCTTTGCTTTGACTTTTCTTAGAGGAAGTAAGCTCAAGACGTGTTCCCTTAGAATCTGAATTCTTTCTATGGGAAGGTAAGCCCTCATTGAGACTGTTTATTTCGGAGCCAATAAAATTCACATGCTGAGAGGGCAACGATCCAGATATTTGCCAATTTACTGTAATTCCTAACTGCAGGCAAGTTGAAATGGTAGCGTCCCTGGCCTGTAACAGCAGATGCCTGGTGGTGGCAGTCAGGAGCCAGATATTTATTTTATTTATTTATTGACATTTGTTAATGGGTTAGTCCAGTTGGGCTATGAGCCCAATTTCAGTGGAGACCAGAGGAGAAAAGCTCTAATTAGAGAGAGATATTAAGTATACATAACAGTTAAGAGTACAATAATGACATGCATAAGAGATTAAAACAATCATTAATTGGCTAAAATAGTATAAGTTCAAATATATAAAGGCACACCAAACAAACTTTTTTTTCTTTCAATGTGCGAGTGGGGTAAGTATCTAATTTTATAACTGGTGCAGTAAGGTATATGATAGGAACCATGAGAGAGGTGAAAAAGTGTCTCTAGAGTTGAAAAAAAGATGTTGGCGAAAAATAGATGCGAGAGAAATACGATACAAAGAGGAATGTATTTAATGGTGGTACAACATAAATTGTACTGGAATGTACAATTCCAGTACAACTGGAACTGATGTAGTAAAGTATATAATAGGAACCATGAGAGAGGTGAAAAGAGTGTCTAGAGTTGAAAAAAAGATGTTGGCGAAAAGTAGAGAGTAATAAGACACAGAGGAATGTATTTAATGGTGGTACAACAGAAATTGTACTGGAATGCGAAGAAAGTGTGCTGTGAAGTTGTAATGAAGAGTGCACTACAGAGAGAAAGTGGAGTTAGGTAGGATCATGTCAGGAACAACTTTTGGTTTTAAACAAGTGTAGTTTGAGTTCTTTCTTGAATTGTAAAGGGTGTGAGATGGAACGTAATTGGGATGGGAGGTTATACCATGCCTGGGATAGGGTGGATTTGTAAAGTAATCTACCAATAGATTTTTTTGGTTGGTAGATGTTAAGGAGTTGTTGGTTAGATGTCCGAAGTGTGCGAGTTGGTGTGTAGATGGATACCAAGGACGACAGGACAAGACATGAAGATGGTTTATAAAGTATGGAATGAATAATTTGTAACTGAGATGATAGAAGTTGTTGTGGGAGTTCTAGCTATTGTAGTGAGTTGAGTGAGATGCAGTGGTGTGAGTTATGTGGGGAGTTTGTGATGAACCTTGCTATTTTGTGGTATGTTTGTTGGAGTTTGATCAGGGTGGTAGTTTGAATATTAGTTAGTATTGGGGTGGCATAGAGTAGGGAGGGGAGAAGAGCCTGTGACAGGGACAGTCTGGCATCATAGGTCAGGAATCTATGATTTTGGTAGAGCATACCAAGCTTTTGGTGAGTTCTCTCAATACTTCAAAGATGTGTAGGCTAAATTTAAGTTAATCAATTATGGCTCCTAGAAGTTTTGTGTGGGGGTCAGGCTGAATGGTGCTGTTATTAGAGGATGAGATAAGAAAGTTAGACTTCAGGTGAGAGAGAGTCCGGGGGAAGAAAAGCAGAAGTTTAGTTTTCTTGGGGTTTAGGATAAGAAGATTTTCAGCAAGGCATTTTTCTACAGAAAGAAAGGAGTCCTGGGTGAGTGCGTGAAGTTCAGAGATCTTGCTGAATGTGCAGATGAGAGCCGAATCGTCGGCATATCGGACTAGTATAGATTGCTTGCAAACGGTATATAGATCATTTGTGAATATGTTGAATACGAGGGGGTCCAAGGATGGAGCCTTGAGGCACCCCAGTGGTTACTGGGAGGTAGAGTGAGCAGGAGGAGAGCCAACAGATTGCTGTCTGTCAGAGAGATAACTAAGAAAAAGGTTGGGGAGGTGGAAGCTAGACTGAGGTTAGAAAGTTTAGTTAGAAGCAGGGGGTGAGAGATGGTGTCGAAGGCTTTTGAGAGGTCGAGGAAGAGGCTGGATACTAGGAGGTCTTTGTCTCGAGCTTCGGCTATTGTGTGTGTGTGTAAATGACAGGAGAGCTGTAGAGGTGCTGTGGTTAGGGCTGAAGCCATGTTGGGAGTGCGTGAGGAGGTTATGTTCCAGGAAACAGAAAAATGTGTACACTCAACTCCTAAACTAAGAGTTTGGAGAGAGGAGAGGATGGCAAGTTAACGAAAGTTAGATGGGTCAGTTGAGTTTCCCCCTTTATGCAAGGGGGTAGTGAAGAAGGATTTCCAAATGACTGGTACTGTAGATTCCTGGATAGATCTATTTATTAACATAGATACTGGGTAGGCTATTGATTCTGCAGCTAATTTGAGGAAGGAAGGAGGGAGGTTGGTTGTCAGAGGAGGGAGAGCAAGGTTTAAGCTTTAGAAGGAGGGATTTTATATATGAGGTTTGAAATGGTTTGAAGGAGAAAAGATTACCGTTTTGAGGCTTGGGAGGGGTATAGGGGTTATTTGAGTTGTGGTTTGAAGGAGTAAGTTTCTGGACAGTTTCGATGAAGCGTATTTAGAAAGGTACATTGGTATCCTTCAGGTACACTGACTCCTCATCAGAAGGGGATGTGGTAGGCCAGCCGCCTCTGTTTCAGGATTTCAAGGATATCTGCGAATGAGATCAGAGGACGACTTGGGGGACTCTTCTGACTCCAAGGTCAGTGTATGATGCAATACACTCAATCAGGGGAGTCGACACGTTTCCTCTTACAAGTTTTGTGGTTTCTCAGACAGGTATTCTGGGGAGACCTTGGAAGACTGGGGACCACTCATGGAGGTATTTTGAGGCTGCGGGTCTCTGCTGTGTTGGGAGAGAAAGGGAGCAGAGACTGAAGTCGACGCCTTAAGTGGAAGTGTGTCGGTACCTCTGGATGAAGCTGAAGACCTAGACAGCACACATCACCTTGAAGGCGGCTCCTCCCGGCTCCGAGGATGCCCTCCACTCTGAAGATGCAGAGGCAGCCCTTGGGCTCCGAGTCAGATGCGGGGTCCAAGTTCACCTGCGCCGAAGCACTGAGAGGTAGGCTCAGAAATGAAGTTCGATTCAAAGTGTCCCCCTCGGGCCTGACCAGAGAGCTGAGGACCCTAGACTCCACGGACGGCACTGAAAGGGTCGGAGCAGATTATCAGAACCGAGAGACCAACTGAGGTAGCTAGAACTGACCTATCCACAACCAGAGGCACAGACAACTCTGGCCCCAAAGGCTCAGAGAAGCTCGGAAGAGGAACATCGATCGGGTGTGGGAGCACATCAGGCTCCGGAACAGACTGGGACAGAGCCGAAAGCAAATTTGCTAGCGCCGAAGGCTGAAGCAGTCTACGCACCACTCTCTCGAAGTCATCAGATAGGCTCCTACAGGACCTGGAAAGACTGAGTGGGGGATCTAGATCGCTCTAATATAGGTGACCTAAGAGTCGGTGAAACCGGTCGGAGATCAGATGACTGGCTCTGAGATTGTGTCAGTTATCGGCTCCGAAGATCCTGGAGCCAAAACTGATGGATCCACTAGGCTAACCTCTGTCAGCATCAAAATAAGTGGAGCCGATGAATGCGTAGCCACTTCAGTAATTTTGTCTGGTGGCTCAGACGAAACAGAATGGGTGGGAGACCACCTTTTCATAGTTTTTGGTCAGTCTTTCTTGGAGGAGGAAGGAGATTTAGAGCTGGATGATGAAGATGCCATTTCCTCCTCAAAGGAATGTTTTAATAGTCCTTTCAATACAAGTTTGTTCGTCCTCTCCTGAAGAATACTAGGACTGAAAGAATGACAAAATAGGCAAGACTCTTGGAGGTGAATAGCCCCCAAACAGTAAACACGCAAATTGCGCCAATCAGTCAAGGACATCATCTGGGCACATTTAGTACACTTTTTGAAGCCCAAAGGCTTATGATCCTTGAGTCTTTTGGCATAATGCAAAAAACACTATCCACAAATACAAAACACAACTATTAAACAGACAAAAATAAACAGAGTACTACGTCCTCTAATTTAAACAGGCCTAGCCCTAAGAGGAGAAAGAAATAAACAGGGGACTAGGTCCTCTAACTTAAACGGGTCTAGCCCAAGGAGTAACGAAAAAGAAAAAAACAGCAGCACAGGAGATAGTAATGCAGGGATACAAAAAAGGCCAACGGAAGAACGGCCATACAACGTACAAGTACACAGATAAACACAAGCAGCAAATCGTCTGAACAGACATGAACTGCAATAAACACACTAAGCTACCAAAACAAGATTTTATCCAACAATGACAACTCAAAAAGTATTGAAAAATATCACTTGGCTGCAGCCAAGAAGAATCACATCATAGCTGAACTCGTGGCAAATGAGATCTGGGGAATGCTAGTGATGCATGTTGGGATACCTCCTAGCCACGAGCCAGACAGATGTTTTTGAGCTACAGTATGGCCGAGGCAGAGCAGAGGTTCTGCTCCGGTCCCAAGTGCAAGAATGAAGGTGAGACAGGAATACAGAACATCAGTACTTATGAGTAATGCATATTTGAAGTAATTTAGTATGCACCATCATTTTGTTTTCTGTGGAATGGTACACAAAATTCTTATGCTTGTATTGATGAATGAGGGTTACATTAGGTTATGTGCAATTTTGGGAATTTTTTTTTTTTTGACTGGACTGATTGGTTGGTAATTTGTGTGTTTCTGGATGAAGTATACATTGATGGTAAACTTGAATGATAGGTTTTAAGACTAGAAAGGATGCTTAAAGGATAGGTTGTAAGACAAGAAAGGATGCTTAAATCATTACTATAATACATCTATGATGGAAGCAAAGATAAAGTGATATTTACAGACTATGGTGTGGCAGATTTAGAAGATGGTACAGTGAATATTTTGAGTAAACAAATGATATGCAAAGTAGCAGATGTAAATGAATGTTGAACGTAGAGAATACAGAGTACTGACTGTGGATAGGGATGGATGGGGTATTGTTATGGATAAGTAAAGGTGGGGGGGTGAGAAGACCTATGTGGATGTTAGGACAATGACTCCATGAAAGGAGTAGGTTAATTAAACAGAGATTATGAAAGATGGAGATCCTTAAGAAAAGTATGAGGTGGCTCAGAAATGGTTATATGTGGTGTTGGGAAATGTTTAACAGTAGTTTGTAGTTGCACAAGATTGGTACTATATGGTGCTAGCATCTGCTGTAAGACATATGGTGATTGGTAAAGATAAAGAGGGACTGGTGAGAAATGGGAGTAGTACAGGAGAATGGAGCGAGCACAGATGTGGTAATGTGAGCAGAGTGGGTCCCAACCCTCCTGACCAAGATTTGCAATGAGTAGAGAAGCTAAATACTACAGAGAAGAGCACTACCAAAAACTAATGGTGACTGGAAAAAAGGCATCAAAACTGCTTCTCCTGGCAAAGCAGAGAGATAATTCAAGATAGGTGCATAAGATAAGAGCTCGGGTGGGGGGGAACTTGCTGCCAAGTTGGCATAGTTAATTCCAAAATACTTGACCTTATTATAAAGTAGCATGACAAAAATAAAGTAGGTTACAGAAGTAGGCCAAAATCAGTTTACAGCATGTGACAAACAGTAAATCTGTATTTATGGCCAGAAATAAATGAAAATTAGTAAAGAATTACATGCAAGAGTTTTTAGGTGTGCAAGTCTGTTACTGAAATGTTAAATGGCAATTGTGTGATAACTTAACTGCAGACTTGCTTGATTAGAAGTTGTGTGCGCGCATTGCTGTGAACTGTGAAGGCTTATGTGCATATACTTCAACAGTTAACTGTACATAGCTTTAAGAGGGACAGGAAGTGGGTGGATAAGAGTTCTAATAAAGGAAATGGCATAGCATGGTATCTGGCTGGGGGGGGGACAAAGCAGGATACAGCTCTCACATCAGGAGTAATCAGTGTGGATGTGCTCACTGAAGAAGACAGGAGTGTGAGTTATCACACACATCTGCTTTGTAGAGATTTCTTCTGCCATTAAAGAAGTTATGTTCTCACCATAACGTTTCATGCATGTTATTCACTTCATTCTTCCTCAGCTTGTGGGTCTCTGATTCAATTTGGACATTTTCCAAGCTGAAGAATCGAAGTTCAAGCTCCTCCCATCTTACCCATAATGAGTCATTCCGCTAGCCTACCTCAAATCGAGTTTGCATAGAGATCGGGGCCTCAAGCAGGAACTGTGGTTCCTATGAAATTATCTAACGGGTCTCTTGTAGCCATGGAAAGGGGGATGGAGGCAGGGGAGGTTGAGGAAGAATGACAGGACAACACAGATGGAACGTTATGGTAACAACTTCTTTATGGTAATAACATGACTTCTTTATCGGAGGCTGTCACTTTCATTCTTCAACACGTGGAGTTCCCAGCTACAATAACCTAGGTGGCCCTCATGGAAGGATTTATGGAGCACTGAAAAGCTAAAGGCAGTTCTATTCCTGGAGGTAATATCCAACTTATACTGTGTAACAAAGGTATGCAAATTTGACCAAGTAGCAGCTGTACAAATGTCAGACACTCTTGACCAAAAAGCCAGAGAAGTTGCCATAGACCTTGAAGAATGCCTTGATTTTACCTGGTGCTGGTAATGGCCTGTTCTTGGAAAAGTAGACAAAGGAAATACAATCTTTCAGCCATTTGGCAAGAGTAGCCTTGGTGACAGCTAGATTGATTTATATTATTTTCTGTAGCCACTTTGGGCAAGGAAGATGGGTTGGTATGCAGAGCAACTATCTTTGTGAAATATCACTTAAGGAGGGTTTAGAAGAAAGGGCTTGTACCTCTAAAACCCTTCTTGCTGAGGTGATAGCCACCAGAAAAAAAACGTTTTCCATGAAACAAATTTCAATTCTGCCTTAGCCGCAGGTTCAAAAGGAGGAAGGACTACAGCTTGTAAAATTATGGTCAAATCCCAAGGAGGTGTGGGATCTTTGATTGGGGGCTGAAGTAAAAAGGTACCTCTCAGAAACATTTTGCAAAGTTTAGATGAAGCCAGAGATGACTAATTTTCCCCAATATGAACATAAGAAATAGCTGCTAGTTGGACTTTCACGGTGAAGAAGCTGGTGCCCTTGGGAAAAGGGAAGCCAAGAAATCAAAAACTTTCGAAATGGGAACAGTAAAAGGATTTATTCCTGCTGGACCCATAAGGAAAATCTCTTCCATTTGCTCTTGTAGATTTTCCTGGTGGAGGACTTAAGAGCAGAAATCAACATTTTTCAGACCAGGGATGAAGGCCTGGGATGCCTTGCCATCATTGTAATGGAAAAAAAACATGTGGTTAATTTCAGTCCTTGGAGATCCAAGTGAGTATGTCATGAGGGGTGAGAGAAGATCTGGAACTGGGTCCAGTCCCACCGGTGGGCAAATTGAGCAAAGAAAAGTGAACCAGACTTCATGAAGCCAGAAGGGGGCAATGAGGAAAACTTTGCTCTTCAACCTGTATGTTTTCTGCAGGAATTTGGGAATCAAGGGAACTGAAGGGTAAGTGTAAAGTAGACCGGGGACAAAGCATGGACAAGGCATTCCTTGGTTGATCAGGGCAAAGAAACTGCTGTATTTCTTGTTGAAGGGGGATAAAAACAGATTGCAGCAGGATTGACCCCATTTGAGGAAAATCATATTTGCTACCGACTGATTCAGCGATCACTTTGAGCCTGTCTACCAGGATATTGGCCACCCTGGAATGTGCATTGCAATGAGAAAGTTGTTGGCAGAGATCGCCCATTGCCACACCCTCATCACCTCTAGACACAATGGGTAAGATATGGTTCCTCCCTGTTTGTTGATGTACCAGAGTACTGACATATTTGTCTGACTACCACAATAGTTCCTAGAGGAAGAAAGCTGTGCAGTGCATACAACGCCAGGAGGACTGCTCCATCTCCAGGATGTTGATATGTAATTTGGTCTCTTGAGAAGTCCATGTGCCCTGGATCATCTAACCCAGAAAATGCCCAGCCCCCTTCTGGGAACCATCTGTGGTCGGCATGGCTGTAGGAGGAGGAAGTAAGTACAGTTGTGTACACTTACCATAAATGTAGATGTTAGAGTGTATTCACTGTTGCAGTCATCACAGTTGGGTTATCCCTGCTGGGGTAGCCCTTGGCTGGCCCGAATACCAGAGGCTTAGTATTTCTACGTCGGTTGCTGTCGCTTCAGGACTGATGTCAGGTCGTCAGTGGTATAAAGTAAGGCAGCCGACGCCATTACATCAGTTTTTCTTGCCCTGTCAGGAGCCCCCAAGTGGGAGCCAGAATATTTAAGAACTCCTCCAGCAGAAAGTAAATATCAAAAAGTTCTTTGTAAGGAGAGAGAAGAGGGGGATGGAGGGAGGGAAACCAGGGCTGCAACAATGAATACAGTCAAACATCTACATGTATGTTAAGTGTACACAACTGTACTATGTTCTTCATATTTCACTGTTGCAGACATCACATTTGGGTTGATTCCCAAAGCTGAGTAAAAGGGTGGAGGCAGTCAAGGAGAGTAGGGGCTGGCAAGGATGCCCTGCAAGACTGCAGTAGCAAAGCCTGTCATGGATTTGGAGAAGACAGGCAGGTGGTAATGCTTGGTGAAGGTGTGAACAGATGTCCATGTGGCAGCCTCCAGGATATCCCTGGTGGGGACTCCGAGGAAAGCTGCAGAGGTGGAGTCTGCTCTGATAGAGTGGGTCCTGACCCTTTTAGGGGGAGGTTTCCCATGTTACTTGTAACAGAAATGGATGGAGTGTGCTAGCCACTTGGAAATGGTTTGTTTGGAGATGGCTTTGCCCTCTGCCCCTGCAGCAAAGCTGACCAGTAATTGATCAGTCTTTCTGAATGATTTAGTCCTGTCTAGATAGAAACTCGGCTGTCTGTGCACATCTAGAGAGTGTAGGATCCTTTCCCCCTTTTATGGGTTAGGGAAAAAGGTGGGCAAATTGATTGGTTGAGAGCCACACTGGACACCACTTTGGACATGAAGGATGGGTTAGTCCTGAGGGACACCCTGTCAGCATGGAAGATGATGACTGGCTCTATAGCCATATGTGCTTGTAGTTCGGAGACTCTTCTGGCTGAAGTGATGGCCAGAACAAAAGTCAGTCTTCCAGGGAGATACTAACTCTGCTGAAGAGGCTGGGTCAAAGGGGGCAGGGTGAGCTTTTCCAGCACAAAGTTTAGGTCCCAAGCTGGGGTAGGTGCTTGTCTGGGTGGCCTCAAATTGCTAGCCCCTCTTAGGAACTGTTTGATCAGAGGGTGTGAGAAAAGTGGGTGCTCAGTGTTGAAGTGAGCAGAGATAGCAGAGGCATGAATTTTAATAGAGGAAAAGGAGAGACCACTGTGTAGCAGGTCAGCTGGGTAATCCAGGATGAGAGGTAGGGAGGGCTGTGCCATATCGGCTCCCTTAGCCTGAATCCAGGTGCAGAACCTGTTTCATTTGACAGCATAAGACTTTCTAGAGCAAGGGCATCTAGCCTCACGTATAACATCTAGAACCTGTTTACTGAGACTGGCAGACTGATCAGTGGTCAGGGAACAAGCCAGGCTGCCTAACTGAGGGTCTGCAATAGGGTAGGGGTCTGAGGGAGATGCCATGGTGGCAGTGAGGACAGGCTGCACAGCAGTGGGTACAAGTGCTGGTGTCACAGTCTGGAGCAATCAGAACTGTCCTTGGTTTTTCCTCCCTTATTTTGAGCAGTACCCTGATGATGACAGTTAGTGGGGGGAAATGCACAGACCAAGAGGATGACCCGAGGGAAGGATAGGGCATCCACTTTCCAGGCTATACAGTGAGGCTCCCTGGTGCAGAACTTGCTGAGCTGATGGTTGGTGTGGGAAGCAGAGGTCGACCTTCGGAGTGCCCCATTTCTGAGTTATTAGGGTGAAGGTTTCTTGGTCTAGCTGCCACTCATGTGGGTCCAGAAGATTTCTG
Organism: Protopterus annectens; assembly: GCF_019279795.1. Taxonomy (NCBI): domain Eukaryota; kingdom Metazoa; phylum Chordata; order Ceratodontiformes; family Protopteridae; genus Protopterus; species Protopterus annectens. The sequence goes on from NC_056750.1 coordinate 268,172,799, forward strand.
CTTAAGTGGTCTGCCAGAGAGTTGAGAGCGCCTGTCAGGAATTGCGCTAACAGGTGGAGTTGCATAGCAGAGGCTGTGTGCCAGAGGGTCATGGCCAGCCTGCATAGAGGGTAGGAGTGAATCCCTCCCTGCTTGTTGATATACCACATCACAGTGGTGTCGGTTTTGATCAGGGGAACCCCTGGGGAGAGAAGGCGCCTGAAAGCTGTCAATGCGTACTGGACAGCTAACATCTCTTTTTGGTTGATGTGCAGATGGATTTGCTGTTGGCTCCAATGGCCCTGTATGCACCTGCCGTCCAGGTGTGCACCCCAAGCATAGTCTGATGCATCTGTGGTGAGGGTCTGGGTGGTGGGGGGGTGAGAAAGGTAGTCCCTTGTTGTGGGAGCAAGCTGCTGCCCACCAAAGAAAATCTTTGCTTAGGAAAGATGTCATTGGTATAAAAGAGTTTCCAGGTCTTGAGTGTGTTGACACCAAAGGCTTTTTAGCTACCATTGAAGTTTCCTCATATGCAGTCTGGCATATGGAATGAGTAGAATGCAAGATGCCATGAACCCCAGGGCTTGCCAGATTTTCCTTGCAGAAAGCTGGGGTCTGGTGGCTAGTTGAGAGTAGTCGTCTGTCAGGTAAGTTTGCTTTTCTGGAGTAAGGAATGTCATCTGGGATGCTGTGTCCAGGCTTGCTCCCAGGAATATAATCGTTTGGGTGGGTACTAGTTTGGATTTCTTTTCATTGCTAGTGTACCCAAGGGGGGTCAGTAGGGACTTTACAAAGGCCAGGTGCTTGAGCAGCTTTTCCTGACTGTCTGCCTGAATTAGACAGTCATCCAAGTAGGGGTAAATCTGGATATTCCTTTGTCTGCAAAAGGCAACGGCCGGAACCAAACATTTTGTGAAAACTCTGGGAGCAGTAGATAAGCCAAAGGGAAGCGCAGAGATCCTGCCCAGAAACATAGATATTTCCTGCATGATTCCCTGATAGGAATGTGGAGACAGGCCTCTTTTAGGTCTAGGGTGGTTAGCCAAGCATTCTTGGACAGCATAGGTAGCAGTTGCTGGACAGTGAGTATTTTGAATTTTGGTATCACCAGAAAGGTGTTTAGAACGGATAAAATCGAGGATGGGGTGCCAGTTGTCCTCTTTTCTGAAAAGTCTGGAGTAGAATCCTTGGCCTATCTGTTCTGCAGGAACGTACTCTATTGCCGTCATACAGAGCAGGGAAAGGACTTGCTTTTTGGCCTCTGCCCACTGGTTTGGAGGAAGATCTGGGAACCCTTTTGAGGTTGGAAGAGTATGAAAGGAAAATTTGTATCCCTGGGACACTGTTGAAGACCCAGCAGTCGGTGGGAATGGTAGCCCAGTTGCTTGCGTGGAAGGAGAGTTTTCCTCCTAGGGGCAAATGCAGGTGGGCAGAGGGAGGGGGTGGGGGAGGAGAGTCATTATGAGTTCTTACCATGAGGGGGGTGGTTTTGAACTCCCTGGTTTTGCAGTGGAGGAACTCCACTGCTTTGATCTCTGCATTCCCTGTGGCTGCTGTCTCGGAGGTCTGCCTCCCCAGGATCTGGGCTGAACTGACCTGGTGGGGGCAGGAAAGGACCAGTGCTTGGATGGGCAATGCCTGCTGAAACTGGGTGGCTGGACCTGCAGGAAATACTCAACTGTCTGCATAGATTTAGCTTTTTCCTCCATCTTTAAGACCTCCTCTGCCTTGGTGCCAAATAAGTTGTCTTTGTGCAAGGGTGCAACCAATAATTTAGATTTGACATGGTCTGGCAATGGCTGTTCCTTAAGCCAAGCATGCCTTCTAAAAACAGAACCAGTGACTGCTGCCATGCAAGAAGCTTCTAGGGTGTCAAAACCATAGTGTAAGATGTGCTTAGTTACTTGGCTTGCAGAATACATTAACTCTTGTAGCTCTATTTTCAGCACAAGCAGGAAAAGGAGAGAGACTTTTTTGTTTGAGGAGCTCCATGGTAAGTTGCTGAAATTTTAGCATATGGAACTGAATTTAGTGCTTTGACAGCAAGAGTAGCAGAGGTGTACACTTTTTTACCCCATCTGTCTAGTGCTCGGGAATCCCTAGCTAAGGGGGTGGGATTCTTAGCAGAAGTTGCTTTAAATTACCTCAGGGTCAGCAGTAGGATTTTTGAAAAGAAATTTGTGAGAGTCAAGGACTCTTAATACCGGTCAGGTTTTCTGGGAGCAGGAGGGAGGGTGCCATGAGTCAAACTAGATTGCATGAAAACATCATCCACAACATCCAGGATGGGGGGGGGAAATGGCCAGGGGTCTGTGCTGTGAAAGATCTAATAATTCTCAGTCTCTTTTTAGACGGAGGGTAGGCCTGACATTCCCATTGGAAATGCTCCCTTAAGGTATGAAGGGTTTCCCCAAAGGGAAAGTCCTCAGATGGAGAGGCTGAAGGAATGGATTCCTCTGCATCAGAATTCTCATAAGCGGAGAAGGGTTGCATGTCTTCATATTCAGATGCATCTGAGTCTTCAGACTACTGTTCAGATAAAACTAATAGGGACAGATCTTTTGGAAGGGGCAGATTGGCTTCCCCTGATCAGCATGATAAGGTCTTCCACCATTTTAAGCATTTGAGACTGAGGCAAGGAAGCAGGTGCCTGAGATAGGGTCATTGATTTTTTGGGTGTAGTTCGTACCCTGGGCCTTAGAAACTCAGTAGTTTTTGAAAGAATGGTAGATGCGAAAGAAGTCTGTGTGTTGAGAATCGGTAGTGCAAAGTACTTCCTCGGAAGCCAGTGCCTGCTTAGCAGCTCCAGACCCATCCAAGGTAGAGACAACCGCAGGATCCTTAGTCGAAGAAAAGTTTTGTGGCATACCGGACTCAGAAAAGGTCTTGGTAGTGGCCTGCGAATCCACAGAAGTGGGCATCAGGGGCTGGGAAAGTGCCTCACTGAGGACCAGAGAACTGACTACTAGTTTAACGGAAGCGTTGGTGGTAGCTTTGGTCCTGTGCGGTTTATCCCTGTCTTTACCCTTACTTTTTTTGAAAGATCTGCTGTCGGATGGCTTACTGAAGCCATATCGGAATTCGAGGACTGTAAGGGAAAATATCTAGCTACAATAAGGACCACCAGACAACGTATAGTTCTGGAGTTAAAGCACAAAAGCGATAGTGAGGGATGTCGTGGTCTAGGCCTAAGTGAGTGATGCAGTAAGAATGAAAGTCTCAGTGTGGTATTTGCTTTCCCAAGGCGAGACAATTGTTAACTTTTTCTGACATCAGTTAGAACAAGAAAAAAGAATCCCCAACAGGGTACTTAGCTTTAGAAGACTTCAGCTTCAAATCGGAAGACGAAAAGTACAGTTTTGTACCTACCATAAATGTAGATGTTCGAGGATCCACATTGCTGCAGTCCTAACCATTGGGTAGTCACCTGAGTCGTCGGCCTAAATACCATATATGCATTGAGTCGGGTCAAGTCAAGATTAGACTTACGACGGCGTCAGGGGGTACTACTTGGCGACAACGCCATAATCCTTTCTTGCCTTCTTTCAGATGCCCCTAAAAGAAGGCCCCAAAAGAAAAGGCCCAAAACCAACCAAAAAAAAATATATACAATATATATATAATAATATATATAATGCACACAGAATATACCACACACACACCACCACAAGGAAAAAGGGGAGGAAGGAGGGAGGGAGATGGACAACATCTAGTAAACATGGTAGGTTAACATTTGTACTAGGTACTAGGTCTGTACTCTGCACATTCCTTCTATCCATTGGGCCCAATCCCAAAGCAAAGCAGAGGGAGGAAGGCAAGCAAGTAAGGGAGCAAGGCAGGAGCAAAGGAAGCTACTACAAAATAGCTGCAACAAAAATGGCAAAAGATTTAGAGTAAGAGGTTAAGGTAGAGTAGAGAGAAAGTATGCTGAACTTGTGAGAAGTAATGCACTGAACTCCAAGTAGCTGCCCTGTTGGCTGCTGTTGCAGTAGCCCCAAGAGAATGTAGTTGAAGTGGCAGTAGCCCTTGTGTGGCTGGCCATATATGGGCTTGAATCTCCCTTGCAAATGGAAATAAATAAAAATAAATTTAGAAGAAGAAGTCAAGAGAAAAGAAACAAGCAAAAGAGAGAAGTCCTGCAGAGAGAACAAAATCCTGCCTTAACTGCCTGCAATCATAAAGCTAAATGCCTATAAAAAATTGGTCCTACAAAATTTTTCTCCTTGTTTTGGGGATCTGCTAAAGTGATTGGTTCTCTGCACCATTTAAAAGCCAAGAAGAATGAAAGGGAAAGGCACCAATTTAGGTATGTGATATAACTTATGGAAAAAAAAAAGGAAGGATTATACTGGGCCTGCAACTCAGAAACCCTTCTTGCAGCCTGCAAGCCCAAAAACAGTCTTCTCAGAATGAGTATTTTACAAACTCAGTGGCAGGCTCTTGAGCCAAGGAAAAAGGTTGTAGAGTAAAAGTTCCAACAAGGTTGGTGAAGCAAGTCAGGGGGTCAAGGAGGGCTGCCTTCCAACTGCTTATTCAGATCCCAAAACAATGTAGGGTGCAGGAATAGTGAGGCTAAAACAAGAAAAGTGAAAACTAAATGAAGAGAAGAAGGGGGAACAGTGTGAGTGAAACTCCAATAGTCATTGAAGAATTTGAAGAATGACAAAAGGACAAACCTTTGTCCAATAACTCCAACAAGCTCTCAAATTTCCAAATCAAAATTTTGCTTTTTGATGTACAAATTCTGTACTAGGTCTTCAAAATACTTCATGATTTCTAAACTTCCTTCCTTGTACAAGGGTCTTTTCCATTCCAAAAACTGAATGAGGTGAAACTTGTTTGAATAATTGAGAGAAGCTGAGTTTGAGATACTTGAGATGGGGCTGTTAGATGAAGGTGGAATCAAAGCCTGTAGAGCGGAAGAGATTGAAGCTTGACAGTGGTGTGAGGCCAATCTGGAGCTGAGGTAATCATCCTTGGAATCAAGAAGTGGGTACCAGTGGCCTTCTACTTAAGAATCCAATCAGGGGGAAATTGTCTGTTCTTTGTTTTCTCTTTTGAACAAAATAGGAGGACTTTGAAGAAAGGCATACACATGAAGAGTGTGATGAAACAAGAAAAGGTTTTTACTTTCAAGGCTTGAGCAGAAAAAGTGAAAAAACTGAAGAATGTCTGGTGGTTTTTTGTTTGTGATGAAGATCCCCTTCTACAAATTCCCCCAGATGGTTGTTGGTTTCTGACATAGCATGAAGATCCTGTGCTCGGAGTTCCACCATTGAAGGCTGCTTGCACACATCTGCTTATAGTTTCTGTGGAGGACCAGCAGACATAGCCTGAAGAGTTAGTTGCAAGCTGTTTGTAGTCTGTGTTCAAAACCTTGCCTTGCCTTGCAGTACGATAAGAATGTCCCAGGAAGTTTGTGTACGCACATGATGTTTGTTGATAAGCTTATGATTGTTCCCTAACTGATAACAAAAGTAACATGTTGATTGTGTTGTCTGTTAGAATCAACACCTGCCCAGGAAGAAGTAACTCCTTGAAAGCCAGCATCTAAAGTTGCATCTGACTTCCTTCCAGGCCCATTTTAGATGATGCTGTAGTCCAAGTGGCCAGTTGGCTGTCTGACATCTCGATTCCTCTGTCGCAAGCAATTATTGTTTGACAGCCGGGTCGCACTGGAGTGATGTCCACACAATTTGCTCACAAGTGCACTTTCCTCATTTGAAGTTCATTGTTGAGCCCAATTGTCAAACAGATTTTGGGAATGAGATACTGTTGAATTCATGTCCCATGCAGCCAGCTTGGACTGAACCATTAATTAGATGCCATGAACCCTAAGGCTTGATGAAGTTGGCATGCAATTTGGAGGACTGAGAATATGTGGTGAACCTCAGAAAAAGATGAAGATTCTTTTTCGTCCTGCTGGGGTTAGAGAGTACTCTTGTGCTGTGGAATTTCTCACACAGATTCAGTGTTTACATCAGGTACACCTGTAATCTTCATTTCTTGAGAAGGGACTCACCTTAGGTCTAGGAGTCTTAGCAGGGAACTAGAGCATTTGAGATGTCTTCCACTGAAGCCCCTAAAGAGAGCTGAATACTCTGTGAATATTAGATGGATAGATTCAAGTCTCTTTTCTAATGAGAAATTCCAGCCAGAGCTGAGTAAGGATAGATTTGAATAGAACCTTTGCTGAATAAACTGGGGAGACTGAGAAAATGAGAAATTGAACAGCAGAGGTATAAATACCAGAAACGTCAACTACTTGTACTTAGAATAAGGAGAATTTCCAGCACATCTGATATTATAATTCCTGGATCTTAGAAAAGCTTCTTCATGACTAAAAAGCCTGAAACAAATGGAACCGTCTTTTAATTGACAAGGACTGATAAAAGGTAAATATTTGGAGTATCAAATCCAATTTGTTTGTTTCCCAAAGAATAATGTTTGGAACTAGGGTGGCATGTGGAGGGGGCCTATGAACAGCCCTTCTTTGAGGCCTGAAATAACAATCTCAATGTAAAACATGCTTGGTTGTTTGTGACAGAGCCTCTTTTGATTGTGGAGATTCTGGGGGTAACAAAGAAAGGGCATTGTGAGCAGCTTAAAACTGTATCATGGGTTGATGATATCTCCAAAGGACCCCTCTTGAGGTCATTGGGATAAGATTTGATTAAAAAAGAGACACTGTCTCTCCCAAGGACAGTGCTCGAGTGATGGAATAGACTGGGCTACGAAAACCTAGTCTCTGCTGAAAAGAGGAGTGGCTGGACTTGTTACTAGCTGAGGTGATGAACCCCCTCCTCTGGCCTAGTTTGCAACCTCAGACCTTTTGTACTCACGGTAAGAAAAAGCCCTAGCACCCCTATCACAGGCTTAAAATCAGTTTTGTGCACTGCCTTATAAAGCCAACAAACATCCCCCCTAAAGCTTGCAAACTCAAGTTTGCATGGACTTGCTAGAGTGTAGGCCAATTCCTTTTAAACTTCAAAAATCACAGAACCAACCAAAGCCAATAACTGAACTGCCTCCACAGCATCAAAGTCTGATTGTGCAGCACTGTTATTCTTCAGATCCCTCAGCCAGGCATGCCTAGAAGAACAGAACTAGTGGCAGCCACCAAAGGGAGGCCTGCACAGCATCAACACATCAAGCAAAATATGCTTACCCACAGAAGAAACACACAAACTTAAATCCAGCAACTCTTTTACTCTACAACCACATGAAATAAATCCAGCTTTTTTACTTGTTAGGGCCTTAACACCTTGATTATTTTAGCATGTGAAACTGACAGTTCAGGCCTCTTTCTCCAAATAGTAGAAGAAGTACAGGCTTCATTTTACCCTATTGGCACCCTTGCCTCCTTATCCACACCTCATGGCTAAAGTGGGCAGGAGGCCCTTATCCCCCACAGCAGCTGAGCAACAAATTTTCTTGGTCTGCAGGATACACAAAAGGACCTATTAAGGGCAACAGGCACCTCCCCTACCTATTCAGCTTAACAGGGGCAGGAGGCAAAGAATCAGGGTTCAGGGAAGGCTTAAGGCAATCTTCACCACCCACTAGAGTCTCAGAAAATCCAATTCAGAATTCCTATAAGGTAAGAGGTCCTGATCAACAATCTTCCATAACAATCAGCAGGATACTCTGACTCTCTTTTTCAAAGTGCTCCTCATCTGAACACCAGTCAGGGCATCCTCAAACTCAGGTTCCACCCTCCTGTGACTCAGAAGGATCCACATCAGAATCAGAATAGGAGGAGAAGTGAGAGGGAGAGCCCACAGAGTACTCAGAGCCAGAACCTCCCCGTTAAAATCTTAAAACTTCTGATTCTGAACTACCTCCACCTAGGAATCGAACCTTAAGTCTCTGGAGCAGCTAATTAAAACTCAGGAAATTTTTCAGGGGAGTAGCAGAAAAGTCTCTTACCCTCCTCAAAGTCTCAAACCCCACTGGATAATGTCTCTGCCTACCTCTAAAAAGAAGAAAGAAAGGTGCCCCCAGAACATCTGAACTCTAAAGAACTGAAGAACCTCTGAGAGGTTTTCATCCTGCCTGCCTACCTCTGGCCCGTACACAAGAACAGTACTACGAACCTCTGTCTGAGATCCTCAACCCTACTGGCTACGTTCCCATGACTGCACATCCACAAACCTAAAAGTCCAACAATGAGATCCCGCTTGGTTCTTTAAACAACAAGTTTGCTGTTTTCATTTTGAGGCATTTTGCCACGCGGTTACCAGTTATTCACATCCTCCCTTACGAACGCTCTCCAAATCCTAAGCTTATACAGTTTAAGCACTTTTCTGGCATCCGTTAAATACTTTGGCAAAACTAAACAAGGCATTCAAACAACCCGGCACTTGCTCAACTTCTCTGCAAAGTAACGACACACGGTAAAAAATATTTGAGGATACTCGCACAATAACAATTTCTACCTTCACATTAAAACAATAAATGTAATATAAAGGACCGACAAAAGCCAAATTCTTTTGGTATTCGGGCCGTCCGGTGAAAAATACTACAAAACGACCGCGCCAAATACTAATCCGGAACAACCACCTGCTGGACAGCGGACTACGGAAGTACGGCCGAAATCGGTCCACGCGGTCACTGGCGTCAATATTTGGCGTCCCCAACCTGCAATGGACGAAACTTGAATCTCATCGGACCCGTCGCAAAAGACTGAGGATATGACGCCGTCAACAGATACTAGGACTGACAATGTGACGCCGCAATGTCTCATGTAGCGGCCAACCGGCACTCGTGTGAACTGCTTCGGGCTCCTCGGCAAGGAAGACTGATGTAATTGTGTCGGCTGCCTTACTTTATACTACTGATGACCTGACGTCAGTCCTGAAGCGACAGCAACCGATGCAGAAATCCTAAGCCTCTGGTATTCGGGCTGGCAGAGGGCTACCCAGGCAGGGATAACCCAAATGTGATGACTGCAACAGTGAAACACGAAGAACATGAAAGGGCCATCCTTGCGTGATCTCTGAGAAATGAAGTCAACAAAGAAGAGGGTCTCTGCATACCTCTGATAGTTTGATTGGAAGGTGTAAGGGATACCTGTGTAATAACCACTGGACTGCTGGTGTCCACTGCAAGACTCGTGTGTAGGCATGCTGTGGGTAACAGAGTTATTGTGGCTGCCATCAAGCCCAAAGCCCCATGCACAGATTTGTTGCGGGAGCTGGGATAGCTAGAATCTGTTTGATATGTAATTGTAAACTTGTAATCATATCTGGTATGAGACAGGCCCAGGTTGATGATGTGTCCAGCCATGCTCCTATGAAGTCTATGGTTTGTACTGGTTACAACTGGGATTTCTGTGTATTGATCGTTATGCCTAGATAGGGGAATAGCTGTAACAGAATCCCTGGCTTGAAAAAGTAGATGCCTGGCTAAAGCTGTTAGGAGCCAGTCATCCAGATATGAAAATACATGGAATCCCTGCAGCCCGAGATGCACAGCAACAACCACTATGCATTTGGTGAACACCCTGGGGGCTGTGTTGAGACTGAATGGAAGCTATTTGAGTTGGTAATGGCCAACTCCCAGCCTGAAATGAAGGTACTCTCCGGAGTGCCTGTCCATTCTGATGTGGTAGTACGTATTCTTCAGGTCTATACAACACATCCAGTTGTCCATTTCCGAAAGAGGAAGAATGGACTGAATTTTGAATTCCTTACTGATTTTTTCAGAGATGTCAGGTCCAGGATCAGCCTTAGGTCCCCTGTCTTTTTTGGTACTAAAAAGCTATCCTGAGTAGATGCCCGATCCTATCTGGTTAGGCAGGACATCTTGGATGACTTTTTTGCATCAGTTTCGCAATTTGAGTTGCCTTCCCCTGACTGGGTGGAACATTGGGAAGGTGAGACTTTGGTTTGGAGTCTTCTGAAAAGGGAATAAAGTATTCTCTGGATATAATTCTTGGCACCCATTGATCATTTGTGATGGCTGGCCAGGCTTCTGGGTGTAAGGAAAAGCACCCCTGACTGCTTCCAGAGGACGGCAGCCGGGCAACCATTCAGGAGCACTGGAAGAGTCTGTCTGAGAAAGAATCTCGAGACCTTGAGTTCTGCGGACAACCTCTGCCACGGGGGCAGTGTCTCCTGTTGTAATTGTTACCCTCTCTGCCTCTGGGGGAAAAATCTCCCTGAGATTCTTGAAAATGACCTTGAGATTCTTTTAACCACAAATTTTTTCCCCCACGCTGGTTCCTGGAGAAAGATGCATTCGATATTGATTGCAGTGTGGCCACTCTGGAAGAAAAGGTCTTCTGATCTTTGACAAACCCAGATTCTGGGGAAGAGAGAGAGAGTTCTTTGACATGGTCCCTCTGTAGCCTGGTAAAATGAGATAAGTACTTCAGCGTTTGTAAGGTGAATGTGGCCGAAGCGTTAACTCTTTTGCCAAACCTGTCCATAGCCCTTGTCTCCCTATTAGGGGGTATGGATGGCGGAGCTTTCTTGAGCCAGCTCCTACTTAGTGACTGCCGTAAAACCACCATGGCATCTACTGGAATCCCTTTTGTCCAATGTGTCTTGTCTGTAGGTGCAGTAAGAATTTTGTTGACCCTCTTCGGTATGGGCTCCACAGTGTCTGGTTCCTTCCATGCCCTGGTAGATATAAGGTCAATAACAGCATGTGCAGGGGAGGACAGCCAGGATGTAAATGGGCCAATCCTGAAGCCTCCAACAGCACCGTTTCCTCTGGGGTGGGGTTTTGAGTAGGTCAGCCACCTCTTTGGCACAGTATCTTCTAGGATGTCTGCAAAGGAGACATCCTCAGGTGGAGATCTTGGGGATCTCTCCCCCTCCTCGAAATCAGTGTCAGTAGTGAAGTCCAGGTGCCTCCTTTTGTAGTTTCTTCTGAGGAACCTCCTTGGGTGGATGTTTCTGGAAGGTGTCAAAAGAAAACTGGGGTTCCACAGATAGGATGGGTTGGAGGCTTCTTAGGACTGGCTGTCAGGGTAGAAAATAAAGTTAGCAATTAGTCATAAGCACTAAATAACTCTGCCTATGCTACAAATCATTCAAATGCTGGAGGAGCTCTGGAGCAACAAAGCCTCGAAGCTGACTGCCTGACCGGCAAACGAGATCTGAGGTAGGCTGGGGAAATAAGGCATTGTGGGTAGGATGGGAGGAGCCCAAGTTTCTATTCTTTAGCTTGGAAAACAGCAAACTTCGATCCGAATGTCGTATCTGAGACCCACAGGTTGAGGAAGAATTAAAGTGACATCAGATCTGCAGTTTACATGTCACTCCTTTTAAAAAAGGATAACACTTAAAATAGTGCAGAGTTGTACCACTGTAGCTTGTGGAAGGTTGTTACTTAGATATGTCATTTATTGGGAGGCAGAAGAGGAGGCATGGATGCCCAGAAAAGTTGTGGAAGGAATTAGAATACCAGAAATTCTAAAGCAACATGCAAGACTCAGTTGCCTATACTTAATGTAGCACAGTATATTAAAACTTAAATGTTACCTTTATTTGCAGAAGGGCATTTATTCCAGGAAGAAGTTTTCCCAAAGTAAGTTTTCTCACAAGTAATATTAACATGTAGTGTCACTGCTGAAGCACCTGGTCAGCAAAGATACGCAAGGTGTGTGCACATAAATCATTCCCACCTTTCAATCAGCTTATGCATGAAATATCTCTTACAAGGAAAAGGTCTCCATTATATTAAAAAACACAAACCACATTTCCATTATTTTTCATGCAGTATACATTTATCTTTTTGTTTTATCAGTTTGCATTCCCTCCAATATTACATAAAGCCACCCTTCCCTTTAATTTTACTTATTCTCTTGAAGATTATTCTGCATGTATAGTTCCCACAAATTCCATTTATTTTGATGTAAAGATCCCATCCCTCCACTACTTTTACCTCCTTTACAATATTCAATATTTCAGTTATAGTTGGTTTAGATTTTTACTTCCATTCTCTAATTGCTTGTTTGGCAGCCAATACGATTACTCAGTAAGGCCTTGATATGTCTAAATAATTCAGATCCTATATTCCAGTTCAAATGAGTAATTTTCTTAGTTACAATCATTTGCTCACCCAGTATTTTTGACAAAGTACTCTGTAGGGAATTTTTCAAATCTGTTAACTTATTACATTTCCCCAGAAATCATGCTACAAATTCTATGGAGTCTGCTTGGGGAAAAAATACCAATGAAAATAATTTCATGCAAAAATCCTAAACCTTATGGACTTTGCTGCATATTTGTGACCCACACAGATGTTCTCCCACTGTTGCTTTGTAAATGACTTTCCACTCTTTCTTCCCAATCTTTTCCAACTTCTGATAGACTCTTATAGCCATCATAATTATTGTACATACCCCCCTAATTATCCCCCTTTTAACTCTGTCAGAATTGATCTTTTACTTAGTGCCCTTTTAACCTGTTTTTCTCCTTGTATATACTCTTATCAGTCTCTGGTAGGAAGGCATTCTCTAGCCTTCAGTCCAAACTTCTGCTTAGCCTCATCTTACTCTATTTACTACATTCCCTCCTTAGTTATTTGTTCCCAGTGCCATATCTCCCCCCTTTGATAACTTTCCCTAGTAAATTTTACCCCCCTCTTGCAAATTTTATATACCTCCAATTGCAGTTATCCCTATAGGTAAAAATCTCCTTTCTCCATTCCTCTAAGGGCTTAGTTTTTAGACTACTTCCTGCTACCTAAAAAATACCCCCCCCCCCAAGTCTTTTGGGTTTCCAATACCATGGTGGGAATGGACCCCATTCCTAAGTCAAAGTACAATTAAAGTTCATGAAAGTAATAGTGTTTCAATTTTTGATGTCAGCCAGAAATGCTCTTCGAAGCACTCCCAATGTGCCCATCTCCTCCTGCAATATGTACATTGTTACATGTATTGGTAACATCTAAATACGATTGTAGATACTTTTTTATAAGACCCATTCCTCCTACTACTATTGGAACTGTCTGGGTATCTTTCTTCCACATTGCTCATTTCTGCCTGCAAATCCAGATATTTTATGACTCACTCTCTCTCTCTCTGTACACAATACACTGCAGTCACTGGGTGTGGCAATTTCAATGATCAATGCTACTTTTGTCTTTTCATGGACCACTATATCCGGTTTTCTAGCATCTATCTTTTGTACTGTAGGTAATGGGTGACCCCATGTGATGTAGACAATCATTTTCTATGATGCTTTGTGGCTCATGTTTCCAGTGTTTTTCAACCACTTTAATACTGAAATGTTTGCACAATCCCCAGTGCAACAGTCTTGGCACATTATTATGCCTTTCAGTATATAGTCCTCCTGCCATTAGTATGTCTCAACCAGCACTGAGGTGTGCAACTGTTTCCAGTTCTGTTTTACAAAACTTACATTGGTCTGTTTCTCCCACATGTTCAATGGACTTTGTAATTCAAAGTGCAAGTAGCCCACTATCTTGGGCCACCAATCTTAACCTTTCAACTCTTGGTTTGAATTTGCCTCTCCTTAACAATTCTTGCATTCAATCCTGATCAACATGAGGTTCTTCCACAAATTTTCTATATTTGCACCTATATTTATGCACTTTCCACAATTCTTGCCTTCTCATCTGGTCCTTCACTTATATTCTTTCTTTTGTTTTTTAGCAAATTCAGTTGCTGCCTGATTTTTTTTATCTAATTCTGGTTTGATTTCCATTCCTGCTTGACACTGATATGCTTCTGCTAGATTAAGCAAAGAAGTCATCTTACATTTATTCTCCTCATGATTCAAAACTTTTACTATGTTTGGGTCTTGTGAGGTCAGCAAATGTGTGCAGTCTTACGACTGCAAAATCTTGTATATGTAATTAATTTCAAGGAAGCCCATCCCTCCTTCGTAACAGGGAATATATAATCTTGGTATGCACAGAGTTTTATAAATCATTGGGTGAGCATGAACCATCCTTCTCGTTTTCCTGTCTAATCTATCCAACACGTTTTGGAGCCAGTCGATCACTCCAAAACTGTACGTTAGGGGAAGAAGAGCAAATTGGTTTATAGCTTGAATTTTGTTCCTAGATGTCAACACTTTTCAGGATTAATTTAAGTCTTCTAAAGTATTCCTTACAAAGTTTTATTCACATTTGTTCATAATTTACTGCTGATCCTTCAATTCCCAAATATGTATACACTCCCTCTTGCTCAAGTTCCGTTATATCACATTCTTGTCCCAGACTGATGTTTTCTTGGTGCTGTAGTTTTCCTGCTTTAAAATTTGCTTTTGCACATTTATCAAGACCAAATGACATTCTTATATCATCTGAAAAAGTTCTGACAACCTGCAGTTGTGCTTTCATTTCCTCATCTGATGAACTATACAGTTTCAAATCATCGGCAAAGAGATTCTGTATGGTTGCTGCTGTTATCCTTAAGGACCTGTATCAAAAAAATATTTTCACCTTACTTCTTGAACTCACACCCGTTTCATCATCCTTTTCCACTTGGATTTATATCTCTTAATCATGTACAACTTCTCTGCATGATAAAGTCTGAGCTGTATAAAAAAACTAAATAAATACATTTTTTTCACTGCTTGTATCTTAACATCCATATCCATTATCAAGAGCTTCCAGCTTCTCAATTATTTTATGACTTTAGTCTTTTTCCACATATCTTCAGCTGCTATAGCAGACTCCTGGTTAATCCATACACCTAAATATTTCATCTTATGACCCTAGAAAAATGGGTACTGCCAAACCAGTTCATGTGTGGGTAACACAGCTTTTGCTTTTATCTTCATTTTATTTTGTACACTGAAAAGAGTTGAAATTGTCTGAAAAATGCTCCTCGGCACTGACATTAAGTTTAATTCTTTTGGCTACCAAAAAACAATTACTAGAAAATGGAAATCAAAGTATACAACTGTATTTGAGGTACTGAATATTATTAAAGAGATAAAATAACTGGATGAGGAATCTTTAGAAAAGGGAAGGAGCAAATTGCATACAAGTAAATGGAAATTGTGAGAATAAAACAATGTTCAGGAGGAGGAGGAGTGAGGTTTAAGAGAAGGCAAGAAACTCAGCAATTTTTGTAATGTTGGACTGATCATAGTAGCAATGAAATTATGTGATGTATATTGTATCTAAATGGAAACATTTTAAGTGTTTTGCTTTCTTTTTGTTAATGTTTGCCTATTATATAAGTGATAATTTAATAAAGGTATTTTAAAAAAAAGATTCTATAAAAAAATCCTCAACACTAAAGTCCTTTTCTTGATTTATCAAGTAAAAACTATGTGCAAATAAGGTTATTTTTCTTCAGAGCCATGCCAGTTATGCCCTTGGAATTTGTGAGTTCCTTATTTTATTTGCCAACAGTTCTACGCATACAGCAAATAAAATATAAAACAATATATAAAAAGAATAAGAGAACATCTCTGTGTATTCAAACACAGCTTGTCAGAAAGGAATCTCTCTTACCTTGATTCTTGCTTCTGGCCCTTCATACACTTTCCTAACAAACCCCATTATTCTATCAGGAAAGGCTAGTCATAAAATCCCAGTTAACTCTACTGAATGCCTTCTCTGTATCAATGCCTGCCAAACAATAATGCAGTCTTCATGCACTCTGCCTTCTTTTAAATCATCATTGTTCTGTTAATGTTGTCAAGTGTTTGCCTCCCCACCAAAAAATCACGATTCATATCCATTAGTTTTGGCAATACCACGGTCATACTCTAAGCTAGTATAGGCATAAATGTTATATAATCACGGTTCAGGACTGAAACTACTCTACATGAATTTAGAAGTTCTTTGCCCCCGAGTAATAAAGCTACCACAGCATTCTTATAAGATGCTGGTACTGCCCCACCTTTTAAAATACTGTAAAACAAAAACTTCCACATTTTTATAACTTTTTCCCACTATAGCTTTCACAGGAATACCATCTGTTACCAGAGACTTCCACGTGGATTAATTATATATCACCGTTTTATCTCATCCCCTCCCATCTTAGCTATTAAGGCTCCTATTCCTCTAATCCTTGGCCTATGCAAGTCTTTCATAAATATTTCCATTTGTCTCTTTTCTTGGCTCCCCATTCCTCTGGTATACACAGATTTTAGTAGAATTTTTGAAAAAAAGAAGTTATGTACTCATCATAATGTTCAATGTGAGTTGTTCATCTTGCCTTCATTCTTACAGACGAGTTCGGAGCCGATCCTCGGCTCCGAATTGGCCTTCTACAAAGCTCGAGGTCTTCAGACAGCTCGAGGCCAAGTCCCTATCCCATGATGCACCGTGAGTTACCTCAGATCTTGTTTGCTGCTTCTAACAGTACCATATGCCATTCTATCATGTTTTTGGATAAGAACCATAGAAAGACAAAGCAACCATGACAAAACTACTATCGCGGTCCTCGAAAAACCCTGGAGAGGGTGGGAAATAAGAATGAAGGCAATATGAACAACTCACATGGAACATAATGGTGAGTACATAACTTCTTTATGTGAAGCTGTTCTATCTCACCGTTAATTTTTACAGATGGGTAGTGTCCCAAGCACTATCTTTCTTGGGTGGCTCACGGGAGTATATTTTTCAGGGCAGTAGAACCAAAGGGGGCCCTGTCCCTGGTGGCTCTATCAACTTTGTAATGACTGATAAAGGTATGAGGTCTTGACCAAGTGACTGCTGCACAAATATTGTCTATAGGAAGCCTAGCAGAAAAAGCAGAGGATGTGGACACTGCTCTGGTAGAATGAGTCTTAATTTTGTGTTGTAAAGGTAAATTGGCAGCTGAATAAGTGAAAGTGATGCAATCCGATAACCATTTAGATAGTGTTGTTTTTGCCACTGGCATACCTTTCCTAGCATCTGAAAAGGATGTTGTTCTGATCTTCTGAACTCTTTGGTTCTATCCAGCTTTCTATGAACATCAAGCTTGTGCAGCATATACTCCAAGTTGTTGCTGTGTTTGGGGAAAAACACTGGTAAATCTATGATTTGGTTAAGGGTAGCTTCAGTACAAACTTTAGGTAAGAATGAAGGATGTTTGTGGTGACACTGTCAGCATGGAAAACCAAATATGGAGTTTTTATGGACAAGGCCTGTAGTTCTGATACTCTTCTGGCAGACGTGATAGCTACTAAAAAGATAGTCTTCCAAAACAAAAAAATTCAAATCACATGAGGAAGCTGGCCCGAAAGGTGGGAGAATAATGCATGAAATCATAAAATTTAAGTTCCATGGGGTAATAAGGGGATTTCACTGGTGGTCTGAGGTAGAAGGTCACTTTGAGGAAGGCTTTAGATATAGCTTGCGTGACCTTATGTTCAATCCTTCAATACCAAGATGAAAATTAGAGATGGCGGCAAGCTGTACCCAAATTGTAGCTGCTGTCGCTCCTTTGTTGAAAAGCATAGTCAAAATTCTAATATAGAGGAAACGGAGGCTTGGTAGGGATCAATGTTATTCTGAGAAGCCCATATAGAAAATCTCCTCCATTTGCCAAGGTACAACTTCCTAGTGGAGGATTTATGAGAAGATATTAAAATATGTTGCGTTTCGTTTGAGAGGTTATGGAACTATGTTGGGAATTGGAACAGCCAAGCTGTCAATTTTGGGGAATGAAGGGAGGTATGAAGAACTCCTGAAGAATGCGTCAGGTCATCTGGAACTGGATCTAGAATACAAGGGTCTTTCAACAGATAAAGATGAAGGAAGGGGAACCAAATCTGATGAGACCAATGAGGGGATATCAGAATGATGTTCCTTCCCAGGGCTTTTGCTTTCTGTCATACTTTGGGTATCATGGGAATTGGTGGGAATGCATAGAGGAGACCCGGAGGCCACTCGTGTATGGAGCTAGGCCCTTGGGGGATCTCCCGAAGGGGGAATCAGGGCAAAGTACCTTCTGCATTTTGTGTTCAAGTGGGAGATAAATGATCACAGCAAGGCTGGCCCCATCTGTAGAATATTCTCTCCGCTCCCTCTTTTTTGAGGGACCACTCGTGAGGCAACAAAATTGCCCTGCTCAGTTTGTCTGCAATCACGCTAGACTTCCCCGGGATGTGTGTTGCTATAAGAAAGTGCTGGGTGGATGTAGCCCACTGCCATATTCTTAGGGCCTCTCGACAAAGGGGATAGGACCTGGTCCCTCCTTATGTGTTCAAGTACCAGACCACTGACATGTTGCCCATCTGAATCACAATTGTCCCCAGAGGGAAAGAGTCCTGAAAGTACTGCAATGCCAAGAGTACCGCTCTCATCTCCAGGACATTGATATGGAGATGTGTTTCTTGTTCAGCCCATGTGCCTTGCACCATTCTTCCCTGAAAATGTCCCTCTACCCTGAAAATGTCCCTCTACCCTATCAGGGAAGTGTCCGTGGTAACTGCGGTTGATGGTGAGGGTAGGATAAAAGGACAACCTATTGTTACTTGGAGAGGTCAACCACCACTGAAGATCCTTTTTGCATGTGTTTCTTACAATAATGAGATGAGACATTGGGAGCTCTTGATAAGACCATTGCGTGAACAGCAGCCACTGTAGAATTCACATGTGCATGCGACCCAACAGAACTGCTATTATTGCAGTTGTGATCATCCCTAACAACTTTAGCACTTCTGATGCTGGAGCCTTGTCTCTGGATATGATGTTCTGGATTTGATGACCAAGTAGTAATATCCTTTCTGATGGAAGTTTTAAAGTGGTGGTGGTCAATTCTGCTCCGATAAAAACGTTATGTTGCGATGGCGACAAGGCAGATTTTTGTGAATTTATGGTAATGCCCAGTTGATTACAAAGAGTAAGAGTGGCTTGTATTAGCTGATGCCTAGTGGTGGCAGTGAGGAGTCAAGTACGGAAACACCTGGAATCCCAAACGCCTCAGGTGAGCCGTGACAACTGCCATACATTTTGGCCACTCTGGGGGCTGTTGTGAGACCAAAGAGCAGGGCTCGAAACTGATAATGAGTGGCTCCCAGCTGGATATGCAGATGATCCTTGGATGGTTTGGCCATTTTTATATGGTAGTACGCATCCTGGAGATCTATCGAGCACATCCAATTCTCTTTCCCTAAGAAGGGAAGTATCAACTGAAGTGTGACCATCCGGAACTTCTCTTTCTTGAGAGATCTGTTTAGTCTGCTGAGGTCCAAAATGGGTCTCCAGTCCCCTGTCTTTTGGAACTAAAAAGAACCTTGAGTAAGTTCTGGATCCCATCTGGTCTGCTGGGACTGGTTGGATGACTTTCTTAGCAACGTTTGGACATCTACTGTTGCTTGTTCCCTATAACTGGGTGGAATGCCCGGGATTTTTGTCAATGGAGGGGGGATGACGAAGGGAATGAAATATCCTCTAGAAACTATCCTTTGTACCCAGTCATTTATTTTGAGCCAGGTGTCTGGATACAAAGATAAGAGACCCCCGACTGCCTCCAGAGTAGGACAATCGGGCCTCCTTTCAGGAGCGCTGGTAGGGCTTCCCAAAGAACTGGTCTCTGTTGCATTGGTTTTGCGGACCCCCTCTGCTGTGAGGGCGGTGTCTTCCATTATTGCCCCCTCATCTGCCCCTGGAGGGGGGTTCACCACATGTCCAGAAAGGCTCCTTGGGCTTTTTCGGAACCACATCTTTCCTCCCTTTTGACACTTGGGGTACGGTCTAGTAGGGGTGGAAAAACCCACTCAGACGGCAGACTCTCTTTCCTTCCTGCTCACACCTGATCAAAGTTTCCTTAACTTTGGGCCTGAAGAGGGACGAGCCATCAAAAGGGGTGTTGACAAAGACTGACTTAAAGGGCTCCACAAAGGAACAAACACATCCAGGAGCGTCTCCTGAGAGCAATTCTTGTACCCGCTGCCCTACTCGTTCCATCAGCTGCATATGAGATGAGACGCATGGACGAGTTCACTATGGAATTAAGGATAGCAAGCTGGGAGGCCACTGTCTGAAGCTCCTTCAGTTACTGTACCCTGAAGAGCATCTCCAAGATCTTTTAGGAGGTCTCTCTGCAGTCTTGTGAAATGTGCAAGATAGTTCAGTGAAGACATGGCAAAAGTCGCTGAAATGTACATTGCCGTCCCGTATCTATCCATGATCCTAGAGTCTCTGTTAAGAGGATGGATAGAGGAAGAAGTTTCTGACATCTCCTTTTTGGTGTCTGCCATCACTACCATGGCATCAAGCGACACTCCCTTAGTGAGAAAAGATTTATCCTGAGGGGCAGAAATAAATTTATTGGGCCTCGTAGGGAAAGGCAACATGGTGTCCCGAGACTCCCACGCCCTTTGTGTGAGACCAGCTCCATGAGCTCATCGAAGGGCAGAGGCACACAAGAGGTGGAGGGGTTGAGACCCGAAAGCCTTCAGGAGAACAGACTCATCTTCAGTAGGGTTGGTGGGCTTCCAGCCACCCTTCTGCTTAAGGATTTCTAATACATCTGCAAATGAGATATCTTCAGAGGGGGCTGTGGGGACCCTTCTGATTCATCTAAGTCGGTGTCAGATGCAAAACTCCTATGGGGAAGTCTATGTGCTTCCACTTGCAGATTCTCTTCTTGGGAACCTCATCAGTGGGAACTTCTGGTGAGGTCTTGGAAGAGCAGGGGCCACCCAGTGGGGCTTCCTGAGGCTCAGAGTCTCTACGCTTCAAAGGGATCTGTGAGGCAGAAGTGGACACATGCGCCTTTGGGGAGGAGGTAGTTGGTCCTGAAGTTGTGGATGTCCTGGGGGACATAACTCTCCTCATGGCTTCAAAGGCACCCCTGCTCTGATGAGAAGGACCCACTGGATCCAAAGAAACAACCGATCCCCTCGGCACCAGAACAATGGGCTCCAAACCAGAGGTAGGAGCCAAACTCATCCTAGCAGAGGCAACGAGAGGCAAAGTCGGAACAGACAGGTCAGTCCAACTATCCTCCCCAGACCCTACCAGAGTGTCGGCTCAGACTCCTCGATGCACACAGAGAAAGTCTGAGTAAACGGCACTGATGGCACTGGAGCAGGCATCGGCTCCAAAGAGACCACAATCATAAGGTCCAACTCCTCCGGCTCCGATGGACCGGTATGGCTCAGAGGAGGAAAAGAAGTCGATGGAACAACAGTTTTTGGTTCCGAAACCACTTGGGTCGGAGCCGATAAAAATTTAGCAAATGCTGGTGCCTGTAGCAGCTTCTGCACCACAAGATCTACATCCAAATCGGATAGGATAATCGAGGACAAAGATGAATGTATGGAGGGTGGTGCCGACTGGAGGATAGGAGATTTCAGTACTTGGAGACCAGTTCCAGGGCTGGCAACTGGATCCGAAAAGACAGGACGCTCGGCTCCGAAGGCTGTGGGAGCAGACGGTTTCTTGGATTTTGACAAATCAGATGAAGCCTTAGAAGACTTGGAAGACTTGGGAGTCTGACTAGATTTATCCTGGTCGCTCAAAGCTTCCTGAAAATAAGATTTTAGAAGTCCTCTATCAGTTTTCATAGGTTGGTACATGGCTATCGGCCCTAGGGCCTATATAAGCCTAGCCATAAAAATTCCCTGGCTATTTCTTCCCACACTATTTACTTCCCTGGACCCATCTAGCAGGGTGACTGACGTAATCCCCTTGGTGAATTTCCTTTCTCCCATCCAATCAAGCTCCTTTTGAAGAGGGCCAAAGAGGCATTCTGCTTGACAAGTTTGGGCAGTCTATTCCAGAGTCTGGGGAGTCTCTGGGTCAGGATCCTATCCCTCCAGCAAGTTTTGTTTATTGTGATGACAAGGTTTAGATCCCTGGAGCGTGTGGCTCTGAGGGACTGGGATTTCTTTAAGTGTAGCATGTCCAACAGTTCTGGGTTTGACATGGCCTTGTATGTTAAGCAGAGATCGCCTCTGAGTAGATGATATGTGACAGAGTATAGTTGGAGTTTAAGGCGGTCAGCGTAGGGCATCTGCTTTAGGCCTGTGATTCTTTTAGTGAGGTATTTCTGCGGCCTTTCCTGTTGTTGTAGATGTCTTGAGAGGTACATACCAAACAGGGTGTTGTATTCTATAACAGGTCTAACGAGGGATGAGTACAGTGGGTCAATGACCTCTTTTTTCTGGATGAAAAGCCCTTAGTGAAGGGGTGTGCCACATAGGATTTCCTGACCGTTGTGGCGATGTGGTTATTGAAGGTGAGGCCACTGTCCACCTGTGTCCCCAAGTCTCATGACACTTACGGTGTTTAGTGTACTGCCACCTATGTGGTAAATCACAGGTACATGTTTTTTCCCCTAAGGGGATAACTATACATTTCTTGGCATTGAGCTTGAGCCCATGGCTCTGGCACCAAGCATCTGTTTCAGTAAGGGCCCTTTTGTAGAGTATCCACATCATTTTCGGATTCAATGCCTTTTTCCTTTCACGTCATACTCTGCTAGAAAAGGAATGGCAAAAGGAGCTCTCTTGCAAGTGCAAGGCTCCAAGACAAACACAATTTACATGACTGTCACTGACATCTATTGTCCAAATTTTGGACATTTTTGAAACCCAGATTTGGGATGTTTGTCTTTCTTGGTCAGTCATGTTAAATCCTACAGTATCAAAAAACAATCTAACTGTACACCAACAGACTAATATCAAACAATGCGCACACACAAATTTTAGTGATCGTAAACTACAGTAATTAGCCCTTAAAAAACAAATGGGCTGTATATGAATAAATGTAATCTAAGTATCTAAACACATTCTCACACAATATCCAACGTTTATAGAAGCTTATGAAATGCCACAAAGCTATATAAACTATCCTATTATTTTTTATAAAGGCACACCAAAGAAGGGAAAGGGAATACTAAAGGCCTAGAAAAATGGAAGGCCAAAGGGAGAATAAGAAAAACTTAGAAAATGCTAATCTATCAAGCTATTAATATTTTAAAGCTTGAAGTTATAGCTATCAATCTATAAAAGAGAAAATAGTAATTCTTGAGAAAATATGAAATACTGGCCCGAGCTGTGCTAGCAAACCTCCGATCTGTTGCAGTGGCAAACTAGATGAGGTAACTCGAGGTGCATCATGGGATAGTGACTTGGCCTCGAGCTGTCTGAAGACCTCGAGCTTTGTAGTAGGCCGACTCTGAGCAGAAGATCGGCTCTGAACCCATCTGTAAGAATGAATGGCGCGATAGAACAACTTCACATCCACAGTTATATAAAAACTTACCCCAACAGTAAGATGTCCTTTTCACTGCTGCAGTGTTCTTCACACAAGAGATCTACTGCTGAGGATAGACCATTGTCCAGCCACTATACCAAAGCCTTTAGATCTTATAGGCACAGAATGTCACATGTATGCTCTCCATGCAAGGCGTTGGGCATAAAGGTGACGTATGGATGTAAACACTCAAATGAAAAGCTCCAGGAGGAATAGAACAAACTCAGGCATAAAACAGAATATGTACATCCAGAAGAAAAATGAAATGAGGGCCCCTTGGCCAGGAGGGCAACAAAAACTCAGCAAGAAAAGTGGGGGAAGGAGGAAGGGACCAAATGCTGCAACAGTGAAACAAGGACATCTACTGCTATGGAAAGATTTTACACAGATGTACTATGTCCTCCCCATATCACTGCTGCAGTATTCTTTACATAAGGGGAAGTAAAGTAGCCAAGAAGGCAGTTGGGAAGAGAAAGGCACAGAAGAGCCCTCTATAAATTCATGCAGAATAGCCCTGGAAAACTCTGCTGTGGACCTGGAAACAACATCCAATTTGTAATGTTTAGCAAAAGTATAAACAGAGGACAAAGTAGCAGCCTCAAGGATGGAACTGGTATCCAAACCTTTGAAAAAGGTACCAGAGGAGGCAACTGCCCTAGTACAATATTCTTTTACAGACAAATAATTTTTCCATGAAAGGAATAAAAGGAAATGGCCTTAAAAATAGAGGATGAGATGGTTTGCCTGGAAATAGCCAAACCCAAAGTCCTGGGATGAAAAAGAAAAAAGCTGCTCAGACTTGGGAATTGTCTTATTCTTATCTAAACAGTTATCAATGCAGACCCAAAATGTGGAGAACCCTGGGCATAAATGAAGGTTTAGTTCGAACATCCTGTCTCAGAGAAAAATTAAAACTGGAGTAAAACATGACAGCCTGAAGTTCAGACACCTTGACAAAACTAAGAGGCCAAAAGAACAGTCTTCCAAGTACAATGTTGAAAGGAAGCTAAGGCAGGCACAATGGGGCCAGAGTCAATTTTTCAAGTACAAAATTGCAGTCCCAAGATGGCATGTTTTCTGGGAGGCCTGATATGAAGAACGCCTTTAAGAAACTGCTCGACTGCAAGCCAAGAGGACAGAGGAGGAGTCAAGGGCAGACAAGCAGAAATTGCTGAGATGTGCTTTAAATGAAGTACATGTCAACCCAGCAGTGAGCAGATCGCGTCGATAAGAGAGAACCAGAGGAACTTCCAAAGAGGTGAGAGAGGCACCAGATAGAAAATCTTTTTGATTTGGACATGTATGATTTTCTGGTAGAGGGAGGGTTCCTGGCCTCCTGTAGAACCCAGAGCATGTCCTCAAAAAAGAGCTGCCTAAAATTAATTAAAACCCTATCACCCCCAGTGTCAGTTAAAGAGTGGACAGGTGAGGATGGATAAGAGATCCCTTGTCTTGTGTGAAAAGATCCACCCGATGAGGTAACTTGTGGTGACTGCCCCTAACCAAGTGAGATAGAAGGGAGAACCAATGCATTCTGGGCAGAAAAAGGGAGTCCCCAGCAAGATTTTGGGAGAACCCTCCCTGATTTTGTGCAGAACCTGTACCAACATAAGAAAGGGGAGGGCATAGAAAAATGACCCCTTCCAAGGAAGAGATAAGGTGTCCACTTTCCAAGTCAGAGAACTCGGAACTCTGAAACAGAATAGTGGAAGTTGCCTGTTCAGAGGGGAGGCAAAAAGGTCTACCTCACCAATGGACTATGCCCAGGAACGCATCTCCGTGAGGCATCCATTCCTTAGCCTGTGTTCTGGACCTTCACAAAGAGTCAGCCACTTGAATGTGCTCTGAAGGAATGTAAACTACCTGAAGAATCAATTGATAGCCAGATCCCAGACCTGAAGAGCTAACCAGCAAAGGAGATAGGACCTTGCATCACCCTGCTCTTGACATACCACATCACAGTGGTATTGTCTGTAAAGACTGAGGGGAACAAGTTGGAAGAGAGGATGAACAACTTGCAGAGCCAAAAGCAGGGCTCATCTTTTTTCACCTTAATATGGTCTGACTTCTGATGAGGAGGCCAGAGACCCAGGACCTTTAGGAGGCCACAAGAAGCTTCCCCACTGCTAGTCTGAGGCATCTGTGAACAGTTCCTGAGTAGGAATCAGAGTCTGGAAGGGAAACCCTGGATTGAGTGAGATCTTATGAATCCACCACTGAAGGTCTAGTTTGAGACAAGTGTTGTGCTCCTATTTAGGACACACTATAAAAGTCTTTGTGGGTTCTGTTCAAGCAGCTTTATTATATACAAATACATAACAATACAAATACATAACAATAGAGATTTACTGACTAATTTAAGTAACTTATATACAAACTACTGCAATTGTACATGCTCACTCTCTGGCTGCACTCTCAAAATGGCACTGGGAATAGCACGTGCCTGGTATTTATATTTGTATGCTCAGTCCTTGATATGCTTCTTAAAGACACAGCACAAACACTCTGATCTACATTCTCCCTCTGAGAAGTAGATAATACACCGTTATGAATCTATTTGGCATGCAGATATTACAAGTAGTCATGCAATTACACAAGATTAGGCACATATACACAGTTGTCCATTTTGCTGTGTATTTCACACTGGGCATGCAGATATTACAAGTAGTTATTTGTCATGCAATTATACAAGATTAGGTACATATGTACAGTTGTCCATGTTGCGGAGTATTTTCACACTGGGCCTGGATATTTGACCATAATGTGTGACATAAAACTGGGAACTGAGCTTAGAAAGTAGAGATGTCTCTAAAGAATGTTCAACCTGGGAAGCATTTGGAACATCTTCAGGAATAGAAGTAGAGGCTGAAACACACTGGGATGGGAACAATGTCTGGTTCGCTCTGAGATCCAGAGCCTGCATCACATTAACAATGCTGGGTTGATTCTGGTACAGGAAGATGCCTGCGATTTCTCCTGTACTCCACACCCTCAGATTCTAAAAAGTAGGATCTTGGATCAGCACATATGCTTGTAACTTGACCAGTTGAAACCTTTCGCCATTTGTATTCTCACAGTCTCTCCTTCCCTCAACAGATGAAGAAATCTGCTCAATTTATTATACCTGGACTTCTGAATAGAACACTTCAATAATTGAGCTTTGATAGTTTTTTTAGCTTTAGGCCTCAATAAACTGGAATTGTGTCTACATTAGAACATCGAAAAGTCCTTTCATCGAACGGTTTTTAAACCAAAAATGCTGTTAATAGAAGTATTTTGTGGGGGGCTGTGACCCCCACACTCCAGCTATATATATATATATATATATATATATATATATATATATATATATATATATATCTACATATTAACTTAGATCGCACTACAGTGAAGAAAAGGGAAATTTTTTGATCTTCACTGTATCGTGTTCTCACAAAAGCGGCTTCTATTAATGGCATTTCCGATTTAAAAGCCATTAGATGAAAGGACTTTTCAATCCAGTATCATGGACCCACTGGAACTAATAGGTAGTGTTGTTCTGGTTTACCTGGATAGAAGTCGTTGAGCAGGTGAGTCAAGTATATCGTCACAGGGTATGCTTGAGATTAAGCAAGTTCAAAAAACAACGGTATTGTCACGCTTTGACCTTTCAAGTAATTGCTTTGCACTCTGCACTGCACGTTTAGTTAGTCCATTTGACTGTGGATATTCAGGATTGCAACAAATATGTACAAAGTCCCATTCTATTGCAAATTTCTGAAACAACTGACTAGTAAATTGAGTATCATTGTCAGAAATAACTTTGTATGGACTACCTGAAGCCCAAAATACTAGTTGCCTTGCTCTTCTCTTAGTGGATGCAGAACCTGGGTGATCACGATGCTAAAACTTGGATATATTCCTGTTGTAAGGAAGCAAACAACAATTTTAGGATATTTGAAAATAATGCTATCTTCCATCAATATTTCACCTCTGTAAGGAAATTAGGTTGGCACTTCAAGTGGTACACTACATTGCTTTGACAGCCATCCAACATTAATGCAGTGATTGAGCTTTTGCATCTCACAACTCATCAAGCCTAGTGGTAGAAACATTACTCACTTCCATCATGCCTAAGTCAAAATTCTCTGCGTTAAGCTGTTCCATCATATTTCTGGGTGATCTGGATAAGGTATCAGCCAGCTAAAGCAGTTTGTCTTGGGTTCATATTATGTTATCGAAAGATAACTTAATCGAATGCTCAGAACTTCAAAACGGCCGCATATCGAAACTTTTATTGTGGGGGGCTGTGCCCTCCACACACCCCCACTAACTACATATTCCTGCTCCCAGATTGCACTACAATGAGGAAAGAGTAAATATCCCAATCTTCACTGTACTGCGATCGCACAATGCAATCTTCGGAATGCAGCCATTTCGAAGTTCTAAGCGTTCGATTACATTATCTTTCAATAACGTAATAGGAACCAGTTTATCTTTCGTACAGACCATTTTGAAGTTGTACTTTTGCAATTTGAGCATCATTCTTTGTAATCTTGCTGGAGCTGAATGCATAGGCTTCTTCAGAATAGTCACTAGAGGTTGGTGGTCAGTTTCAATCTAAATAGCTCAACCATAAATATAATCATGAAACTTGGAACATGTAAATACTATTGCCAAAAGTTCTCAATTTGAGCATATTCCATTTCAGTTTGGGTAAGTGTTCTAGATGCATAGGCTACTGCACTGCTCTCGAAGTATAACTACGCCAAGAACAAATTTTGAAGCATCACAGGAAACAGTGACTGGTTTATTCAAATCATAGTATCTTAGTGTAGGTGGGGTGGCAATTTTCTGCTTAAGGTCTTCAAATAACTTCTGGTGTTTTTCTAACTATGACCATGCAACATTTTTGCGCATTAGCTCTCTCAAAGGTGATGTCAACTTACTGAAGTCTGGTATAAACATGAGTGCATAGTGTATAAACTTGCCTAAATAGTTGACCATGCCTAGGAAATGCTGTAGAGCTCGACTATCATCTGGTGCTGACATCTCAAGAATAGCTGCTTGCTTGGTTGGGTCTGGTCTTAAGCCAGTGCTGGCAAACAACTGACCTACATATGCAACTTCTGGAAGTCTAAATTTGCACTTTAGAGGACTGAGTTTCAAGTTTACTTCACGTGCTCTGTCTAGAACTCTCTTTAGGTTTCTGTTGTGCTCTACTTCACCATTGACTCCAACCAATAAATCATCTATTATGGCACAAGGATAACCTGAAAAAATTTGCCCCATTGCATGCTGGAAGACTTCACTTGCAGAATTTATTTCAAATGACATCCTTTGGAATCTGCATCTGCCAAACAGGGCACCAAAAGTGGTCAGTAATGAGGATTTGTGATCAAGCATCACTTGCCAAAATGAACGCTTTGCATCCAAGACAGAAAAAACAGTGGCATTCAGTATTAGAGCTGCGACTTCAAATGTGTGCATTGGATGATGCAGTCTCTTCAATGCTTTGTTTAAATCTCTTGGGTCAATACATATTCTGATTTCATCTGAGCCTTTTTTGCGAGCTGCTACCACAGACACCCAGTCAGTTCTGTAACTGGACAGAATACACCTTGCCGTACCATTTTATCCAACTGAGCCTTAACTTAATCTTGCATAGCTATTGGAACTCTTCTTGACGTTCTGACAAATGGAGTGATGTCTGGGCCTAACTTCATGGAATACACAACTGGAATTTTGCCCAAATTGTCACTGAAAACATCAGCATACTCTGAGAAAATGGTTTCACAAAAATTGGAACTAGGATATGCACTTATGTTAGGAACTTCTTTGGTAAAAGAAAGCAGATTCTTTCTCAAGCTGTCTGAGACTCAAAAAAGACTGTACTGGTCTTCAGACTATATAAAACAAGCTGTAACAGTTCTTGGCCAAATAACATGAAAGCATCACTGAACTTTGGTTTGAATTTCTTCACCTCCGTAAGCAACAAGCTCACACTACTGGCCACATTGAATAGTTCATTAGTTCTCACTTTAGCAAATTTGTCTGCCGATATAACATTACACTTTGAACCAGTGTCTACTTTAAGCTCTGTAGATTTACCATTGATCCAGACTGTACAAAACACTTAGCTTTTTGCCAATAAATTAACTGCATCAACTCTCTCACCAATTACTGATGCACCATCTACATAGAAAGCAGAACTGCAGCCTACTTGATCAACTTGCTTTTTGTGTGTGACCTTTCTTTACAACTGTGTAGGGTTTACTTGATTTGCAAAACTTTTGAAAATAGTTCCACTTTTTTACACTTGTGACATTACTGACCAAATGCTAAGCATCACTCTTTTAGACTCATGATTGGCACCACAATTGAGAGTTAATAATAAACCTAGACTTTGGTTTTGCTGATTCATGCTTGAACTGCATTGAGGAACGTGCTCCTTTAACTGAACTAGTCTTAGAACTTGCTGGAAAACTATGTGGTTTCCCTGGTGAGGCAGCAGGGGCTGTGGCTGCCACGTGTTTAGGCCTGCTTCTGTTAGCCATGTGTTGCATGCTATCTACATTTGCTCTGGAGCCTGCTGAAACCATGCTCGTTACTTGTAAGCATACAGTTTTTTTTTCTGACAAATCTAAATGGCTTTACTCAATGTTAAATCATTGTCATGAAGCAAAATCTTTCTCACAGCAGAACTATTAATACCACACACGAGCCTGTCCTTTATTAAATCATCTTTAAAATCACCAAACCGACATTTTGGCTTTTTCTCTCGAGTCAGTTATATAAGCTGGAAAAGTTTCCCCTGATTTCTGATCTTTTGTGCAAAACAAATGCCTCTCTAATGTAATATTTGTTTGGGGGTTACACGTCTCTGAACTTGTGCTTCAAACGTTTGAGGTCTTCCCCTGATTCAGCCTGTACAACAATATGACGATATACACCTTCTCCCGCATATACTGCTGTTGCATACAAAAATGAACACTCTCTTTCTATGGCCTCTGACCCAGCTAGGCTTAGCAAAATGAATGCCCTGGTGCATGCATCTTTATATGAATGTTGTTCTTTTGGCTTTTCCCGGTTAGGGGTCGCCACAGTGGAACTCTGGTCCGCTAATGATTGGCAGTAGATATTTACGGTGCCGAGGTGGCCAGCTCGAAGCCCAACCTTCAATGAAGGCACGCCCAGTCACGCATGTCTTTCGAACACCACTCGACCACAGGGAGGACATGCAGACTCCACACACAAGGCGTTCCAGCCAAGAATCGAACCTCTTGCTGTGAGGAGACCATGCTACCGCTGCACCACCGCGGCTTTGTGCATCTTTATCTGAATAAGCTACTTATATAAAAATATCATACTCTTGCTCAAATATCCCCCAATTATCTGCAATATTCTGATCAAATACAAGTGGTAAGGGTGTTCGAAATCCATCTGCCAAATTAGCACATACCAGTGAAGGGTTTTGCAAATAAGCACGAACACACATATGCCAGAAATTTATGCCAGTATTTGTAACTTTGTCCAATAGCACTATATGCCTCTGTGTAACTGAACTTTGCAAAAGTCGTCTCTTGGACACTGCAATATTTTCGAAATTATTGCAAAAGTAATTTAACATCATTTTAAGAATGATTTCAAATAAATGCACGATGTGAATGAACTGGGCAAGAGAAACTTCGAAGTAATAGTACTTTGCGAATAAACTGTACACAGCACACTGAAATTTCCCCAAAATAGCGGTACTTTACTAGGCAATTCTTTACAGCACAACACTCTGTAATGGCAGCACTTTGCGAACAGAGACACCCAGCAGAAGAAACTTTTCGAAATAGCTATACTTTGTATTTCATGAAATGGTTGCACTTTGTACACCAATAAACTCTATGGAATACATGCACAGTAATAAGCACACACTATAAGCACTTTTACACACTGAGATACTTCGAATAACTCCAGTTATGCCCTTGATACAACATAAAGTCATAGTTATGCCAAATAGCACTTTGCCAAAACATGCAGTCACCTTGCTTTATTCATGCTTAATGTGCCCTTTCTGCCCTTATATTTGTTTTGCTCGTTTAATCTCTTTTCATGCCCACTGTACTTTTCTTGTGCTCCTTTTACTCTAAACATGCCCTTTTGCCTTAAACATGATCATTTTACCTTAAACATACTCGTTCTACTTTTCTGATAATCATTTTGTCAAATATCTGAATTTTCGTGCCTCCTGCTTGTTTAATAATGCAGTGTGTGCCCTTGTAATGCTCAGTTTTTTTTTTAAACAAAATAAGCAGTTTGTGCAAATTCTCATTACCTTTGATTCTTTTCAGTCTCTTTTTCATGTTTGTTTCTTAGTTTACCTTCACTGTCATCTCTGCACCTCATGGCTCTAAATATCACTCTCTAGAATCCCAGTTCTGATGTTTAGGACACAACAGAAAAGTCTTCATGGGGTCAATTCATGCAGCTTTATTATATATAAATACATCATGATAAAGTTTTACTGACTAACTTAAGCAACTTGTATACAAAACTAACTACTGCAATCATACATGTCGACTCTCTGGCTGCAGTCTCAAAAGGGCAATGGAAATAGTACGTGCCTGGTATTTATACGTACATGCTCAGCCCTCGATATGCTTCTTAAAGATACAGCACATACACACTGCTCTACAAGGAAGAAAAGGAACAGTGACTTCCAGGAGGTGGCAATGTTGACGCCACACTGATATGATGTACCATTTTAAATTTCCTCATGTGGAACCTGGCAAGAATGAGCATGGGAATAGTGGAGGCTATAAATCCCAGAATCTAGGCTGTGCGAGTGGACAGAAGAAGGGACCAGAAGGTTATCAGAGACAGAACCTTGGGAGCAGGAAGAGACACCAGCATGGGAACAGCCTGAAGCCTGCCCTGAGAAAAACATGATCCTGGGAGGATGCAAGGACTGCTTTCTTGAGATTTATGGTGAACCCCAGCCTGTATAAAAGACAAGTGGTAAACTGGAGGTCTTACAACAGACTGCAGAGGAGGAGGAGCATGAATGAGCAGGTCATCCAGATATGGAAAAAACTCTATCCCCCAAAGCCTGCAAAAAGCAGTAATAGGAGCGAAGCATTTGGTGAATACCACTGGAGCAGTTGAAAGGCCGAAGGCCAAAGCACAGAACTGAAAATGCAAGGAAGAAACAGATAAAAGCAAATAATTCCTGAACAAAGGGTATATCGGGATGTGAAGATAAGAACCTTTGAAGAGGAAACAAGGTTTGAAGAGACGGCATCCAGAAGAAAGGAACCTTACGAAAGGTGTTGAATAGAGAAAGATTCAGAATTTGTCTGCAAGTACCCTCCTTCTGAGGAACCAAAAACATTCTGGATTAAAACCTCTTCCCTACCTGGGTGGGGGGAATGAACTAAATAGTGCCCTGATCCAAAAGGGACTGAAAAACCTCCAGGAAATAAGAAAGCTGTTCTAGAGCAGGTTGAGGGATGCCTGAAAAAGGGGGGGGGGGATTTCCAAACCATATAATACACCTGACAAGAGACAAGTAAACACTCATAAGTCTGAGGTAATCAGATGCCAATTTATGAGAGAGAGAGAGAGAGAGACGAAGTGACTACTGGACCTGGCTGAGAGGAAGGGAAAGCCAAACATCAGAAAGAGACAGGCTTATCCTGAAAAGAGGACTTCTGAAATATTGCCTGAGTGGATTTAGCATAAGGAATGCATCTAGATCCCCTCTTACCCTTATGAGGACGGCAGGGTTGTCTACTGACAAAGGCAGGGTTAGAAGGGTAATTCCTCTGGAATTTGGGCACAGGGGAAACAAAAATATGTTTGAGTTCCTGCAAGACCTTACCCTGGCAGCACAAACAGATGAGCAGCAGCTGTCCCAAAAAGATTTTTGTTATTCAGAGGAGCAACCAAAAGCTTGGTCTTAACATTGTTGGGTAAAGCCTGAAGGCATAGCTATGAATAACATCTCATTACAGAACCAAAAGATAAGCTCTGAACAGGCAGCAGCATCATTGTTGGACTTTATGGCATGATTGGCAACTCAAGATATGGACTCAAGCAGGGAAACAGCTGAAGCCTTTCCACCAGAATCAAGAAGGTCAGACACTACCTTAACTACCTGAGAAAGAACAGCAAAGCTATACCTGGTCACATGGGTCTGGTAATTAATCACCTTAAAAGACAGGGTGGCAGCAGTATAAACTTTCTTATCCAACCTCTCCATAGCCCAACAGTCCTTATCTTAAGGAAGGAAGTTAGATGGCAACAGCTTAGAAAGTTAATCAGAGGGGACTGAAACCACTCAAGGAAAGGCACTTATACAAAAACTCGCAATCCTCTGTCTGCTTGTAGAATTTATCAGGTCTCTTAGGAGTAGGAGGTTGAGGATCAGAAGCAAAAGAGGCAACAGTAAAGGTGTCCAAAGGCCTGCCAAAACAGGAGGAAAAGCAAATGGGTTTGGAGGACTCCATTTGTAGGAGCTCACAGTACCCCTTTTGGATATCAGAGACCTGAGAGTAATCCCTTTTAAAATACAAGCAATGGGATATCCAAAGGATAAATATTCCAAGGGAAATCTGGACTTAAGAAATCCTCTTCCAGTAAACCATAGTCTAGAGGGGAAGGAATTTGACAAGAGTATGTAAGGGATTCCTCCCCAGAATCCAAGTCCTCATCTGAAGAATTCAATTCCCTAGACCTCCTAATAGAGGTGGGAGACCAGGGAGGGGCACGCACAAACACCCCTCGAGGAGGCTTTAAGACCATTAAGGCATTGAACAGACCCTGATTAAAGTCCTGCCATTTATGCAGGGGATCTTTAGCAATGGGGGAAATATGTTTTGTTTTCTGCTCTTCCTTGAGTGGAATTGTCTGCCCTAGGTACCCTCAGAGGTTCAGACCCTTCGCAAGATTCAATAATGGTAGTAGGGATCTCCTCCCTCACTAAATTCTGAAGAATCCCCACAATTCCTCAGAAATAAATAGCTAAGGTTCCCCCTCAATGTCCAGAGCAGACGTTGGAAAAGCCTCCGAGGACATGTGAAAGTTTGGATCCAAGCCGGCCTTTATCAGGGTTGTAGCAGAACAATCTGAGGCAATCAGACAGTCTTCAGAGCTTTCACTAACTTTTACTGTTGGGATTGTCAGCAAATTTATCACATTTGAACTGCTTTAAAGCATTTTCCTGATTAACTGCATTTCATTACTGTTTACCTGTATTTTTTCATATTGTGAATTCTGTTTTTGTCTACACGTGGTTAATATGTGCTTCTTTGTGAGTTTTACTGTGTTCTCAACCCTTAAAGTGGGTAGCATAGTCTGAATACAGATTTGCTGCAGCTGCACATTTTTAACCCTTTTGAGATATTACAGCTACAAATTTTTTAGTAGCACTTGTGATCACCTAGTAGTACTGCTCTTAGACCTTCCACCCTTTACCCTCTTCGCTCTCTCTGGCCTCTCTCCCTCGGTTTCTGACAAATATGGATGGACAATTTCCTACGTTTTCTCCAGCCACTCTGGGTGATATGGGCATCCTGAGACAGTGTAGCAACTGCCTCATGTATGTTCCTAGCCTTAAGCAGCATTCTACCGTCACCCAGAATGATGCTTCAATACAAACAGAAGATGACTAACTGGCTTAGTTTCTGGTGTCATTCCAAGGGAATCCAGTACCTGACATCCTGGGATGACGTGATTGACAAACCACGATGCTTTGCCAGAGATGGCCTGCATCTATCCCCCTTGGGCATCAGGCTCCTGGCAAAGCTCTTGCCTCCCCCATATTGCCTTTTATAGGCAATGCCATTTAGTCAAAACTACCAACATGAAAATTTCATCAAAACACATTAAAGGTAATGCTGCTAAAAGCTAGGAGTCTAAACATGAAACTGCACTCATTGTAAGCATTCTTAACCCTGGAAGATGCTGACATTTGTGCAGTCACAGAAACCTGGTTCAAAGCTGCGGACATCACCCCAGCCATGCCAGGTTACTCATCCTAGCATACATTAAGATCCCTATATATATAGGCTGGTCAAACAGTATCACACACAGGAACACTCCAGGTGCAGTTAACAATTGATAACACCCCTATTCAAATTATAGCGAGCTACAGGCCCCTAACTTTGACTGAAGAGGCCCACTCCACCTTTCTGGACCTCTTCGAATCTATCAAGATTCAACCCATTACCCTGATCCTGGGTGACTATCCAACCACAGAAAGGAAGAACTACTCATGCCAAAACACAAATGCCCATAGACTGCCTGATTTTGTCAATGCAAATTCCTTGAACCAGCTGGTTAACACCCCCACAAGAGGTGAAAATATCTTGGACTTGGTATTAACCAACATGAGTAACCACTGCTGCATCCCTACAGTGTCATCATCCTTGGTAAGATCAGACCACAAAACAGTCACTTTCAAAGTCATCATTGCTCCCGACCCCCCCAGCTAGGTTCAAACAAAAATCTTTTCCAAAGGTGATTACAACCTCCTGAGAGAAGATCTAGGCAGCTTCACAGCCTCTCCCCCACCACAGGAACTAGCACATATGTCCAAACCTACACCAAAGTACTACACAAGCATTTATATAGCAGAATGGAATCAGGAATACCTGACAGGACAAAATCATCAAGAAAGATTAAATCTGTCTGGTGGACATCTGCCATAAATAAACTCTATAATAAAAGGAAATAATTGCTGTCCAGGGCCAAAAAGGAACAGGTGCCTAATTGGAAGAGATCTCTCCTTAGCCTGAACAAACAAATAAGAGCACCAGTGAAATCCTCCAAAGCAAACTTAGTGTCCAAACTGGCCACATCTACTGAAGACAACCATAAGGCCTTCTTCACATGTCCACAATCTCCAAGGCAGCACCCAGATCTGCTCAGAACTGGTGGTCAAGGACACCACATATACAAATGCCATAGATATAGCCAACCTGCTGGCAGACAGGTTCAGTGAAAACTTCACCACTCTCTCCCCCCATCAGTAAATCAGGACATGCTCAGCACCTGCCCCCCCATCTCTAGGGAACAAGTAATCACTGCCTTCTCGAAGGCAAAAAATACAGCCTTCATGGAACCCGATAACATCCGAGGCTGCATCCTACATGAACTCAGGCAGAAACTTGCAGCACCATTAGGCACCCTATTCAACCAAACCCTGAATACCGGCTTCATCCAAACCGACTGGAGGACAGCCACTGTCATCCCGTTGCACAAAGATGGAGAGTCCACCAGTCCAGGAAATTATAGACCCATCAGCCAAACCAGCATTATCTGCAAGGCTATGGAGTGGATTATCATGGACCTCGTTAGGAAGGACACTGACAACCTCCAGACACTTGATTCCACATAGTCTGGTTTCGTCAAGGGAAGGTCATGCCTGTTAAATTTGGTTGATTTCTTTGAGACAGTCACCAAAGCCATGGACGAGGGGAAGACTGTGCACACCACCTACCTTGACCTGGCCAAAGCCTTCAATACTACCCCCACTCAGGTATAATAGATAAACTCTCTCAACTAGGCATCAATCCGTAATGTTACCAGATGGGTAGCAAAATGGCTCACTGATAGATCCCACCTAGTCAAAATAGGGGAAGCCACCTCAAGTAGTAGACTCTTAATGATTGGTGTACCCCAGGGATCGGTCTTGTGGCCTTTGTTGTTTGGAACATACTTTTCTGAGCTGCAGGCCAAAACCAGTGGGCTATGGCTGACCAAGATTGCAGATGACTGCAAGCTGGGTGCTGTCAAATTCCCCTAGTGATATGGACATCCCCCAAGAGGGTCTCACCCAATAAATGACTGATGCCAGAAACATGGCTTCAAACTGAATGTCAAACAATGCATCATCCCCTTTGAGAAGAGTGACACCCCCACAAATGATCACATTAATAACAAGGTCCTAAGCATGCAATCAGTCATGAGGGACTGGGCCACCCAGGTTGATAGCAAACTGACTTTTGACCACCATATTGCCTCCATTGTACAGAAAGCTTTTTACATGGGCCACTGCATTAGTAAGGGTATGTCATCCAGGGGCAAGGTGGTCATAACATCTCTGTATTCTTCCCTTACAAGACCCATCATTGATGGGTAAATCAGGACAGGATGTTTCTGGCATCAGTCATTTGTTTGGGTGAGACCCTCTTGGAGTATGTCCACATCACTAGGGGAATTTGACAGCACTCAGCTTGCAGTCATCTGCAAACATGATCAGCCATAGCCCACTGGTTTTGGCCTGCAGCCCAGAAAAGTACGTCCCAAACAAAAGCCACAAGACCAATCCCTGGGGTACACCACTCGTTACAAGTCTACTGCTTGAGGTGGCTTCCCCTATTTTGACTAAGTGGGCTCCATCAGTGAGCAGAAACGCAAACAAACACCAGTCACAACCAAAGTGACACATAGTTCACAACACCAGTGTGCCACCCAACAGCAGCCCCTAAGGCAAGATAATGTACCCAACACTTCAGTGTGCCTGACTATAGAGTCACCTATGACTAATGTCCCACTCACCAGGCTGAACAAGGAGAAAATTACAAGTCAGCTGCCTGTCGGGTGCCAGGATCTGCCACATAACGCATGCACTCAAGTCACTGCACAACAAGTACAAATACGACTGTCACTGTCCATGCTGGAGTGAATGACTTGAGACGTACCTCCCTGGACTACATGGAGGGAGATATAGAAGAGCTCTCTGATCATGTGGCTCAGGCATGTATGACCCTGGCCCTGAGTAGCATCCTGCCTTCGCCCAGAATGATACCACAGTATAAGGACAAAATGATAGACTTCAACAATTGGCTAAGCTTCTGGTGTCAAAGGGGATCCAGTATCTGTCTGCCCGGGACGACATGACTGACAAACCACGATGCTTTGTCAAAGATGGTCTGCACCTGTCACCCCTGGGATTCAGGTTAGTGGCTAAAGCTCTTGCCACCCATATAATTCCTTTTTTAGGCAAGGTTCAAAGGACAACCACCACCATAACCGATACAAGCATGCAAAATCTGAAGGTAATGCTACTCAATGCTAGAAGTCTAAACCTCAAAATGCACTCTCTCGAGGCACTAATAAAAATGGAGATCAATATCTGTGCAGTAAATGAGACCTGGTTCAAGGCTCCAGAGAGCAAAACTAAGACCAAAACACTGAAGGTGGAGGAGTGTCCATATTCACCAAGGATATTCACATCTCCAGGCTAGTTGCCCAACACAATGCATCTGAAATTCTCCAGGTGCAACACCAGGTAAGACTGCAATCCAATTTGTAGCTTGCTACAGATCCCCCACCATGCCCCAAGATTCTCACTACACCTTTCTAAACATACTGGAAAACATTAAGATACAACCAAACACCTAATACTGGGTGATTTCAGCTACCCTACCATTAAATGGGAAAACTACCCCTGATCAACTAATCCATAGTATCTTAGGCCTGGTCATTACCAACATGGGAGATAGATGCTCCACACCAGTGGTCACCCCCTCATTGGTCAGGTCTGACCATAAACAAATCACCCTTGACATCCACATCCCAGCCCCCAGTAAGGAAACCTCTGTAAAAAACTACTCCAAAGCCAACTTCATGCTACTCAAGTCAGAAGTGACAAACTTGACACCCATGCAGACGGGATCTGAAAGTCTGACTGCTCAATCCTACACTAAGGCACTGTATGAGCACATCCACTCGTGCATGAATCATGCCATCCCAAATAGAACCAAAATGCTCTCCTCCAAAAAAAAGGAAGCCAATCTGTTGGTCCCCTGCTATAAACAAACTATACAACAGAAGGAAGAAACTGTTGCAGAAAAAGGCAGGATGCAAAAAACTCCCTCACCAGCCTCAGTAAGAAGCTGAGATCTCTCATAAAATCCTCAAAAGCTAGTTACAAAAATAAAATTGCCAAAGATTCCAGACACAACCACTAGGCATTCTATAGTTATATCAAGAATCTAAATGGCAATCCTCAGATCTGCTCTGAGCTACAAGAGAAAGGCATTAAATATACTGATCCCAAGGATATTGCCAATATCCTGGCAGATCAATTTAGTGCCAACTTCACCCCCCCTCACCCCCTAAATGGCCCATCTCAATACCAAAGGAAACCACACTCTCCAAAGCTAAGAATATAGCATCCATGGGACCAAATGACATCCCGGGCTGTATACTACATGAACTACAAAATGAACTGGCACCTCACCTAAGTGTCATGTTTAATCATAGATTCACCTCAGACTTTGTGCCCACTTAATGGCACACAGCTACAGTTAATCCCACTCCACAAGGGGGGATCCATCTTGGATCCCAGGAACTGCCGTCCCAGTCTGATGAGCCTGATCTGCAAAGGCATGAAATGTATTATCATGAAACTTATAAATAAAGACATTGGCAACCTTCAAACATTGGACCCCACCCAGTTTGGGTTTGTGAAGGACCGATCTTGTCTTCTGAACCTGACTTCTTTGAATCAGTCTCCAGAGCTGTGGACTAGGATAAGGCGGTCCACACAGCCTATCTGGACCTTGCCAAGGCCTTCGACACCATACCCCACTCTGGAATCATAGATAAACTTACTAAGCTGGGCATAAATCCTTACGTCACTCAATGGGTTGCCAACTGGCTTACTGACAGAACCCAGACTGTAAAAGTAGCAGACTCCAAATCCAGCTCCAGATAAGTGGAGCACCTCAGGGTTCAGTCATGGGACCAATCTTGTTTGGCATCTACTTCTCTGAAGTACAGGCCAACACTAAGGGACTCTGGCTAACAAAGATTGCAGATGACTGCAAACTGGGAGCCATTATTGAATCCCCAGATGGTGGATATTCTACAAAAGGGCCTTATAGAAACAGATGCCTGGTGCCAGAGCCATGGGCTCAAGCTTAATGCCAAGAATGTATGGTTATCCCCTTTGGAAAAAAACATGCACCCATGAATTACCACATAGGTGGCAGTACACTAAACATCGAAAATGTGATGAGACTTAGGGACACAGGTGGACAGTGGTCTCACCTTCGATAACTACATCACCACAACAGTCAGGAAATCCTTATATGTGGCACACCTCATCACCAAGGGCTTTTCATCCAGAAAAAGGAGGTCATTGTCCCACTGTACTCATCCCTCATTAGACCTATTATAGGACTATAACGCCCCGTTTGGTATGTACTTCACAAGACATCTGCAACAGCTGGAAAGGCCACAGAAATACCTCACTAAAAGAATCATAGGCCTAAAGCAGATGCAATATGTTGACAGTCTAAAATAACTCCAGCTATACTCTGTGGCATGTCATCTACTCAAGAGGCCGTCTCTGCTTAACATACAAGGCCATGTCAAACCCTGAGCTGTTGGACATGCTCCACAAAGAAATCCCAATCCCTCAGAACCACATGCTCCGGGGGATCTAAACCTTGTCATCACAATGAACAAAACATGCTGGAGATATAGGTTCCTGACCCAGAGACTCCCCATACTCTGGAATAGACTGCCCATAAATGTCAAGCAGAGCACCTCCTTGGCCCTCTTCAAAAGGAACCTTGATGATTGGATGGGAGATAGGAAATTTACCCAGGGGATCATGTCAGTCACCCCGCTAGACAGGGGTCTAGGGAAGTAAATATTGTGGGAAGAAATATCCAGGGAATTGTTATGGCTAGGCTTGTTTGGCCCTAGGGCCAAAAGCCTAGTACCAACCTATGAGCCTACAATGCCCCTTTCGACATGTACCTCACAAAGCACATGCAGCAGCTAGAGAGACCACAGAGGTTCCTCACTAGAGAATCCAGGTCCTCAAACATCTACCCTACATAGATAGGCTAAAGGACCTGTCCCTCTACTCAGTCTCGTGCAGACTCCTCTCAGAGGGGACTTCTGTCTGGCATACAAAGCAATCTCAGACTCCGCCTTGATGGGATTGCTGCATATCCACAAGTCAATCTCCACTCAAGTAACCCACATGCACAACCTCAACCTGCTCTGCAACACATTAACCCTTTTTAAGCACAACCTGGATAACTGGACGGGGAACAGGAAATACAGCCCTGGGAAT
Source organism: Protopterus annectens (assembly GCF_019279795.1). Classification (NCBI taxonomy): domain Eukaryota; kingdom Metazoa; phylum Chordata; order Ceratodontiformes; family Protopteridae; genus Protopterus; species Protopterus annectens. Next base: position 268,213,984 of record NC_056750.1, read on the forward strand.
TCCACTTGTGTCCCTGCTGGACAGTGGTATTGGGTGCTGACTTGTTGGAACATGGGCTAAATTCTTAGCTAGGCTTGCAAAGGCCTCAGGGCCAATAGCATAGTAACTTCCTCTGATCGTATGTCTGGGGAATCTGGACAGTAATAGGATTCATTCTAGGTATCTTAGCCACCTTCTTGGCAGAAGGTTGGTCATCCGGGAAAGGAGGATTCTGCCACAGCACCCTAAGCCAAAAGCTCAAGTTCATTGGTTCTCAAGCTATACGGACAAAAGGTAAATAACTATGGAGAGTCTTAAGGAGAAATGCTAGACAAATAGAGCACTGTGTATGGTTGTGGGAAGCATTCAGGAAAAAAAAAAAGGACACGGTTGTGATGGTCTTTATGGGGAATCTGGCTCCCACACTGACATTTTCCCTTTCGAGATGACATGAACACACACAAGACAAAAGTGAAAAAAGGAGACATGAAACTCCAACAGGGCACTTATCTGAAAGCGGCTTGGCAACCAGCACAGCACAGCAGAGCAGTATTCACACCGATGTTCAATAATAACGTTCAGACTGTCAGCAAAGAAGTTCTGTGTGTTTGCATCTGTATGTCACCTTTATGCCCTATGCCTTGCGGGGGAGCATACATTTGATGTATGGCACCTATAAGATCCAATGGCTTTGGTATACTGGTCAAAAGTTGGGTTATCCTTGGCAGGAGATCCCTTACTGAAGAATAATGCAACAGTGACACTGAAGGACATCATCTCTAAATGCCTCATTTTTCTAGTTATAACTCCCTAAGTTTAGCAACACCTTTATCTATTTTCTGTTGCCTAAGTTGTTGTGCTAAGAAAGCTTTTGTACTCTGGAGTTATCAAAAAACACTTGCTTTAATAGCAACTTTCTAAATTTGCACATTATCTAAATAATCCATCATTTCCCTCTGGCACTCAATTGCTCTTCTTGTTCTGCAAGATTCCCCTTCATCTCCAAAACTTTAGCCTTTTATAACTCCCTTATATAATTCCTGTTACTTCTTTCCCTCTTATTTTTTCCAGATTTTTAAATTTCATTTTATCCCACTCCCTAGCTATCCCTTCTGAAGAATTTTATATGTTCCCTAATAAATTTTGAATCATTTTTACTAATCATTCTTCAAATTCCTCTCTTTTTAGCAAACAGAAGCGCGTCTCATTTCTACTTGGCTATCCTGCATCTTTATCCTAGTCTTTATTGATGCATAATCTGAAATAGTTATTGGATGTTTTTCAAAGCTTTCAATTAAGTATACATGCTTCTGTGATACAGATTTTCTTTCCAGTGTGAGCCACCTATTATATCATGGAGAATAATATGCAAATTATCTTTGGGATCTTGCTACTAAGTTCACAACTTCCATTCCAGATATTGTGATATTTCTTCAGAAATGTGCTCTCTCGTTATATTTCCCTTTTTGGTGCCCCTGATATATCTCACTATTGTGGAGCAAGTTCCAGTCCCCACACATGAATAAAATTTCCTGCTGAAAGCTAACTGCCTCTCCCATAATTATCTTACGCTCCTTAGCAGTAGTTTTAAGAGGAATAAAAACACATGACAGTGCAATCCTCCTTCCCTGTCAATAACCCAGTATTAACACAAATTTACCATTGTCTTTCATCTACTCTTCTATCATTATTGGAGACCATCTCATAATCACAATTACCTTTTTTCCTTTGTTCCCTGATACGCTGCTGAATATTCTTTATTTGACAAATTCACATGCTCATTTCTACCCATGTATGCCTCCTGTAATACTATTTGCATCCTACAGTTAATAACATAACTCAGTCCTTTCTCTCTTGTCCATGCCTACACTGCAACATACATTCCACAATATAATTGATAAGACAGTCATTCTATTTAGAAGCTATTAATGTCACATTCTACATGACAGCTTTTTAATGTTTCCAACTTGCAACTTACATACTCTGTTTCACAGGCTGAACTTGTATGCAGCTGTGGCTTCTCATTGCTGCTTAAACCTGTTGCTATAAAAAAAAAAAACTCCCATGAAAAAATGTGTACATTTTCCTTTTTAACGCCCCTCCCCAACCCCTTTTAATTCACAACAAACACACAAAATCATATACGCTTTCTAAAAAGGGAAGTTACCTGCCCACGGAACAGTTTCCACAAACAGATGGCTACACCCAAATGCTTTGCCTGTTCCAAAGTTCATTTTATTCATTCAGTTGGCACATGTTAGAGCCTATGTTCCCTCTTATACAGACATATGCTTCTCATAGAATTCCCATTCTCTGGAACAGGCTCCCTCATACATGTGAAGCAGAGTTCCTACCCATCTCTACTGAAACATAGCTTGGACCTATGGATGGGTAATTGGAAATTCACCCCTGGCCTGGCTTCTATACATCTGATGGACCGAGACAGTCAGTAAATCACCATCTATAAATCAAATTTGTAGGTCATATCTGGGTTGCACAGCTAGGCTTTTTAGAGCCATAGTGGTTGCAAGCCTAGTTTACACCTAGGCATCTATGAACTTATGACACCACTCAGTTGTGTTCCACCTCTTTTTCCCTCCCAGATGTGAAAACACATCTATATTCTCAATTAACTGATTTCTAGCCTTAGGAAAACAAGCACTGGGTAACCCCAAAATGAATAAACTAGACTTTGCACTGTGTTTTATACTGCAGTGCTAAAAGCTACTTGGAACGCATCTACTTGCAGAAGTATTCTCTTCACTGTGTCAGATTTAATTTATTTTCACTAAACTTCTTACCATTTCCCTTTTAAGAGTTTAGTGTCTTGCATACAAATACCTACAGGGATTTGCAGGTGGACAGATATAGCTAACAGATTTACAAATGCATGAAATAGTTCTTCTCAGATGTTGAAAAACTGTCATTTCTTCCTAGTCTGCTGTGCAAGCCAGTAGTAGTAGTCTATACAGCCTCCTGTTTACCTGGGACACTATTATAATTTAATACACATGTATGATCAGTAAACCCCCACAGCTCCCCCCCAAAAAAAACAAGAATACAAACTACACTGCTTATGTTCAGCCTTTATCATGTTACAGCAATAGCAAAATACAAATATAATATAGTCAAGAGAAAGGTATTTCTTAGACTATCAATGGTATAAACAGCAGTCACTGATAAGATTCCTCTCCATACTGTACATAAACTAATATACAATGCAACTTGAAATGTACTTAAAGAAATTTTACACATACAACTAAGAAAAAAAACTATATGGTTACATTTTCAGTCTCTTCATTACCCTTCAAAACTCAATGAAAATATGGGAATTATGCTTAAGAGTCCTCCCACCAATTTAACTGTCTACAAACACCTAGTCTTCTAGATCTTCTTACAGAAGCACAGTTCTCATGTCCAAAATGCATTTTGTGGGAAAAGCACTTCACAATTCTTCAGTTCATTTTCTATTTTCACGTTACTGCTGATTTCCTCATCACATCCACTACACCTGTCTCTCCTTCAATTCCAAGGTACACCTGATTCTTTTAGTCAGTTCCTGGTCTTTTCTTTCTTTCAAACATTTTCCTTTGGAGCAATGTAAAAGGTTTTACAGTAAAACTGTCACTTAACCAGCACCAATGGGGATTGGTAGATGTCGGATAAGTGTTGTTTTTATGATTTTTGACTGGCTCGTATACTGGCATATGAGCCAATCAAAAATCTCAAACTAGAGCCACTTCTATTCAATACGGAACAGCGGGAATATCTTTATGTTGGTTGCTTGATTTACAGTCAACTGAGACTACTGTACTGGCAAGTTCAGTCTATGCATTTTTACTGTACGCAGGGAAAACAGAAGAGTCCACTTCAGCTTGCTGGTTCATGCTTTCCTAGGTAAACTTATTTCCCTCTTAGTATGTTCTGTATCCAAAAATGTCTTTGATCCTCCAGGAAAAATATTCTAAAAACAGCTCGATATAGTAACTTTAATCTCACACCCATCTCTCGACATCCACTGGCTGCAGTAATAAACTCACAACTTTTCTGTCTGAAGGACAATGACTAATCATTTTCCAAAAATACTCTGGTGACTTCACTTGATAATACTTTTCCATTCTATTGCAATTTTGTCAGAAGAACCGCTCTCTGCTAGTATGACTGCATATTTATAGCAATGTCTTGGCTGCTTTCTCATGGCTAAATGTGAATCACACACACAATGTGCACTTTCAATTAAAAATCCTACTTACTTGCACTTTCATAAAACGAATGGTATCCATTCCTTCCATTTTCTCTAGTACAGCAACAATTCAGGCTTCCTCTCTGTATGCCCTGTTTTCCAATTCTGCTATTTTTTTTAAACAGCTCTTCTTGGGAAGTCTTGCATTCAACCATTCTTTCCTTTGTTTGTCTGATTTTTTTTTTTTTTTTTTTTTTAAGAAACATTTTATTAAATTATCACTTATGACACAGGCAATCATACATTTATATAAATGAAAACGAACCATACTGATATATTTTTAGTTGCAAACGTTATACACCACTTATGATCTATCAAGTGACTGTGAATAATACAGAACAAAGCTCATTCAAATCCTGCCATCTTTTAAACCTCATTCCTCCTTAAAAACATTATTCTGTATGCATTGTTCCCTCAGTTACCATTATTTTTCTATGTAATTTGCTCCTACCCTTTTTCTAAATGCCCCATTTACAGTTTTTTCTCTCTATTAGAGATCACTTCCTCAGTTACACAAATTTGCTCACCTGGCATTTCTGACAGAATAGTCTGCAGGGGAATTTTTAAAGTCTGCCAACTCATTACACACTCCAAAAATATGTTCCCAGCTACCTGTTACTTCCCCATCACACCTCCAACATATGCTATCTACCGGAGGAAAAATCTTTGGAGTCTACTTGGGGTATAAAAAATACTTATGTAAACACTTCCAAGCAAAGATTCTAAACCTTCTAAACTTCGTTGCATATTTGGGAGTCATGCATATATTACCTCAATTTTTTTCTGTTGTGAATTGCTCATCCAATTTCTCTTCCTAATCCTTTCTAACATCCTCTGATTGATTCTTATAGTTATCATGCAATATTTTATATGACATACTAATTATCCCTTTTTTAACAGCAGCTTCTGTTCTAGATTATATTAAAAACTGTACTAGTGCTGGACTTTCACCTAGAATCCCCCCTCTTTCTTTCTCTATGCCTAAACTCTATCAATCCTTGTAGGGAATACAATTTCTAGCTTGCAGTCAAAATAAACTCTTGGCCTCTTCCCATTCTATTACCCTTTCCCTCTCCAATTATTTGCTCCCAATACCTTGGTTCCTTTGCCAGTTTTCTCCAGCAAGTTCCATCCCCCCTTGCATATTTTCTGTATCCCTCATTGCATTCACACACATCACAATCTCCTTTCTCCATTCCCATGTTGGCTTAGTTCTTACAGTACTTTCCCCTACTTTATGAATATGATATTCTATAAGGTTATTGTCATTCTCCTTAAGGAATTACATCCAAAATCCTAGGCTCTCCTTGATTCTTCAGCTTACCCCATTGTTTCATTACCACCTTCCCTTTTGAAATATAGCTTTCTGCCTGTACTATGTACAGGGCCTTAACTGTGTAGCTCTGAAATACCCCTTTGAATCAGGTAATAGCAAACCACTGTGTTCTATTGCAAGGATCAGCTTACCCCACTTGCCTCTTGCCATCTTCACCACCCAGATAAAATCTTTAAAATCTTTACAAAAAGCTATTCACAGCTTCTCCTCTGGTTGATGACAATATTCCAGACCAGTGCATAAAACTACTGAAGAGAGACTAAACCATTTTGGCTGCTCGTATCTTGCTATCCATATCCATAAAACAGAGCTTCCAATTTGTCAGTTTTTGTATTCTTTTGTTTAGTGTCTTCCCACATTATCCTTAACTGCCACAACAGAAGCCTTTTTAATCTATACTCCCAAGTACTTCCTCTTATGTCCCCATAAATATGGGTATTGCTGAATCAATCTGTGTGGGTAGATAACAGCTATTGTCTTTGTCTTATCTTCATTTCATACCCCAAAAAGACTTGAAATTGTCTCAATGTTACCTACCATTGAAATATTTTTTCTGCTTTTATCAGGTATACAAATAAACGATCTGCAAATAAAACCAGCTTCAACAACCATAACAATTATATTCTTGAATTTCTGAGTCCCTTACTTTCTTTGCCAATGGTTCTAAATTTAACACCAATAAGGGGAGAGGACACCTGCCTGGTTCCTCTGCTAAAACAGAACTTGTCAGAGAGGAACTTGCCCACTATAATTTTCGCCTCCAATCCCTTGTATATCCTTCTAATCAACCTCAATTTTATCAGGGAATTCAAGTGTTTCCAATGCCCTGCTCATAAAATCTCAGCTTACTCTCAAATACTTTATCTGCAGCAAGACCCACCACCAACAGTGGTATTCTCTTGCATTCTGCTTCCCTGTGGATCATCATTGCTCTATCAATGCTATCAAATATTTGCCTCCCCTCCATAAAGCCATACTGACCCATATATATCAATTTTGACATCACCCCTGCCATTCTTTTAGCCATTATAGAAAAACACTTCATAACCATGGTTTAGAAATGAAATGGGCCTTTATGAAGCTGGATTTGAAGGCTGTTCACAATCTTTAAATATTACAGCCACCACCACTTTCATCCAGGATGCTGGTACTTCTCTTAAAATACTGTTCTACAAAACCTTCCAGATCTTTATCAATTTTTTCCCTCCTAGCTGCCAAACGTCTACAGGAATACCATCTATTCCCAGGGACTTTCCTGTAGACTGGTTATGCATCACCATTTCATCTCGTATCCGCCTATCCTGTTAGTAATTGAGCCTTGTCTACCTCTCACTTTGCCATATTTAATTCTTCCATAAACATTTCCATTTGTACCTTTTCTAGATTTCTGTATTTCTCTCCTTTATATAGACTTTTCATAACATTTCTGAAATATTTCTAGTACCTCTACAGGATCTTTGGTTATCTTCATTGTTATAGTCTGTCTAAACTTGGCAACAACTCTTTCTACTTTCTGTTGCCTGAATCATTGGGCTAAAAGTTTTTGTGGTCTGGTGTTATCAAAAAACAGTTGCCTAATAGCAGTATTTCTAAACTCATACATATTATCGGGATTGGAGTAATCCCTTATTTTCTGTTCAATCTACAACTGCTCCTCCTCTTGTTCTGTGAGATTCCTCTATTCTACAACACTTTAATCTTGGGTCAGACTCTTGTTACTTCTTGACCTTATCTCCCTCTTATTTCCATCCTATTTTTAAACTCCACTTTAATTTTATCCCACTCCCTAGCTATATTTTCAGAAGAAATTTCTATATTCCCTAATAACTCCTGAATAATTTCCACTACCCATTCCTTAAATTCCAGTCTCTTAAATTATAGGTGGGAGAGCGCCAGTGTCATTTTTATTTCATTACCCTGCATTATTTTAATTATTGTCATGTGGTCTGAAATAGCTTCTGGATGAGTAGCAAAACATTCAATTAAATGCACATGCCCCTGTGAAATATAATTTCTGTCTAGCTTAACCCAGTTTTTGTACCTTGGGGAATATGTAAATTCACTCTGAACGCATACTACTGAATTCACACACATACCAAACATTTTCATAACTTTCTTCAAAAATCTACCCTCGTTATATTTTCCCTCTAAGGCCACCCCCCCCCCCCCCAATACATTATCTCTGCTGCAAATCAAATTCTAGTTCCCACCTATTAAGTTATATTCTCGGTTAAACGTGATTTCTCCCAGAATTTTCTTAAGCACCACTATAGCAGTTTTAGGTGGAATATAAATACATGCCAGTGTAACCCCTCCTTCCTTGCCAGTAGCCCCTTAGTACTACAAACCTACACCTACCATTACCTTTTTTCCTTCCGTCACTATTGAAGCTTGTCTTGCAATTAATATAAGTACTCCCTTTTTCTTTTGTCCAAGATATTCCACTGAATAACTACATCCTAAAATCCTCTATCAAATTCATATACTCATTTCTTTCCAAAGGTGTCTCATGTGGCATAGCTATTTGCACTCTACATTTTTTTAAAACAGTTCAGTAGTCTTTTTGTATACATCTTTGGGACCATTTACACTTAAAGATAATATAAACAGTATCACCATTATGTTAAGAAATTATTATTCCCACCTGTTATGCAACAGCTTTTTTTTTTTAATCTCTAGTTTCAGCTTTTGTTTTACATGCATACACTGTTTGGCAGGCTGATCTTTTATGCAGTGGGTTCCTGTCATATCTATTTCAACCTTTGCCAATATCTTACAAAGCTTTTTTAGTGAAAAACCTTGAACAAAAAACATACTCCCAGAAGATCCCTAAAATCTATTAACGTAATGCTAACACATAAAACTATGTAATTTTACAAATATTGAAGTTTAAGCTTCCTAACAAGAACAAATGTCCCAAACTGACAGCCACACTGAAAGAAAAGAATTAACCTGTAAAGAAGGTTACCTATGCTAAGACGTATGGGGCAGCCTGTGCTAATTCCACTAAGGGCTGCTTGTTTTCTTTTGTCTTATCTTTAGCCCTCTCGCAGATTAGAAAACACCTGAATGCTTTCAGACAGCATTATCACCTAGCCATTGAAAGAAATATTCTTTTTATTGCCCCTTAAAAGGACTGTCTCCATAGAGACGCGAGACCCAGATACACAGTTGCCTCTACAACAAAGCACTCATTTATTTCTCAGATTATTTTTTTTTATTATACTTAAGTGTTCTTTTGTATTTATTTGCTTCTCCATAAACCTTGTTACTAGATCAAGCCAAGGGCCTTAATCCAGTTATTTCCCTATGGAAGAGTAAGAAAAAACATACACATTTTTCTTATACTGTGCTCGTGTCCAGACTTTTCTTTTTTACACTGTAGTGCCTACATTTCCTAAAACTGAACAAGGGGAAACAAAAGAGAAAAAAACAGGGGCACCTGTTTACTTTAATATCACTATTGCACTTGAAAATAACAGAGAAAGTTTTACTTTATTGCATGCAAATTATGTCATGCATTATAAAAATACTACGGTTAACAACATTGTGTTTTACTTCCTCTTACCTCATCTAAATGTGCTTTCAAACATTAGCAATGGCTGGAAGTAGGGCATATGCTTTGGATTTCCCTACAAGTTTAAAAGTCAAAGTTGTCCAATATTTCCAGGTTTTCTTGTTCTATCATGTTTCACAACTATAATCAATCCTTTGTAATCCCACATTTATTTGCCAATTTTCAAGTTTCTGGTTTTCTTCCTGCTTCTATCTACCAAATCCAGTATCTTCTCCATTTCCAACACGCTCCTGGTTCCTTTAGTCAACTTTTGTACTTTTAGTCTCTCTCAGGCATTGGAAAAGGTTTCACTGGTCCACTCTCTATATGCTTTATTACCAGAACAACAAGCAGAATCTCCTCCTGTTTTACAGCTCATGTTTTGTTGGACAAACCTTAATACTTCTTCCTTAGCATGTTCTGCATCAAAAAATGAGTTTGACCCTCCAGGAAAGGATATTCTGAAAATAGCTGTGTACAGCAGCTTGAATCTCACTCCTACTTTTCAACATTCCCTGGTTACTGGAATACATTTACTCCTCTTTTGCATCGTTTACAGGAAGCAATCATTTTATGCAAACACTCTTATCTCCCACTTTTAGTATGCTGTCCTTTTGCCAGTTTTGTCAGAATTAACTCCTTCTGCTGGCAGGATTGCACCTTTATTATTAAGTCTAGGCTGCTTTCTCATGGCCAGGTTTGTACCAAACAGATGACGTCCCCTTTCAATTAAATACTCCTGTTGAATACCCATCCAGTTTATTTTCACTTTCATAAAATATAAAATTAACAGTCTTTTCCTTCCAGCTTCCCTGGTACAGCGGAAAATCTCAAGCGTTCTCTTCTATTTTTAGAAACATCTGAGCTGTCTCATTCAGTCAGCCTCTCCTTCCACCTCTGATTTTTGCATTTTATCACCTCATCTGGATATCTGTTTAAAGCTTCTTCTAGTTTTCTCAGAGTACATTTGACTTATGTTTTCCTCTAGATTACTGCAAGTCATGTCTTGCACCAAAGATGGAGCATACACTTTTTTGCTAAATATCTGCAGAATTCTTCTCAGTTAGTGTTTTCTCTTTACAGTTTGTGAAGGATTTTCTTTCAGGTTCTCTGACTTTTTTTGCTGCATCTAGGCAGTGCACTTGCTAGCCTGTTACTGAAATTTACCCCAAAAGACAGCCACTGGCCCTTTGCTTAGTTTCTGCTTTCACACTGGGAGAGCTGAAATTAAGCTGTCACTCAGTGTCCGGCCATCTTGGAAGTCCCTCAGTCTGTGATTTCTGAACTGCTTTTGCTATACATGTGCAAGATTCATCCTGCCAGAGACTTTTTTTCTCCATTTCCAGTTGTTTTTTTTTTTTTCCATTTTTCTTCTTTAGTGGCATCCAGACAGTATAGTGACTAGCCAGGAAGTAAATTTTACCGGCATTTCAGCTTCAACAGATTTTTTATTCATCTCTTCTTTTTCACAGTGGGGCAGCTTTAATCAACCTGCTCTTCAGAGTGTAGCTCTCTTGAAATCACCACTGGAGTCAGATTTTGATCTGAACAATAAGATGAGGTGGACTTTTTGGTCAGGGAAATTCAGAGGAAAGCTTATTGAACAGTGGCTGCTCAGTGATGGGGAATGAATTGTGATATCTCGGACTACAGAGAAGATAACTACGAGCAACTGTATTAATGAGTTGCTGCTTTAAGGTTTGGGTGAATGGTTTGCTACATTAATTGTTTTAGACTTTAGTTATTTAGGAAAATTAGGACATTGTTACGGATGGAGATGAGCAGGTTGAGGTTAAAGTCACAAAGCAAGAGATTGTTGTGTGATTATTTGCAGTGACAATGCTCTTTCCTTTGGTAATTTTGCAGTTACTTATGTCAGGAAAAAAGTAAGAATTTTAAACATGCAATGACACTGAGTTTGAAATTTAGTTACTGCAACAGGCTGGCTTGAGAAAAAAAATATCCGTAAGGAAAAAATTGAATCTTATGTTTTCTTTCAAAAAGGAATAAGGGACATCAGGTGCTTAAAAGTTCATAAACTAACACTGCCCAATCAACTGGTGACAACTGCTTGTGTGGATATATGAATCACAGCTAGGAAAGCACAGTTGTGCAAGTAGAGCTTACCATAACTGTAGATGTTCAAATGATCTCTGCTGCTGTAGTCTTGCTTATATGGGTTATATCCTCCCAAAGATAAAATGGCTGGCCCGCTTACAAACCTTCAGGACACCTTCCACTCACCCAAATATTAAAGAAGCTCAAACTGAGCTAACTGGATGTGTTTGGGTGCAGTCATTCACAACTTTCCTGCCAGCAAAGGGAAGGGGTTGAACCCTGAATGGACAATGCTAGGACTAAAAAAAATATTTACACCCTGGCATGAAAAGGCACACCAAAAAACAAGGGTGATACAGGAAGGGTACAGTTACTGCAGCAGTGAACTTCTAAACATCTACTATGTTAGCAAGTTCAACTTACACCAGCATACTATGTTCCTCACATTGATCACTACTGCTATATGGATAGATTAGCATAGACAACTATATCTGGGAGATGGAAGGAGAAGGGTCCAGAAGCTCCACCAGGAAATTGGTATCAAGCTTATAGTGGTTCACACAAGTATGTACAGTGTACCAAGCAGCAGCCTCCAGAATACTTCTAGAATCCAACTCTTTCCAAAAAGCCACAGATAAAGCCAAGGCCCTGGTACAGTGGGCCTTGGCCCTGCCTGGAAAAACTTTGTTATGGTTAGTATAACAAAATGAAATAAGCCTTAGAAACCCATTTGGAAATGGTATGTTTTGACGCATGCCGTCATTCCTGTCATGCCTTCACAAGAAATGAACAACTGATTAGAAGATCTGAAAGGTTGGACTCTGTCAAGACAGTACCCCTGTTGTCTGTGGACACACAAGGTACAGAGTATCCTTTCTCCTTCATTTATATGTTCAGGAAAGAAAACAGGAAGATTGATACTTTGGCTTAAAGTAAACCTGGATACCAATTTAAGCATAAAAGGATATGTTCTCAAAGAAACCCTGTCCCTGTGGAAAAAGAGAGGTCTGTCTCACCATAATAGCCTGCAACTCAGATACCCTTTCTTGCAGTGGTCAAAGCATTCAGTAAAACTGTATTCTATGCTAAGAACCTCAAGTCAGCCAGATTAGCTGGTTCAAATGGAGCAAGTGTTAGCTTCTCTAACACAAACTTAAGATTCCAAGGAAGGGGGCACCCGTTTTCTTTGAAGCCTCATATGCAAAACCCCTTTAGAGAACATTTTGACATGAGACTGCTTTCTTACATGGAATGCCAGGACAGAATGTTTCCAGTTGATTCTTCAGACAGGAGAAAGAGGTCTGCTGGAGAAATTCCCCACAGATGGATCAAATCTTGAAAGACCACCTGATCTAATTTCCATTTGTGAGGGGTCCACTTTATCCTGCTTAGCTGGTCTGCCACAGAATTTTGCTCTGAATATAGGATGCTTGTAGAGTGAGATTGCGTTTCAAGATACATACCAAGCTAACATGGCTTGTCTGCAAAGGGGGGTATGATCCCATTCCCTCTTGCTTACTAAGGTACCACATGACTGTGGTATTGTCTGTAAACACTTGAACAGTTCCCAAGAACCAAAGGTGATTCAGAGAGTTGAGTGCCTTGATCAGGGCAAGCATGTGCTTGAATCTGTACTTGTGTCCCATACTCCCCAGACTTTTATCCCTTCAGAAACTACTCTCCAAACAAAGTCTGAAAAATCTGTGGTGACTACTTTGGAGCAGGAAGGGAGAAAGATAGACATGGATTTAAGGATATCTGTTGCTACCACCAAAAAGATTTCTTTTATGACCAACGTTAGCACTGGGATCTGAAAACAAAGGGTGCTGATGCTGGGGTAAAAGATTTCAGATCCCACTACCTTTCTCAAGTGGAGTCTTGCCAGGGGTATCATGAAAATTGCAGATGCCACGAGACCCAAAATCCTGAGGTTTTCCCTCACAGTGACTAAAGACTGAGTGGAAAACCTTAGAAAGAGATTTAGATAAAGATCTATTTTTTTCCTGTGGATGAAAAGCTCCTGGAACTGAGATGTCTGACATCCCACAAACAATTCTATGTGAAGGAGTCAAGAAAGACATTTGACTGTTCTTTTGGAATCCCAGTTTGTGCAAGAGATCTCTTACCCAAGAAAGAGTCCTGACACCTTGAGAAAGACTTTGCAAAAAGAAAATTTTTCTAAAAATGGAAACGTGGATACCCTGTAGCCCGGAATGACTAAACACTTTGTGAGCACTCTTGGTAAATTGGACAGTCCAAAGGATAAGGCACTAGGCCTGATAATGTGATCCAGACACAAAATGTTAAAAAATGTCTGAAGTCTGGATGAGTAGAGATGAGATAACTAACTTAAGTGTAGTGTAACCAGTAAACTTGAAAGTAGTAGTAGTAACAGCTCTAAAACAGGTTTAGAAAAGAAAGATCCAGAACTGGTATCCAAGCATTTTCTTTCAGCACTAGGAACATCCTTGAATAAAAAAACCCTTCCAAACCTGGGAAACAGGAACGGAGTCCATCACTTCTTGGGACATGTGAAGAACAAGTGGAAACCTTAGTCTGATCTGCAGGATGAGGAAGGACTCTCTGGAAAGGACCAAATTCTTCCCACTGCAATCTGTAACCTTCACTAATGATTTTCAGAACCCATTTGTCTAACAATCTGTTGCAAAAGATAAAAATGGAGATTTAGACTTACTGGAAGAGGAAGGGGACCAGGGCAAGAGGGGATCACAAAGGTCTCTAGAATCCTGAACTGTCCTTTTCTGGAAGTTTGAGACTTCTTTTTAGAACCCTCTTGACATTTCATCATAAATGTGTGTTTACCTGAATTCTGTTGAGGCTGTTTATGCTGCTTTTTTTTTTTGCCAAAACAGGAGGAGGAGAAATAAATTTTCTTGGACAATTTGTATAAGGAGGGCCGAAAAATCAACGATCAGCTTGCCCCTTTCATCACACTTTGACCACCTCTGCAGCAGAGGAGCCAAACACTAAATCTCTGTCCAAGGGAGAATTTAAACTCTCTTTTTACATCATCCGGGAGGTACTAAGAATGCAGCCAAGGAAATCTCCTTAAAACAGTACCAGTGGCTATAGCCCTGGAAGAAGTATCAGCACACTGCAAACAAGGAGTAGTGGCTTGAATAGAAATTAAATTATTTAAAGTATATTTTCCCTCAGAAGAAGAAACTGCAGGCAAGACACTCCTCATACTTTGGCATATAAGCCTAACAATTAAAAATTCTGAAAATTAAAGTTTCATAAGAATACACTACCCCCACACACCCTCAATAATGTTCCCATCCTTATTAGAGCAGGATCGGAATTAACTAAGCGCCTAGTAGAAGTGGAACGGAGTAAGGCTATAGCTGCTGGGTCAGGTTTAGGAACAATATATAAAATGTAAAAGACTGAGGAATGTTATACATCCTATCTGCCTTTTTAGGGACAGCTGGCTATCTGGAAAACTGCAGGCAGTAAGACACATCCCTTTAAAGCAGAGAAGACAAGAGGAATGGGTGTAGGTTCTGGAAAATCCTTAAGTATTTTCTGAAAGACAGAGAAACCTTAGTGTTCTCCCACTGAAAACATTCAAGAGAAACTCACAAGAAAAATAGAAACTGAGCTCTCCTCCAGGTCTGAATCAGAAATCTGAGGACAAAACCCTGAATCCGCAAATGCATCTTTCTGTTCAGATTCAGAATCTTGAATCTCTTCAGGAAAGAGAGGAATTTTTTTTTTCCAGAAACAATTTTCCAAGAAGTATCAATAGCCTGAATAAACCCCTCTGCAAGTCCCAGTAAACTACTCTTAGCCAAAGAAATCTGAAGAGGGTAGATACATGCTTGTTTTTCTGTTTCTTTTTTTACAGGAAAAATGGGACCAGTGGAGTTACTAATGGCAGCAGCTGCTTCTCCAGAAATGGGCACAGCATTCTGACAAAACAGGGAAAACTTCCCTGCTCCTTGTCCCAGGACTGCCAATACTGGCTCTCCCTTGCCCACTGAATGGACTCCAACAACCGCAGAAGATGACGGGGTTAACCCCAGTCTATAGTGGGCTGTAGGTGTTACACTAGAGGGATCTGGGTAAAAGATGAGCGGTCTGAGGTACAAACAGCCACAGCAGAGTCATTCACCTGAAGCTGAGGAAACTGATAAGAAAACAGCCTTTGCCACAACAGCTTAACTTTTTCTCTTTTGTGGCCGGAAGAAGGACAGACCATGGAACTGCTAGTTTGCTCCATGGTCAAGCTGAAACTGGTGTCTCTTTCCTGGGAAAGACAAGCGGGAAATGCCGGTAAAATTACAAGTCAACAAAAATGACAGTTTTGACAGTAAAAAAAACAAAAAAAAAAAACACTATGCCACCCCAAAACAGAAAAATAAATAATTTCTCCATAGAAAATATAGTTATAGTTGGTTTATAGGGTCTACAGTACATTACCAAAATTTCAAAACTTCGGATCCGATATGGTAGACACCATAAAATCGAAATCTTGGAACATCGAAAAATGTAATAAAAACAACCTACAAAAACAAACCATTTAAATGCTCTAAGCAGGGGGAGGGGCAAGTCCCCCCTGCACCCCCCCCACACCCCCCGCTGCTTAAATATACCAACTCAGATTGCACTATAGTGCAGAAAAGTGAAATATTTCCTTTCCATGCTGTATGGAGATCTCCGTTAAAAGATTCGAAGTTTCAAGACTTCGATCATATGGTGTCAACCATATCAGATTTGAAGTTTTGAAACTTCGATCTTCTGATATAGACCCAGTTTACAGTACTTTAATTTAAAAGAATGTTACAGTCTCGAGAGTGCACAAAACAATACCACTCCTAGATTTAAAATAACTTTCCTGAAAAAGAAAGTAATAATGCATCAACAAAATTTTAGAAACTGGAAGTTTTTTTTCCCCAAGGGGAACTTATCTGACCAGCAAAGAAAAGCACAAGCTGACCGTCTATCCTCAAAAGCCTCAGAGGACCGTACTCTTTGGCAACAATACAGCTCTGAAGGGCTTTGCACCCAAACTTGTCTTAGTCAGCTCAGCTTGAGCTGCCCGAGAGTTTGGGTGCGTGGAAGGCACCCTGAAGCTTTGGAAGCTGGCCAGCCATTATATCCTTGGCAGCATATAACCTATATAGCTAAGGCTACTGCAGCAGTGATCAATATAAAGAACATCACTGAAGTGCAAAGACAATATGAGATAGATACTGGACAAGAATGTTGAACCAAACAAGAAATTCTGCAGATCTGTGTCATACATGACACATACAATAGCAACAACTGAAAGGAAGAGATTCTAGCACAACAGTACCATCTGTGCAACAAAGCAGGCACAGTTTTATTTCAATTCACAGACAGAGAGCATGCATCTTAAATGTGAAGATTATTATTCCAAGTTCACTAAACTCATCTGGCATGCACAAAAACAACTGTTTAGTGCAATAAAGTCTATAATCAAGGGATACTTTATGCCATGTCTGATAATAGGCCATAATGCAAATGTCAAGAATCCAGAAGATTTATGCATGCATATAATTCAAACAACCAACTCTTGAATGTATTTGATCATCAGAAAGTGACTGGATTAAATAGTCCATTCTCATATCCTCATGGCTTCTCAGAATAGGGGGTGTAGAACAAAGCGTGTGTGTAACTTTAAGAAGCATTTCCAGATATAGGCACGTGCAGCATTTCCAGATATAGGCACGTGCATAGCATATAAATAGCGAGCACGTGCAGGCAGCAGTGCCATTTTGAGAGAACAGCCAGAGTGTTAACATGTACGAATGTAGTAGTCAGTTTAAAAGTTTAAGTTCCTAAACCTCATTCCTGATGTGGTGTGTGTAATAAAGCTGCTTGAACCGACAACTGTTAGTCTGTTTTATCCTGACCGGACAAGAGACAGGAGATAACACCACAAGCCCTTGTTTTCTGATATACCAGGCAATTATGACATTGTATTGGTGGATGGCAATCATAATCGGAGATGGTGAGTCTAAGACTGGTAGAGTCAGAACTGCCAACAAAATCTCCTCTTTCCTTTCCTGCTCATCAAGAAATGCTACTGGCAAAGGGATTCTTCTAGCCCAACTTGAGTATTGTCTACCTCTTGTAGTATCTGCCTCTAACAGAATCTCTACCACCACCCACACCACCTATGACTCCATCTGCCAATTTACCCTTTCCCCACAGTATTAACACTATTGTCTTACACTAGACAAAGCTAATTGGCTGCTGGTTCAGCAACGAGCAAATCTATTCCTTGGTCACCAACTCTTCTGGTTCCCGAAAGAAAACTCCTGCCTTCTCTTTCCTAATGCTTACTTATACAGGCTCTGTCATATAACCTTAGATCTCAGTCACTCAAGGCCTCTCTTGCAAGCACCTAAAAGCAGACTTCAGTGCTCTAATCACTCCCTTTCCTACCCTTGGATTCACGGTCTGGAGGGATCTTCTCTCAATTAAAGACTTCTCTAAGAATTCTTTCTTTCAGGCACAACTTAAGGAACATCTCACAGAAAGTACAGTTGTGTACACTTACCATAAATGTAGATGTTCGAGTGTATTCACTCTGTTGCAGTCATCACATTTGGGTTATCTGCTTGCAGGTAGCCCTCAGTTGGCCTGATTATCAAAGTCTTGGGTCCTGTGTCGGTTGCTGTCATCTTCCATGACGTCAGGTAGTCAGGGGGTATACAGCATGCAGCCGACGCCATTACATCAGTTTTTCATGCAGCCGACACCATTACATCAGTTTTTCTTGCTCCAGATGTCAGGTGCCCCCATAATGGGAAGCAATCATATACAAGGTTACACCTCTAACAAAAAAGCAAATACACCAAAAAGCTTAAAGCATAGTAAGCAAGAATAGGTATAGTCAATAGAAGTCAGGGGGCTGGAGGGAGGGTAAACCAGTGAATACACTAACATTTGCATTTATGGTAAGTGTACATAACTGTACTATGTTTATGTTTCATGGTTTCAGTCATCACATTTGTGTAGATTCCCCAAGCTAAGGGAGGATGTAATTGTACAGCATTAGGACCAGCTATAAGGCCTGGCAAGACTGCAGTGGCAAAGCCAGCTCTGGATTTAGAAAAAATTGGCAAGTGGTAATGCTTGGTGAAGGTATGTATAGAACTCCAGGTAGCAGCTTCTAGGATGTCTCTGGTAGGAACACCTCTGAGAAAGGCTGTAGAGGTAGATGCAGCCCTGGTTGAATGCGGTCTTATCCCCTGTGGGGTAGGTTTTCCATGGTGCTTATAGCAGAGATGAATGCAATGGCCTAACCACTTAGAAATGGCTTGCTTTGAAATGGCCTTCCTCTCTGCCCCTGCAGCAAATGCAACCAGCAGCTGTTCAGATTTCCTGATAGGCTTAGTCCTGTCCAGGTAAAATGTAAGTTGTCTGTGCACGTCCAAGGAGTGCAGTATTTGTTCCCCCTTTGTTCTGTGGATTAGAAAAGGTTGGCAAATGAATGGACTGATTAAGGGCCACACTAGATACCACCTTGGGCATAAAGAAGGGATTGGTTCTGAGGGACACCCTGTCCGCATGAAAGATGATGAAAGATAATGAAAGGCTCCACTGCCATGAGGGCCTGTAATTCAGACACCCTTCTTGCTGAAGTGATGGCTAGAAGGAAGGCTGTTTTCCAAGAAAGGAATTTCAACTCTGCATTTGCAGCTGGCTCAAAGGTGGATAAAGTCAGCTTTTCCAATACAAAGTTAAGGTCCCAGGATGGAGTAGGGGGGCTCTCCTGGGTGGTCTTAAGTTTTTGGCCCCTTTGAGGAATTGCTTCAGCAATGGGTGAGAAATGAGGGGTGGCTCCGTACTGTAATGTGCTGAAATGGATGAGGCATGAATTTTGATGGAAAAAAGGAAAGGCCCTTGTGAAGCATCTCAGTTAAGTATTGAAGAATATGAGGTAAATTGGATACCACTGTGCCCATCTCCCCTGAGTTTGGCTCCAAGAGCAGAATCTTTTCCATTTTTCAGCATAGGATTTTCTAGTACTAGGCCTCCTTGCCTCGAGAATGACATCAATCGCTTGCTTACTGAGGGATGGTAACGGAGAGATCAGGTAATTAAGCCAGGCTGCAAGGTTCAGGGTTTGAAGCTGAGTGCAGAATATGGCCCTCCTGCTGGGACAGCAGGGCAGGGGTCTGAGGCAGGTGCCATGGAGCCAGCAGTGATGCACTGCGCAAGAGGGGGTTACCAGTGTTGGCGTGGCCAGTCTGGTGCAATGAGTACTGTCTTTGGTTTGTCCTGTTTGATCTTTAGTAGCACTTTGGAGAGGAGAGGCAGAGGGGGACAGGCATAAACTGATAGTTTTTTCCAGGTGAAGGATGGGGCATCTACTTAACAAGCTTGTTTATGGGGAGTCCTTGTGCAGAATTTGTCCAACTGGTAGTTTTGAGGGGAGGCAAACAAGTCTATATCTGGGCTCCCCCATTTGTTTCTCAACATGCTGAATATTTTTGGTTCCAGTTTCCACTCGTGTGGGTCCATGAGATTTCTGTTTAGGTCATCTGCCAGTGTATTTAGCTTTCCTGGCAGGAACTGAGCCTGTAGGTGTACTTGGTAGCTCAAGGCTGTGTTCCACAGAGCCATGGCTAGTTTGCAGAGAGGATATGAGTGGGTCCCCCCCTGCTTATGTACCACATAACAATGGTGTTGCCCGCCTTTACCAATAATTGTCCTGGAAGAATGTGGTCCTTGAAGGCGGACAGAGCATTCTGTACAGCTAACATTTCTTTTTGATCGATATGCAAGTGCATTTGACTTGGGTTCCATTTGCCCTGAATGTACTGCCCTGCCAAGTGAGCCCCCCATGCATAGTCTGATGCATCTGTTAGGGTTAGGGTGGCAGGGGGTAGAGCGAATGGCAGTCCCTTCTTTTGGTGGCAGGCCTCTGTCCACCAAAGGAACTCCATCTTTAGGCAAGGTATGACAGGAATCATTGATTTTAGATCCTGAGAATGTTGACACCACAGATACCATTGTAGTTTCCTATATGCAGTCTTGCATATGGAATTGGTAGAATGCAAGAGGCCACGAACCCCAGGACTTGCAGTATTTTCCTTGCAGATAGCTGGGTCTTTGCGGCCAGTAGTCTGAAGTAGGCTGTCAAATGAACTTGTTTCTCTGGCGTGAGGTAGGCCCATCTGGGAAGTTGTATTCAAGCTTGCTCCCAGGAATACAATTTGTTGGCAGGGTACAAGGTGCGACTTCTTTTGGTTTATGGTGTACCTCAGAGAAGTTAATTTCTTTACAAATGCCAGATGATTTAATAGTATGTCTTGGCTTTCTGCCTGAATTAGACAATCGTCCAGGTATGGGTATATGTGAATATTTATTTGCCTGCAAAATACAATGACTGGAGCTAGGCACTTTGTGAATACCCTGGGCGCAGTAGATAAGCCAAAGGGCAGTGCAGAGAACTGATAGTGCATGTAGTCTGCTCTGAAGCGTACGCATCTTCTGCAAGATTCCCTTATTGGGATGTGCAGGTATGCTTCCTTTAAATCCAGTGTTGCCAACCAGGCATTTTTGCCTAGCATGGGAAGCAGCTGATGAAGAGTTAGCATCTTGAATTTTGGGATTACCAAAAATGTGTTTAAGATAGACAGGTCCAGGATAGGATGCCAGCAATGGTCTTTTCTGGGTACCAGGAAAAGTCTTGAGAAAAACCTTGTCCCCATTCTTCTTCTGAGACAGGTTGAATAGCCCTGATGCTTAAAAGAGAGAGAACTTGCTTTTGAGCTTCTGCCCACTGATTTGGGGGTAAGTCTGGCCAACCGTTTGGGGTTGGTAAGGAGTGGAAGTGGAATCTGTAACCTTGGGAAATTAAATTTAAAACCCATTTGTCCTGGGTAATGAGTTCCCAATTTTTTGCATGCAGGGCGATCTTTCCCCCTAAAGGAACAGTCAGCTGAGCAGGGCTTGGAAGGTTTAAAGTTAAGTCATTGAGACAGTTTACCATGGGGGGGGGGGTGTCTTACTACTCCCTGCTTTGGAAGTGGGAGCCCCCCACTGCTTAGGCCTTTGAGTACCTTAAGACTGAAGCCTGGGTGCTCTGCTGGTTCTGGGTTTGGACTGAGAAGGCCTGGAAGAGGCAGGAAAGGACCAATTCTGAGTGCACCAATGCCTACTAAATCTGGGAGGCTGTACTTGCAGGAAATCTTTTACAGTTTGCATAGATTTAGCTTTTTACTCCATCTTTTTAAATACTATTTCTGCTTTACTGCCAAACAGGCGGTCTTGATTTAAGGGAGCATCCAGTAATTTAGCTTTAACATGATCTGGCAAAGATTGCTCCTTAAGCCAAGCATGCCTTCTCAGTACAGACCCAGTGACAGCAGCCCTGCAAGATGCCTCTAATGAATCAAAACCATATTGCAAAGTATGTTTTCCAACTTGTTCAGCAGAATGCATTATATCCTGTAATTCTTTATTTTCAGCACAGTCAGGAATCATCATTTTCTGTTTAAGCAATCCAATAATATGCTGCTGATACTTTAACATATGAAACTGGCAGTTTAAGGCCCTAATGGCCAAAGTTGCAGAAGTGCATACCTCCTTACCCCATCTATCCAGCGCGCTGGAATTTCTATCAGTGGGGGTAGGGTTTTTGGCAGTAGTAGCCTTAATGCCCTTGGATCCCTGTGAAATGGTCTCAGGATCCGCAGTAGGATTTTTAAAGAGGAACTTGAGAGTCAGGTACCCTACAACACCCATCAGGTTTTCTGGGAGCAAGAGGTAAAGTGTCAGGGGCCAGGCTAGATTCCAAGAAGGCATCATCTACAATGTCCAGTACAGAAGGGATAGCTAAAGGACTGTGTTGAGGCAGGAATAAGAATTCCCCAAGCCTCTTTTTAGAGTCAGAGTAATCCTGGCTTACCCAGCGGAAATGCTCCCTAAAAGTATGCAAGGTTTCACCAAAA
This sequence comes from Protopterus annectens, assembly GCF_019279795.1. Taxonomy (NCBI): domain Eukaryota; kingdom Metazoa; phylum Chordata; order Ceratodontiformes; family Protopteridae; genus Protopterus; species Protopterus annectens. The sequence continues at coordinate 268,236,111 of NC_056750.1, forward strand.
GAGAAATCCTCTGGAGGGGAAGCAGAGGGAATGGAGTCCTCTGCGTCAGAATCCTCAGATAGAGAAGGGCAAATCCTGGTCATCAGAAAAAACAGAAATTTCAGAATCCTGATCAGAAGAATCAGAAGGAAAAATCAGTCCTAGGTCTCTTAGAGGGAGAAGGGTGGCTTCCCCTGATTAGAGTAATAAGGTCTTCAGCCATTCTTATTTGTTTTTTAGGCATTGGGGCCTCACCATGCGGTCTGGGCATCGGTTTTCTGGGCATGGATCAAGTTTTAGGCCTTGAAGAAGATGGCGTTGGTTTAATATGCAAGTCAGTAGTCCTGAATACACCCTCAGAAGCCGGTGCCTGCACAGCGGCTCCAGACCCATCCAAGGTAGAGACATCCACAGGTTCCACAATTGAAGCATCTCGCGGCATACCGGATTCCGAATGTGTCACAGTAGAAGCCTGCGAATCTGAAGTAGCGGGTGTCAGGGGCTGCGAAAGCAGCTTACTGAGTACTGGCAAACTGGCGACTAGCTTAGGAGAAGCATTGTCGGCAGCTTTGGACCTATGTGGTCTGTCTCTGTCTATTTTTGCGTTTTTTTGGAATGTCAGTAGTCGGGTGGCTTACCAAAGCCATTTCTAGATAACTGAACAGAGTACCAAAGTATTTAGATGCAAAAATGAACCGATGACGAATAGTACGAGGTTTGAATAAGGCACAAAACTGACAGCAAGGCACTTTGTGGTCTGGGCCTAGGCAAGGAGTGCAGTACGAATGAAAATCTTTGAGGTATTTGCTTTCCACAAGAAATACAATTGTTAACTTTTACTGACATTGGTTTGGAGCAAGAAAAAGGATCCCCAACAGGGTACTTAGCTTAGTTGAAGACCTCGGATCTGAAACTTGAAAATGAAAATTTCAGGAGTCTGCCAACCAGCACTTGCAAACTGCTTCTGCTTCAGGCACTGCAAGAAAGACTGATGTAATGGCATCGGCTGCATGCTTTATACCCCTAACTACCAGACGTCATGGAAGATGAGACAGCAACGGATGTAGAACCCAAGACTTTGATAATCAGGCCGACTGAGGGCTACCTCTGCAAGCAGATAACCCAAATGTGATGACTGCAACAGTGAAACACAAAGATCCTGCTGCTAGTAAATGCTTTGCTTCAGGTCACAACCTGTTTGCCGCAATCTCAGACGCATACTGCCTCTCAGACGCATACTGCCTCTCATTTTGACATCAGTAGCTCTAACTTCTAACATGCCACAATTCTAACTAAATGTTAACACAGTAGTTTCTGTTAATCTTCTTAAATCATTTTCTATTGTATATTATACTATTCTTTTGGTTTTAGAGTGCTCTTTTATTGTATAAAATATATGTATTCCCTTGATGTGTTTACATTCCAGGTTGAGAATGATATTGGTCCAGTGAGATCAGTGCTCTATCCCAGTTACTGTATGCATAAATACAAACATACATCCACATATACATACATATGTACATAAATAGTTTGCTGAACCGAATGCTTAATATCAGAGCATCACACAGCATGGCCACAACCCACCTCAGGGCAGACATGTCTCTAGCAACTTAGGTTGATGGCAAGAGTACATGAAAAAGATTTACTACAGTACGATTTCTGGTTTCCAGCCATTACTTAAAGTAGTGTTTGCAAGATTTGGATATTCTAAGATTTTTAAATGTTTTACATTAATTTCTTATCCATGTAAGCCTGCTAGATAAAAGTGCCTTTTTCAAGGGTGAACCTAGAAGCACTGTCTAGTTAATTGACTTGCTCAATGATACACAGCAGGCAAATGGAAACAGAAGGAATCCAACCATGTAAGATTTACTACAGGATGTAGCCCATTAACAGCTCAGAGCCTTAATCCACTGTGCTAACTGCCAAAATGGCATATTTAGTGATACTAGCAAGTATGCATGCATACATAGGATCTGAACCCTGAGGCCACAGGACTCTCACTGTCCATCACATTACCCTTGTATGGATGACATGGGATACTGAAATGATAGATGACGTTAATAATCCTAGGTCTTTCTAGAACATCTAAGAAACCACCTTGTTGAAGCCAAAATGTTGAAAACCTGGGCATGTAATGAATGTATCTAATCCAGTAGTTGACAAGCACATCAATGAGTGATGTATTTAAGCACCTGAGACTTTGTAAGGTTTACTACGATACCTTGAGAGTCTGTAGTCCATATTAAGGGCTGCTGGAGGCAGTTAGGGCCTGAAATAATGCAGTAGTCTTCTAAGTCCACATGGACCTGGGAAAAGACACTCCAAGGTCACTGTGGTGTCACAACAAAATCTATTAAGAGGAGTCATGTGTCAGAGCACAGCAGTGCTGGATAAGGCAAGCTCTAGCAGTCACCTACTAAGCCTAGCTCTGTATCATCAAGCTCATCATACTTGATGCAGATAAGAACTGGGAGAGTTGCTTGTTTTAAATCGGCCAATTTAGCAATCCCTCCACTCAACAGTATTGTAACACTTCACTAGTGATATTCTGGTCAAAATCCACCATACCACTGATGAATTTTAATGCCTACATGGTAAAAGGTGGTAGAAGCATAACTCCACTTTACTGTCCACCATTCTAATTCTTTATCTAGAGGATGGACAGACAAGTTCGGGGAAACTGAAGTCTTACTAAGGGCAGCTTAAAAGATAAGGGTGCAAAGACATGGAAATTCCCAATCAAAAGTCCCATTCTTTTGAGGTCATACAATATGGTCATTTTTGGGGGGGGGGGGGGTGAGACTTGGACTACTACATCATGGTTTTCCTAGCAAGTTTAGTGGCATTTTTTAATGTATCCAATCAAGAGTATGCCACCCCAGTGAACTGCCAAGTAGACTTGCATGCTGCTGCAGCCTCTTCTAAAGAAAGGATATGTAGTCAGTGAACCATCTTTACTTATTACCACATCTATTCAAATACTCAAATTTGGGGTCATCCTGGAAGTAGTACACTCCTCACCATCATATTCCATGGGGAACTCCAATGAGGAGTCTACACGCTGTTTCACTCTGTTTTTTCTAGGTCTCTCCTCATGGCAGGGATCTGAGGAGGGAGAAGGGATCCCCACTTTTTGAAGGTAGGTAGGGATGTGTGTGTGGTGTGTCTGGAGAGCTTGTAGGCTCTCTGCCATGATAAAGAGTGATAGTTTGGAAGCCCATGTTGGAAACTGCACTGATAAAAAAAACTAATTTATGAGAGCTGCAGTTATATATTCAAACTGGAAGACATGCATTCTCCAGCCAAGACCGGAACAGCTGGTCAAGAGGAGAAGGTCAACACCTGCACCACACCACATCGAACACATAGCCCTCCAGAACAACCACCATCACAGCTCTCACATAAAAACACAAACGACACACCCATCTTTGCAGAGGCTCTCAACAGAAATCTACCCAAACAGCAGAGACCTCCAAATCAGAAACGCACTCGACACACCACAACACAGCACAGCACAGCACAAATCACACTGCTCACCTACACAGTGTGCCCCTCAACCTAAGCCCCTAAGGCAAAACAGCTTGCCCAATACACTAATCATAGGTGACTTGATAGTGAGGCATACGGACGTCCCATTCACTAGGATGAACAAGGAGAAGGTAACAGTCAGCGGTATGTCAGGTGCCAGGATCAGACAACGCACGCACTCTGGTCACTCCACAACAAGTACAAGTATGACTGTCATTGTCCATGTGGGAGTGAATGACCTGAGATGCACCTCCCTGGACTACATGAAAAGACATGGAGGAGCTCTCGGATTATGTGGCCCAGGCAGATATGACCCTAGCCCTGAGCAGCATCCTACTGTCGCCCAGAATGATACCGCAAGTACAAGGAGAAAATGATTGACTTACAATTGACTACGTTTCTGGTGTCATTCTAAGGGGATCCAGTATCTGTCTGCTTGGGATGACATGATTGACAGACCTCAATGCTTTACGAGAGGTAGCCTGCATCTGTCAACCCTAGGTTTCCGGATACTGGCTAAGGCTCTTCCCACCCCTATAGTGTCTTTTTTAGGTGGTGTTTCAAAGATCAAATTACCACCATAGCAGCTATAAGTAAATGCAATCTGAAGGTCATGCTGCTCAACGCTAGAAGTCAATCTAAGATGCACTCACTCGAAGCACTCCTCAAAAGGGAGAACATCGACATTTGTGCTGTAACGGAGACCTGGTTTAAAGCAGCAGAAAGCACCTCTGCACTACTAGGCTACAACTCATTCCACACCTTTCGCCCCCAGAACATGGACTGAAGCTCCAAAGGCGATGGAGTCTAGATATTCATAAAGGATATGCACACCTCCAGACTAGTAGCCCAGCATAACTGAGATACTTCAGGTACAACTAACAGTGGATAAGATGGCAATCCAGGTCGTAGCCTGCTATAGGTCCCCATGTCCCAAGACTCTCACCATGTTCCTAAGCACCCTGGAAACTATTAGGGTCCAACCCAGTACACTCATACTGGGTGACTTCAACTACCCCTTCAACAACTGGGATAACTACTCATGTTCCAATACACTTGCCCAACGCTTCCTGGAATTCATTAACTCCAATGTGCTGGACGAGCTCATTCTTAGCCCCACTAGAGGAAGCAACATCCTTGACCTGGTTATTACTAACATGGGCAACCATTGCTCAACACCAGTAGTCAATTCCTCCCTGGTTAGAAACGACCACAAACTAATTACCATGGAAATCCACATCTCACCCACACCACTAGCAAAGGTAACCACCATGAAAAACTCCTCCAAAGCTGACTTTGGACTCCTAAAACCAGAGCTGGCTAATTTCACAGCACCCATGCAAATGGAAAATAGGTGCATGACTGCAGAATCATACACCAATGCACTGTACAAACATTTACATAAATGTATGGAACTAGCCATACCAAACAGAACCAAGATGCTCTCCTCCAAAAAAAAGGAAGCCAAACTGGTGGTCCCCTGCCATTAAACTCTACAACAGAAGAAACTGTTGCAGAAAACGCTGAATTCCCAAAACTGGATAAACTCCCTTATTAGTCTCAACAAAAAGTTGAGATCCATCATCAAAACCTCTAAAGCTAGCTATGAAGGCAGAATTGCAGTAGACACTAAAAACAACCACAAAGCCTTCTGCAGTTATATCAAAAATCTCCATGGCAATGCCCAGATTTGCTCCGAGTTACTGCACAATGGTACCTTCTATACTGAGCCAACAGATATTGCCAACATACTGGCAGACAGATTCAGTGCCAACTTTACCCCCCCCCCCCCAAGGACCAATCATAATACTGGAAGAATGCCAGGCACCCAACATTACTGCAGCACAGGTTAAAGTTGCATTGTCCAAGGCCAAGAATACAGCTTCCATGGGACCCAGCAATATCCCTGGCTGTGTTCTACATGAACGAGAAAGTAAAATGGCACCACACCTGTATGCCCTATTCAGTCACAGCCTCACCTCAGGCTTTGTCCCTACAGAATAACACACTGCTACAGTCATCCCTCTCCATAAAGGGGGAGTGACTACAGACCCTGGAAATTATCTCCCCATTAGCCGGACAAGTCTGATATATAAGGCTATGGAGCACATTATCATAGACCTAATTAACAAGGACATAGGGAATCTCCAAACTCTGGATCCCACACAATTTGCATTTGTGAAGGGTAGATCATGCCTGCTCAACCTGGCTGACTTCTTTGTGTCAGTCACCAGAGCTGTGGACGAGGGCAAGGCAGTTCATACAGCCTACTTCAATCTGGCCAAGGCCTTTGATACCAATTCCCCACTCAAGAATTATTGATAGACTCACCAAACTAGGCATCAACCCCTATATCACTAGGTGGGGTTACAAACTGGCTCACAGATAGAACCCACAGTGTGAAAGTAGCAGACTGCCGACCAGTCACAAGTGGAGTCCCACTGTGATCGGTCCTGGGTCCTCTCCCTGTTTGGCATCTACTTCTCAGAAGTCCAGGCCAACACAGAGGGGTCTGACTGACCAAGTTCGCAGATGATTGCAATCTGGGAGCCATTATGAACTCCCCAAGCGATGTAGACATCCTACAGAAAGGCCTCGCTGAGACCAACAACTGGTGTCAAAACCATGGCCTTAAAGCTTAATGCCAAAAAATGCATCATACCTTTTGGGAAAAAACTCTTGTTCCCACTAATTACCACATTAATGGAAGCCCACTAAACACTGAAGGTGTTATAAGAGATCTGAGGACACAGATTGACAGCAACCTCTCCTTCGACCACCACATTGCCACTGTGGACAAAGTCCTATGTGGCACATCTCATTACCAAGGGTTTTGCATCCGGGAAGAAAGAGGTCATCTCACTCTACTCTTCCCTCATTAGACCAATCAGAGTACAATACCCCATTTGGCATGTACCTCACTAAACACCTGCAACAGTGTGAAAAGCCACAAAATTACCTCACGAAGAGGATCCTAGGCCTTAAACACATACCCTACGTGGACAGACTCAAAAAACTCCAGCTTTTCTCGGTCTCATATCGTCTATTAAGTGGCGGTCTCTGCTCAACTTACAAAGCCATGTCTGATCCAGCCCTGTTAGAAATGTTAAACCTAAAAAAATCTCAATACCTCTGCACCACAAACTCCAAGGGCCTCAACCTCATTACCACAATCAACAGAACAAGCTGGAGGGACAGGTTCATAACCCAGAGAGACTGCCCGTGCTCTGGAATAGACTTCCCATACATGTCAAGCAGAGCACCTTACTAGCCCCTTTTAATGAGAAATCTTGATGAATGGATGGGAAATAGAACATTCACCCCAGGGATCACTCCAGTGGCTCTACTTGATAGAGGCACCAGGAACTAAGAGCGGCATGATGCCAGGGCGCTTCTATAGGCTAGGCTTGTAAAGACTCCAGGGCAGTTGGCCTAGTACAGACCTATGAACCTATGAATTGCTAATTAGGGGTCCAGAAAAAGTTGAAGCTGACTATGTCCCTCAGAAACCACCTAGCATTGGTGCTGAAAGCACCATAGGTATAAAAAAATGGCCATTAACTATATTGATATAGGAATTACATATGTCAGGATCATTAACAGGGTTACAGCCATTTTGCAGACTGCAGTTACAATGAGTATGAGAAAATGTTGACACTGCTTCTGTCAAAGCTTTCATGCTAGTGTTTTTGGGAGGAGGGGGATGTACCCTCTTCATCCTATTTACTTAATATACCCTAACGTCAGCAATGAACTCTCTCTAAAGAGAATTTTGATAAACTGCCTTACTCAGCAAAACTGCTTTCCATGTAAGAGACTACCCCTCACACTGACATGATTTTTCTACTGTATTGAGGCAGATTCCCTACTATACAGCAGTGGTATAGATTACAAAGTTGAAACTGAGGACAGCATCCTTGGGAATGAAACAAGTACAGTATCCGTGACTATACAAATAAGAGGTCTAAGTTGAGGAGAAAAGGCCAACAGCGATCCCCTGAAGCAAAGAGGTGCAGCAGGGTAAAGTGTAGAACATCACCCATGCTAATCTACATGTTCACCGACACGCTGAAATAAATGACAGGGAAGACCGACAGGGTACAGAACTGGAAACTGCTGGTCTCAGTTTCTGCATGGTAGAGAAAAAAAGAAGTTATGTACCTACCATAACTTTCCATGTTTGTTGTCCATCTCGGTTTCCTTCTTGCTGGTTGGGTTTGGAGCCGATCCTCGACTCAGACTCAGCCGATTTACTAAAGCTTGAGAGCTTATACTGGCTCGAGGCTAACCCCTTATCCCAACATGCCTAGCGGTAACTACCCAGATCTAGTTTGTGATAGCCCACATTAGACAATCATAGTAAATGCAAATTTTACTATGCTCTTACACATTCAAGGTTAGAAAGGAAGGAGGAAGAAAAACGAAGTATGGTTAACTAACCTGGTATGCCAACATTAAACTCAGCCAGTGTAACCAATGAAAGGAATTCCTCTCGATCCTCCAGGAAGGGAAAAGGAGGGGGGGGACACAAGAAGGAAGGCGAGATGAAGGACAGCAAACATGGAACGTTATGGCGGGTACATAACTTCTTTATGTTACACTGTCCCATCTCGCCTTCATTCTTGCTGGTTGGGACCCTGTCCCCAGCACCTGGTTCTTGGGTGGCTCAATGGAACACACTCTTCAGGACCGTGGAACCAAAGTATGCCCTGTTCTGGGAGATCACATCCACTTTGTAATGAGTGATAAAGGTATGAGGATTTGCCCATGTTGCTGCTGCACAGACTGAATCTAAAGGCAATTTGGCTTGGAAGGCAACAGAGGTAGCTAAGGCCCTTGGTTGAATGTCCTCTGGCTCTCCCTGGAAGTTTATTTTTACTCAAATCATAAGAATAACCGACTGACAGCCACTTTGATAAGGTCACTTTTGAAACTGGAGAACCTGGTTTATTGTCAGCAAAGGATACAAACAAGTGATCCGATTTTCAAATCTCTTTGGTCCTGTTTAAATAAAAACGTACTTGTCTATGAACATCCAGTTGGTGGAGTCTATACTCTGCCTTGTTACCATAACTGGTGAAGAATAAAGGAAGCTCAATGGACTGATTTAAATTATACTCTGAACATGCCTTTGGCAAGAAGGAAGGATTGGTTCTGAGAGAGAGAGAGACTATCAGAAATTTCAGGGGGCAGGATACTGCTGGTTCAAAGGGTGGAAGAACCAGACAGGCTAAAACTAAGTTTAGGTCCCGGGGGGCTTCTCTTATCAGGGGCCGTAAAAGAGTTGTACCTCCTAAGAATGCTCTGCAGAGCTTATGGAACAGGATGTTAGAGCCCAACTCTCCTACATGAAAACTGGAGATGGCAGCCAGTTGGACCCTAATAGTAGCTGCAGCTGTCCCTCGTTCGAACGTTTTGGCCAGGAAATCATGAATCTTGTGAACAGGAGCAGTGAAGGGATCAATATCATTATTCTTTGCTCAATAAGAGAACCTCTTCCATTTGCTAGTGTAAATCTTCCTGGTAGTGGGCTTGTAAGAGGACACCAGGATGTGCTGTACTGCTGGGAAATGTTGGGGAGCCTGGCTAAGACTGAAAGTGGAGAAACCAAGCAGTCAGCTTGAGAGTTTGGTGAAAGGGATGCAGCCCGTCAGACTGATGCATCAGGAGGTCCGGAACTGGGTCCAGTATCCAAGGCTCCACTTGTAGATGATGGCAGAAAAACAAACCATATCTGACGAGGCCAGTAAGGAGCAATGATGAGTGTGCAACCCAGCAAATTTGCTTTCTGAAGTACCTTTGGGATTAGAGGAAAATGTGGAAAGGTATAGAGTAGTCCCGGAGGCAAATCATGAACAAGTGCATCCCTGTGTGACTGTTCCGGTGGGGGGGACTAAGACAAAGTAGCTCCTGCATTTGTTGTTGAGGGAAGTGGCAAAAAGATTGCATCATGGCTGGCACCATTTGCGAAAAATCAAGTCCGCAACTTATTGCTTCAGGGACGACTCTGAGGCATTAGGATAGCCCTGCTGACCCTGTCAGCTATCACGTTGGATTTCCTGGGAATGTGTGTCACAATCAGAAAATGTTAGGAAGACCGCCTATTGCCATACTCAAAGGGCCTCCCGACATAAGGGGTAAGATCGGGTCCCGCCCTGCGTATTGATGTACCATATCACTGACATAGTCAGCCTGAATTGCAATGGTCCTGGTAGGCAGATATTCTTGAAGTGCTTGCAACGCCAGAAGCACCACTCATCTCTAGAACATATGTGCAAATGGTACTCATGAGGTTGCCACATTCCTTGAATAGTCTGTCCCAGATAATGCCCCCCCCAATCTGGGAGGCATCTGTGGTCACTGTGGCTACTGGATGGGAGTCTAGAAAGGGTCTGCCCAGAGTCACCTGGGGGGAGAGAAGCCACCATACTAAGTCCTTTTTGCAAGATTCCGTGATCAAGATCATGTGCGACATTGTTAAGTCCTGGAAAGACCACTGAGTGAAAAGAAGCCACTCCAGAATCTTCATGTGGAAGCGAGCCATAGGAACTAGGGTAATTGCTGTGGCCATTGAGCCCAAAACTTGCAATACTTCTCTTGCCTGAACTCTCGTCTTTATGACAAACGAAACTTGCTGACGAATGGCTGACACTGTCTTGAGGCAGCTTTGCTATCATGGCTCTTGTATCCAAGTCTGCCCCTATAAAGGTAACAGACTGAAAAGGCAACAAGGCAGACTTTTCATAGTTTATGGCGATGCCTAGCTGGGAACAAGTTTGAATTGTGTAGTCCCGTGCTTTGATTAGCTGATGCTTGGTGGTGGCAGTGAGGAGCCAGTCGTCTAGATTTGGAAACACCTGGAATCCTAGATGCTTCAGGTGAGCTGTGACCACTAACCTCAAGGCACGCACGCAGGACTGTTGGTGCACGGTCCAAACCAAGAATAAACAACCCAAAAAGAGACCAGCACTCAGTGGCAGCAGGATAAAATTAAATTTATTTAAGGTTGCCAAAATCAACCTACTATTATTGCACAAACCGGTTTCGGCTGTTAAAGCCTTTTTCAATGTGACTTAATCAAAAACTTGAATTTCCAAAAACCATAATGCATCCTGGTTCATGTTTTATACCCACAACTTAAAGTGGTATTGTCCATTCTAATGTTTCTGTGCAGAGTGCTTATGCATTATATTATACTGTTGGAGTATAATTGAAAATCATTTCTTAAACATGATGAAACATATTGATTGACCATATTAACATGCTTATAAATGCTTACTACTTACATATATATTGTAATTATATTGTAAAGCATGTATTATTGGCCTATGTTCATTGCACATGTATTATAAGGCCCATGATAATTACACAAGTATTATGAACATATTATAACCACTCGAAAAAATAATTCTTGATAAGACTAATTTCAACTGTAGCCCCAAGTAATGAAATATTTATATAATACTTAGAGGCAAAAAACAATAATATGCATATAATTATTATTTATTTTCAAAAAAACATATTATTGTTTGTCTTAATTATTAAATGTTGAGGGTTATAATATAACTACTAGATGAATTGCGGACCAGAATCATATGTTTCTTTACCTATGAAAATATATACATATAAATATATATATATATATATATATATATATATATATATATATATATATATATATATATATATATATATATATATATATATATATATATATATTTCTGTTCCCTTATGTGTTTTGTGTATTGGCCTATTATTATTGTATGGTCTGTATATATCAAATAATTTGATATTTAACTGCCTGATGATAATATTGTGATCTAATCATTCCTATGGGGCACCTGAGGATTATCCCTCATGTACTTGATATTCATTTAATCCTGGTTTGAAAAAAGCCCCAAGGGTGGTAATCTACTTATGTTCCATGTTGTTGAGTTTGGTGTGCCATCCCATCTTGAAATTCCTGTGTAATTGTATTTTGTCTATTATAGTGAACTTGAATGAAGCTCCTGTGTGTTGTTGAGTGTGTTTGTATAAAGCATTGGTTATTTTTCTGTTTCTGATTGAACTAAGGTGTTCGCTAATCCTAATTCTAATGGGCCTGGAAGTCTGCCCTACATAGAAAGCTGAACAAGAACATTGGGCCAAATATATCACCCAATCTGAACTGCAGTTGCCAAAAGTTGTTATATTGAATATCTTAGGTGTATTTTTGCTAGTAAATTCCTTAGTTTTCCAAATATATTGGCATAAACTGCAGTGTCCACAGGGGTAACAACCAACTAAAGCATCACCAAACAATGTAGTTTGATGTTTGATCCCTGGTGTATACCTTTTATAATGTGTTAACTTAGAATGGATCGTGCGTCCCCTACGATAGGAAAAAGAGCAGGTGTCAGGAAGAATGTCAAAAAGAAATGGGTTTGACTGTAATATATTCCAATATTTGTTAACAATTTGTCTGAACCAAATTGTGTTATTGCCAAACGTAGTGACTAATCTGATGGGTTGCCTACCCTTCTTAGAACCTTCTGTGGATCTATTGTACTGGAGAAGATCTTGTCTGCTTTTTGTTCCTATTTGTGCGGCTGTTTTGTTTAAATGGTTAGGATTATATCCTCTATCCACAAATCTAGTTGTTAATTCTGCTGTTTGACTGGAATATTCTGTTGGAGTTGAACAAATCCTTTTCAGGCGCATATATTGTGATTTGGGAATGTTATTGATAATGTGGCGGGGATGAGAACTTGTTGCATGGAGAATCGTATTATATTGTGGAAACTTCCTGTGTATTGTTGTTGCTAAAGTATGGTCTGGTAGTCTGTTAATCAACACATCCAAAAACACAATTTCATTATATCCAATGTTGACTGTGAATTCTATATCAAATGGATTGTTGTTGAGATAATCCACAAATTTAGATAGTACCTCCTTGCTCCCTCGCCACACTAACCAACAATCGTCCAAGTACCTGCGCCATATGTCCATGTATTCCATGTAAATGTTCCGCTGAGGATCATATATGAAGTTGAATTCATAGTATCCCATAAAAAGATCAGCATAAATTGGGGCAAAAGAGGCCCCCATAGCTGTCCCCTTGATTTGCCAAAAGGGGTTACCTTCGAAATAAAAGATGTTTTTTTGTAATACAAACTCAGTTAACTTAATCAGAAAGTTGTTAAATCCTGTGGAATATAGTTTTGATTCTTTTAACCAATATGTAACAGCCAGAATGCCTGCTTTATGTGGGATACTAGTATATAAAGATGCTACATCTAATGTACATAATAGCCAGTCTTCTTCCAGTTGAGAATCTTCAATAATGTTCAGGAATTGTGTTGTGTCCTAGATGCGTGATCTGATCATAGGCAATAATGGTTTGAGATACTCAGTCAAAAAAGCAGATAAAGGTTCTGTAAGAGAACCACGACCTGACACTATCGGTCTGCCTGACGGATTATTGAGATCTTTATGTGTCTTAGGTATTAAATAAAGGTATTGCAGCATTGGTTCTGAAACTTTAAGTTGGTTGGCCACTTGTAAAGTGATAATGTCTTCTTCCACGGCTAAATCTACGAATGAATCTATTTCTGTTTTGAAATTTGGAGTTGGATCCACTACCATCTTGATATAAAACTGAGCTTGAGATAGCTGTTTCATAGCCTCCGCCTTATATTTTGTATAGTCCATCACCACAATACCTCCACCTTTGCATTTGTAATCACAATGTTTTTGTTTTGTTGTAATTGCCTAAGAGCCTCATGTTCTTGTTGGTTAAGATTACTACGAGTACTATCCATGTTTTTAGACAAATGTAACTCTTTCAAAACACACTCCTTAAATATAGACACATATTTGTCCATTGGTGGTATAAATGAAGATTTTCCAAACCTGAAACCAATAGATCTTTGAGAGTTGGTTGCATCTGAGAAGAATAACTTTAAATTAAGTGTTCTACAAAAATTATTGATGTCATCCACCAGTAAATGTTCAGACACAGGTGTAGTGGGTACAAAATTGAGTCCTTTATTTAATACTTTGTATTGAATTTCTGTAAGTGTCACTGATGAAATATTCAATACATTTACTGTGTCGTTATTTTTTTCAAAAGTGTTTGTAAATTGGTTGTCACCATTTCTGCACCCATGCTTATGCTTCCTGCCTGCTCTACGTTTGTTACCCCTAAAGGGAGGGACTGCTTTCTTTTGGCCACTGGGGACGCCTGGTTGGAAGAAACATCACCTTCCGTAGTGGATGAGAAATCATTAAAAAAACATGAAAGCAGAAATCAGTTTACTACGGATGATATGTGTCTATATTTAAGGAGTGTGTTTTGAAAGAGTTACATTTTTCTAAAAACATGGATAGTACTCGTAGTAATCTTAACCAACAAGAACGTGAGGCTCTTAGGCAATTACAACAAAACAAAAACATTGTGATTACAAATGCAGACAAAGGTGGAGGTATTGTGGTGACGGACTATACAAAATATAAGGCGGAGGCTATGAAACAGCTATCTCAAACTCAGTTTTATATCAAGATGGTAGTGGATCCAACTCCAAATTTCAAAACAGAAATAGATTCATTCATAGATTTAGCCGTGGAAGAAGACATTATCACTTTACAAGTGGCCAACCAACTTAAAGTTTCAGAACCAATGCCACAATACCTTTATTTAATACCTAAGACACAAAGATCTCAATAATCCGCCAGGCAGACCGATAGTGTCAGGTCGTGGTTCTCTTACTGAACCTTTATCTGCTTTTTTGACTGAGTATCTCAAACCATTATTGCCTATGATCAGATCACGCATCCAGGACACAACACAATTCCTGAACATTATTGAAGATTCTCAACTGGAAGAAGACTGGCTATTACGTACATTAGATGTAGCATCTTTATATACTAGTATCCCACATAAAGCAGGCATTCTGGCTGTTACATATTGGTTAAAAGAATCAAAACTATATTCCACAGGATTTAACAACTTTCTGATTAAGTTAACTGAGTTTGTATTACAAAAAAATATCTTTTATTTTGAAGGTAACCCCTTTTGGCAAATCAAGGGGACAGCTATGGGGGCCTCTTTTGCCCAAATTTATGCTGATCTTTTTATGGGATACTATGAATTCAACTTCATATATGATCCTCAGCGGAACATTTACATGGAATACATGGACATATGGCGCAGGTACTTGGACGATTGTTGGTTAGTGTGGCGAGGGAGCAAGGAGGTACTATCTAAATTTGTGGATTATCTCAACAACAATCCATTTGATATAGAATTCACAGTCAACATCGGATATAATGAAATTGTATTTTTGGATGTGTCGATTAACAGACTACCGGACCATACTTTAGCAACAACAATACACAGGAAGTTTCCACAATATAATACGATTCTCCATGCAACAAGTTCTCATCCCCGCCACATTATCAATAACATTCCCAAATCACAATATATGCGCCTGAAAAGGATTTGTTCAACTCCAACAGAATATTCCAGTCAAACAGCAGAATTAACTAGATTTGTGGATAGAGGATATAATCCTAACCATTTAAACAAAACAGCTGCACAAATAGGAACAAAAAGCAGACAAGATCTTCTCCAGTACAATAGATCCACAGAAGGTTCTAAGAAGGGTAGGCAACCCATCAGATTAGTCACTACGTTTGGCAATAACACAAATTTGGACAAATTGTTAACAAATATTGGAATATATTACAGTCAAACCCATTTCTTTTTGACATTCTTCCTGACACCTGCTCTTTTTCCCATCGTAGGGGACGCACGATCCAGTCTAAGTTAACACATTATAAAAGGTATACACCAGGGATCAAACATCAAACTACATTGTTTGGTGATGCTTTAGTTGGTTGTTACCCCTGTGGACACTGCAGTTTATGCCAATATATTTGGAAAACTAAGGAATTTACTAGCAAAAATACACCTAAGATATTCAATATAACAACTTTTGGCAACTGCAGTTCAGACTGGGTGATATATTTGGCCCAATGTTCTTGTTCAGCTTTCTATGTAGGGCAGACTTCCAGGACCATTAGAATTAGGATTAGCGAACACCTTAGTTCAATCAGAAACAGAAAAATAACCAATGCTTTATACAAACACACTCAACAACACACAGGAGCTTCATTCAAGTTCACTATAATAGACAAAATACAATTACACAGGAATTTCAAGATGGGATGGCACACCAAACTCAACAACATGGAACCTAAGTGGATTACCACCCTTGGGGCTTTTTTCAAACCAGGATTAAATGATTATCAAGTACATGAGGGATAATCCTCAGGTGCCCCATAGGAATGATTAGATCACAATATTATCATCAGGCAGTTAAATATCAAATTATTTGATATATACAGACCATACAATAATAATAGGCCAATACACAAAACACATAAGGGAACAGAAATATATATATACATATATATTTATATGTATATATATATATATATATATATATATATATATATATACATATATATTTATATGTATATATTTTCATAGGTAAAGAAACATATGATTCTGGTCCGCAATTCATCTAGTAGCTATATTATAACCCTCAACGTTTAATAATTAAGACAAACAATAATATGTTTTTTTGAAAATAAATAATAATTATATGCATATTATTGTTTTTTGCCTCTAAGTATTATATAAATATTTAATTACTTGGGGCTACAGTTGAAATTAGTCTTATCAAGAATTATTTTTTCGAGTGGTTATATGTTCATAATACTGGTGTAATTATCATGGGCCTTATAATACATGTGCAATGAACATAGGCCAATAATACATGCTTTACAATATAATTACAATATATATGTAAGTAGTAAGCATTTATAAGCATGTTAATATGGTCAATCAATATGTTTCATCATGTTTAAGAAATTATTTTCAATTATACTCCAACAGTATAATATAATGCATAAGCACTCTGCACAGAAACATTAGAATGGACAATACCACTTTAAGGTGTGGGTATAAAACATGAACCAGGATGCATTATGGTTTTTGGAAATTCAAGTTTTTGATTAAGTCACATTGAAAAAGGCTTTAACAGCCGAAACCGGTTTGTGCAATAATAGTAGGTTGATTTTGGCAACCTTAAATAAATTTAATTTTATCCTGCTGCCACTGAGTGCTGGTCTCTTTTTGAGCTGTGACCACTGCCATGCCCTTGAACACCCTGAGGGTTGTGGTGAGACCAAAGGGCAGAGCTCTGAACTGATAATGACCGGGGCTCCCAGCCAGAAATGTAAGAATCTCTTGGCTCGCCTCTCCATTTTTATGTGGTGGTACGCATCCTGGAAATCGAAGGAACACATCCAATTGTCCTGACCCAAGAAGGGAAGAATGGACTGCAGTGTTACCATATGGAACGTAGTCTTTTTTTTACCGATTTGTTTAGCTTGCTGAGATCCAAAATGGGTCTCCAGTCCCCTGTCTTGTTTGGAACTAAAAAGAACCTTGAGCAAGTTCCAGATTCGATTTGGTCTGCAGGGATTTCTTGGATAGCTTTTTTTTCTAGCAATCTTTGTACTTCTAGGATCCCAAAAACTGAGTGGAACATCTGGGATAGAACGTCTTCCTCTTGATGGGGGTAAATGGGAAAAGGGAATTTTGGAACCCCTGGATATTATTGACAGTAACCGACAAAACTCGTTGAGAAAACCACTTTATATAAAAAAATAGCAAAGCTTTCGGGTAAAACCCTTCCTCAATACTAATACATATACTCCAAAACCAAGTTGGTTTAAATACAGGTCAAAGTCACATGACTAGCAGTCCAAAAGTCATGTGACAACACATAATAAAGCAATATAATAATGTGAAAACATTGAAAAAATATTGAAAAAATATATAAAAAAAATACAAAATATACAAAACATTTAACATCGTAGTTTAGTATGCTGTAATTTAATAAGCACAGGTTTCAAAGTAACCATGTTGTTTAAACCTGGGGGTGGTCTGAACCAATATACAAAACATTTAACATCGTAATTTAGTATGCTGTAATTTAATAAGCACAGGTTTCAAAGTAAACATGTTGTTTAAACCTGGGGGGTGGTCTGAACCAAACCTAAGTATCCACTCATACTCCTTGAGTTCAAGTAAATTATTACCATCTCCACCTCTGAGAGTTAAATGTATGGCATCTATAACTCTGAAATAAAATCTATGCTCAGTACCAGATTTAGCTATATGTTTATATAAAGCATTTCTATCAATGGCCCTTCTAATCTCGGATTTGTGCTCAATAATGCGTTCCTTTAACCTTCTAGTTGTTTTCCCTACATAAAATGAGGGACACTTGGCACAAGTTGCCAAATACACCACATTAGATGTGGTACAAGTGGCCAATAAATCAAAATTATACATTTTACCACTAACAGGATGCTTAAACCTATGACTATTCTCACCAATGATATCAGAGCAACACACACAATTCATACACTTGTGAGTGCCTGGTTTAGCAGAAACAACTGAATCAGGAGGGTCCACTAAAATCTTTATAACACAACCTACTCTTTAAAGTCCTCATGTTCCTATAAGCAAAGAAGGGTCCATCACCCAAAATATCCCTAACTTCAGCCGACGCCAATAATATAACCCAATTCCTCTGTATGATCTGCTTGACAAAACATGTTTTAGCATTATACGAGGCAACATACCTAACAGCAGGTTTCTGACGTTCTGTAGTTGTAATACTGCATTTACCATCTATAAAAATAGGTTTCAAAGTTGCCCTTCTGTCAGCTAAAGTTTTGGCTTTTAAATCCAATAATTTCGGATCATAGCCACTACTTAAGAAATCCTCAGACATTTCATCAAGCTGCATACTAAAAAGTACATCATCAGTATTCAACCTGCTGACTCTATTAAACTGGGAAGTCACAATGCCTTTGAAGACATGTGGGGCATGCATACTGTTGTTATGAATGTATCTTCCAGAATACACCTCCTTCCTATGAATACTAGTGTGAATAGACCCTTCTACAAGCTGTACCTTAACATCCAAAAATACAATTGTGCTATCAGAAACATCCATTTTAAATTTCAAAAAATTCGTGGTTGTATTCAAATAGTAAATATATTCATTAAGTTGAGCTAAAGTACCCTTCCAAATCATAAAACAATCAACGAAACGCTGATAAAAACACACATTACTATTAAGAGGATTCTTATCGCTACATATATAAACTTTCTCCCATTGATGTAAAACTAAATTTGCATAGGTATTGGCTACCAAAGTACCCATAGCTACACCAGTAAGTTGTAGGTATAACCGCTCATTGAACAAAAAAATGTTATTATTCAACACCACATCCAAAAGGGAACATATATTTTCAACATATTTAGCTTCAAAGGAAGGTTGCAAAATCAAGTGTTCTCTAATTGATTCAACGCCATATTAATTTGGTATTACAGTAAACAAAGATGCAATGTCTAATGTTACAAAAAAATAATCCCCTTCTCTTAAAAAAAACATTTAAACTATTATACCAAAGTCGTAACTTAAAGAAAATCTGTAGTATCACGCAAAACAGTGGTGCATTTAAGCAAAAATGGTTGCAATTGTTTCTGTAAATATATGGAAATCGGCTCAGTAATCCACCCCCCCACCTGACACAACAGGCCTCATGGGGGGTTCTGACAGATTTATGGATCTTAGGAAGACCATAAAGGTATGGAATCACAGGACAAGAAACAGCAAAAAAATGAAACAAATCCAAACTAATATCACCATTAATTTGTAGGTCATATATAACCATATTAACATAACTAACACATTTTTTAACATCCAAAGGTGTAATACACTTAAAAGCATTAACATCAAGTAAAATAGAAACTGAACGCATATACCTATGTCGGACCATAAGGGCCACTACACCGCCCTTGTCTGCTTGTTTAATAACTATATATCATTATTTGTAAACTCTTTAGTGCTCTATATTCATCATACGTTAAGTTAAAAGACCTTAATTTTAAAGAATTAGAGTACAAACGCCTCAAGTCTATTTCACATACATCATGGAACGCTGTTAAAACAGGTACACTAACGGGTATAAATGTACTACGTCACTTACATGAAGTTTCAAGAAAAATTGAGTCACCAAATAAGAGTTTCAAGTTAACATTCCTTACAAACTGCTTAAGGTCTGTGAGTGCAGCCACTAAATCATCACTGGCTGTGGGTATAAAATTAAGTCCTGTGTGTAGCAGGGAATAATGAGCAGCCTGTAACTCAAAGGCTGAAAGATTCAAAGTACCTTTATTCACTTTCGGCTTATCTTGCCCTGTCCTAAAGAGCTCTCATTTTTCCGCTTAACCGGAGCCATCACCTGTCCTGTTAGCGACTTCCTTCTGGGAGAGGATCACTCTAAAACCACTTCAGGTTGATCTAAATGAAACCGCTTCTGTGCAAAATTAAGAGTGAGCTGTTGAGTTCTCTTACCACCATTTAGATGCATACTAGCATCACCATCTTGCTTATCCTTCTCCTCAGCTTGCGAGCAAAGCTTGCAACAGTTACTGATGATGTCACCCTAGTAGGCGTGTTCTCAGACACTGGATTAGACAATACATTAAACGCCGGTTCCTGATTTTGTGATTTAACCGGCAAAGCCTCACAAAAATCATCTAAGGTATCCAAAGTTACTTTCTGGCCACGGGGTTTATTATTAAACTGAACAACATGATCAGTTTTCGGCCATGAGAAAATATGGCCCCTCTGTCACCTCAAAGGCACCATGGTCCCAGGTCAAAGGGGCCGCCTGCTGGAGCCCGGAGATCTCTTGCGAACAGAGAGCTACTGTTCCCCACTCAGACGGCAACTGAGCTTCACAGCCCAGATCCCTAGATGGACTGAGACATTGAGATTGGAGCAGGGGTCAGAACCGATAAACAACTGGAGTAGACTGTTCCACCACCATGACATCCATGCACTCTGGCTCCAAGCTCAAGAGAGTCGGAGGAGGAACCGATGGAGAAGCTGGATGGGCCGAAGGAGCCAATGCCTTATGGGCTGGGCTCGATAGCAATTTAGCAAGTGCCTGTGAATTGAGGAGCCTATTGACCACTCTTCTCCACATCATGATCCGAAAGCCTGGAGGACCGAAAGGAGTGAGAAGAGGACCAGTGACTGCCTGCCCCAGATTGCAACAAAGGAGACTGTAGAGCCGAATGCACCAACTCCAAAGAAGGAAACCTGGTTCTTTTATGGGCCCGGACTGGCTCCTAAGATACTGATGGAGCCGCAGGAAACCTAGTTTGTCGAAGCCAACACTGGAAACGAACAGAGCCAAAGGTGTGACCATGGATTTTGAGTGTTCCAAACTCTGAACTGATGAGGATAGCTTAGGGGATTTTTCAGGCAACTTAGCTGGCTGAGGATCCTGAGACGAAGGATCTTAAGGGTTCTTCAGAAGGCCATGCAAATTAACTTGTTCTTTCTCTCCTGCAGGACTCTGGATCTGAAAACATGACAGACAGAGCATGAGTCCTGCAGGTGAACAGCCCCTAAACAGTATACGCAACTCATGTTCCCGTCCATAAGGGACATTTTTTGGCAAAACGAGTCGCATTTTCTGCAGCCAGAGAGTTTGACTTTGGACATTGCTGGATAACTAGACAAAAACAGCAGCAAAATCAAGGCTGTAATGGCTAGCAACACACACTACCAACAAGGCTGTAACGGCTAGCAACACAACTAAGGATATCTTTTTTTTTTTTTTTTTTTTTTTATAGAAAGGAAAAAAAGAGGAGGAAGAAAGGGGGAGAGCTTCTAAGTAAAATGGTGACTCCCCCAATAGGAGAGCCTCTAACAAACAGCTACTCCAAAAGGGTGGAAAGAAGAACCACCCTCTAATTTAAACAGGCTCAAAGGGGAAAGCAAGGCCTGAGGGGAAAAAACGACGGCCAAGAACAACCAACAGCAGAAGGTTGTTAAACGGGGATAAATATACACCCTAACAAGATAATTAAAACAGTGGAAAAGATGACAATATATATGAAAAACTCTAAATACTTAGCCTGAGCCAGTAGTCTCAATCTTGAGGCTGCAAGCGGCAAACGAGATCTGGGTAGCTACCGCTAGGCATGTTGGGATAGGGGTTAGCCTCGAGCCAGTATAAGCTCTCAAGATTCAGTAAATCGGCCGAGTCGGAGCAGAGGATCGGCTCCAAACCCAACCAGCAAGAACGAAGGTGAGATGGGACAACATAACATCACTGCTTTTCAGCTGCTCCACCACTACAGTAGTAAATTTAATTTCAGTGAGACTACCATGTAGTCACCTTCTTTTGATAAAAAGGACATACCTTATCAGCAAAAACAAAGTACTTTTCCCTTGGTTTTAGGACTGGAAGGAAGCTCTAGTGTTGTGAAGACATACAGAAGTGGAAGCATCTTAAGCACCACCAGAAGAATCTTTAGCATAAAAGGCATTCCAGCAATCAAACGGCAGCCCAAGACTTTTTTTTGCCTGGCATCATGCATGGCAACAAAAGTTAGTGAAACTTGGCACTTTTGAGAGTATCCAACATACGTGATTTTATTAATTTTATATTTTGATGCATTCATTTGTCTCTATAGTTTGCTTCTTTTTGTTAAGAGCTTGGGGCTTAAGCTCTGCGATAAAGCTGAAGTCAACACAGTGGTGCATTACTGGATGGAGGGATGCTTAGCAGCCTGGGAAAGTTTTATCTGTTGACCAGTCCCAACACCTACATCTTAGTTATACTGCTATAATATCTAATTTATGAAGTCCAGAGTATTGCTACAATAGAGTTATCAAATAACAACAGAGATCAAAAACTCATTGTCCTTAAACAGCTACACGAATGAACTGATAGAACTGCAAAAATGACAGATCAAAATGAAAAGGCTGGCTGAATACGAGACTGCTCAAGAAGAGTAATTTCTAACAGTGGGAGTTGGAGGAGAAAGCACACAAAGAAAACCCAAGATATTCTGCTGTACCAGAGAAACTAGAAGGAACGGACTGTATTAATTGTATGAAAGCTCAAATAAGCAACTGGACTGGTATTCCACAGCAGGATTTGTTAACTGTAAGGACACATCATGCCTATGCTTCAAACCTGGCCATGAGAAAATAGCCAAAACCATACCAACAGAAAAAGCTGATCCTGATAAAACTGTGGCTGAAGGGCAAAGTACATCATTAGCGACAGTAGACTGTGTGTGGAAAATAAGCAGTTATGTACTCACCATAACGTTCCACGTTTGTTGTTCATCTCGCCTTCATTCATTGCTAGTTGGGTTCGGAACTGAGAATCAGTTCCGACTCTACCTATACAAAAAGCTCGAGGACTTCCACCGGCTCGTGGCTGCACCCTATCCCATCACGCTCACGGAAGATTACCCAGCTCTTACTTGCAGATATTATAGCTACCATCTCTAAACATACAACCATGTACGAAAAGGACTAAAGAAGAGATTTAGAGAACATCAAGTTCCAATTAGAAAGAAACCGCTCGATCCTCCAGGAGCGAAGGCTGGGGGAAGGAGGGTAGGAAGCAAGAATGAAGGCAAGATGGACAACATGGAATGTTATGATGAGAACATAACTTCTTAATGTTATGTTGTCCTACCTCACCCTTCATTCATTGCTGGTTGGAACAGCATCCTTAGCACCTTCTTTCTTGGGTGGCTTAAGGGAAAATGCTCTTCAAAACAGTGGACCCAAGAGAGGCCCTGTTCTTGGAGGCCAAATCGACTTTGTAACGGGTGATAAAGGTACGAGGCTTTACTCGTGTCGCTGCTGCACAAATTGAATCCATAGTTAGCCTTGCCCGAAAGGCCGATAAGGTTGCTATAGCTCTTGTGGAGTGGCCCTTCACTTTCCCTGGAAGTTCTCTATTCTGAGATTTGTATGTGAAAGTTATACAGTGTGTAAGCCACTTGGAAAGTATGACCTTTGATATGGGGGTGCCCTTTTTATCTGAGAAAGATACAAACAGTTGGTCTGATTTTCTGAACTCCTTCGTTCTATGTAGATAGAAACATAACTGTGTACATCTGATATTTCCTGAACTCCTTCATTCTATGTAGATAGAAACAACTGTCTGTGTACATCTGATAGGTGTAGTTTGTACTCTGCCTTGTTGCCATAGTTTGGGAAAAAGACAGGCAAGTCAATGGATTGATTTAAATTCACTTCTGAACATATTTTTGGGAGGAATGAAGGGTTAATTCGCAGGGTAAGATCATGTAATGGGCACGTATTGATAATGCTTGTTCTGATACCTGTCTAGCAGATATAACGGCCATCGAGAAGGTTGTCCTCCATGTTAAAAACTAATTCACATGATGATGCAGGTTCAACGGGGGGGGGGGGGTCAAGGTGGATAAAACAAAGTTTAGGTCCCATGGCGCTGGTGTTTTTTTTTTACTGGAGGTCTTAGTAAGAAAGTACCTTTCAAGAAGACTTTGCAAAGCCTGTGGGACATGATTTTTAGTCCCATTTCTCCGTTATGGTAGTTTGATATGGCTGCTAACTGAACTCTAATAGTAGCTGCAGCTGCACCTTCATCAAAAAGCTTAGCTAGAAAATCTAATACAGCTGTTACAGATGCAGTAAAAGGATCAATGTGGTTGTTGAAAGCCCAGCAGGAAAATCTTTTCCATTTCCTAGAGTATAATTTTATGGTTGAGGCCTTATCAGACAAAATCAAAATATGTTTTATTGCAAGGGAAATATCTGGAAACCTGGCTGTGTGTGGAACTGGAACAGCCAAGCTGTCGATATGAGTGTTTGAATTGATGAATAGAGCAGCCCTGACAGATGAGTCAGGAGGTCAGGAACAGGGTCCAGAATCCACAGCTCCTTTGAGATGGGGACATAGAAAGAGGAACCAAATCTGACGAGGCAAGTATGGGGCGATGAGTATCAAATTGCTTCTCAACGTGCTGGCTTTCTGAAGGACTTTGGGGATCAACAGGAATGGGGGAAAGGTGTAGGAGACCTCCAGGGCCAATCGTGTACGAGTGAATCCCTTGGCGACTCCCCCAGTGGGGGGGGTGGGGGTTCAAGGTAA
The DNA here is from genome assembly GCF_019279795.1 of Protopterus annectens. NCBI lineage: Eukaryota > Metazoa > Chordata > Ceratodontiformes > Protopteridae > Protopterus > Protopterus annectens. The sequence continues at coordinate 268,260,708 of NC_056750.1, forward strand.
AATAGCTGCTGCATTTGGCATTCATGGATGTGGCAAAAAGATTGCAGCAAGGCTGACTCCACGTTTTGAAGACCTTCTCCACTATCTCTGGTTTTAGGGAGCACTCATGAGGCATCAGAATAGCTCTGCTGAGTTTGTCCACTATCACGGACTTCCCCGGAATGTGCACTGCTGTCAGAAAATGTTGGGAAGTAACTGCCCATTGCCATATTCTCTATGGCTCTCGACATAGGAAGCAAGATTTGGCTCCTCCTTGTTCATGTACCACACCATTAACATGTCTGTCTGAATTGCAATTTTTCCTAGTGGAAGGAGTCCTGGAATGCTTGCAATGTCAGAAGCACTGTTCTCATCTCTAGGACGTTGATAAGCAATTGGTTCTCGTGTTCCTGCCAAACACCCTGGACAGTCCTTTCCAGATAATGCCGCCACCCCCCCCCATCTAATCAGCATTCATGGTCTCTGTGGCTACTGGTTGCGGAAGGACGAATGGTTGGCCTAAAGTCACTTGAGTGGAGTGACGCCACCAGCGCAGATCTCTCTTGCAGGATTCTCTTAAGATAATTTTGTGAGACATGGGCAGCTCTTGCATGGACTACTGGGTGAATAGTAGCCACTGAAGAATTCTCATGCACAGAGCAGATGAGCTAAGGGCATCAAGGTTATTGCTGCTGCCATGGTTCCCAAAACTTTAAAGAAAAAAAAAACCCTCGCTTGCACTTTCTTCTTGGTCAAGAGGTGTTAGACTTGATGACTTAAGGTTTGAATCCTCTCGGGAGGAAGTTTGGCCAACATTAGTCTTGTATGCAAATCTGCCCCTATAAAGATGATATGCTGTGATGGTAACAAGGCAGATTTTTTAAAATTTATCATGATGCCTAGCTGAGAGTAAAGATGAAGGATGGTCTCGCGCTCTTTTTAGTAGATGCTTGGTGGTGGCGGTTAGGAGTCAGTCGTCTAAGTACGGAAACTCCCGGAATCCTAGACACCTCAAGTGAGCTGTAACCACTGCCATGCATTTGGTGAACACTCTGGGGGCTATAGTGAGACCAAAGGGCAGGGCTCGAAACTGGTACTGACTGGCTCGCAGCCAGAAGCGCAAATGTCTCCTGGATAGTCTGTCTATTTTTATGTGATAGTACGCATTTTGGAGATCTATTGAGCACATAAAATTGTCTTTCCCCAGAAAGGGGAGTATCGACTAATGTCACCATCCAGAACTTTGACTTTTTGACGGATTTGATTAGTATGAAGATCCAGAATAGGCCTCCAGTCCCCTGTCTTTTTTGGAACTAGAAAGAACCTTGAGTAAGTTCCGGATCCAATATGATCTGCGGGGACATTTTGGATGACTTTTCTAGCAACTGTTGTACCTCTAGAGTTGCATGATCCCTTTGACTGGGTGGAACATCTGGGACTGATTTTTTTTCTAAGTGGGGAGAGGAAAAGGGTATGTAATAACTTATAGACATGATCATTTGTACCCATTTGTCTTTTATTTCTAGCCAGGCGTTTGGGTACAATGACAAGCGACCCCCCAACTGCCTCCAGAGATGGACAGATGGGCCTCCTCTCAGGAGAGCTGAAAGGGTTTACCAATGAAGGAATACCTGTCACCCTGGTTTTGTGGATCCCATGTGCCACGTGGTCAGCATCATGTCTCAATTCCTTCTTGGTGGCTGCCGCAACCACCATAGCATCTACCGGGACACCTTTACTGAAGAAAACTTCATCAAAGGGTGTAGTGATGAACTTATTTGGCCTCCCAGGAACAGGTTCCACTGAATCCAGAGAACCTCACTCCTTCTGACTATGTTCATGAGTTGGTTGAAAGGTGGACACACCCAAGAGGTGGAAGGGCGAGACCCAAAGGCCTCCATGTACATGGACTCCTCCTCAGAAGGGTTGATAGGCTTCCAGCCACCTCTCTGTTTAAGGATGTCTAGCATGTCTGCAAAGCAGACATCCTCAGACTGTGACCGTGGGGACCCTTCTGACTCATCGAAGTCCATATCTGAAGTGACAGTCTCCTCAGGGGAGTCTAAATGCTTCCTCTTGCTTAATCTCTTCCGAGGGACCTCCTCAGAGGAATACTCGAGAGATTTCGGAAGAGATTGCTTCACCCAATGGGGCATCCTGGAGCTTCGGGTCTCCACGCCTGGGTAGAAGTGTTGGCACAGGCAAACACTGGCACTTGAGGGGGAAGAGTACTTGGACCTGAGAGTGGAGCAGTCTGAGGTGACAGCACTCATCACCTCGAAAGCCCCCTGACCCTGATCCAAGGAGGCCTCTGGCCATGAGGAACCAGAAGATCCCGAAGCAGGTCTTGGCACAGACAATTCCACTAGAATCAAGTCCAGGCACTCCGGCTCCAAAAACCCAGCATGGGTCAGAGGAGGAATCGAAGGGGAAGTGATGTTTGTCGGCTCGGAATCCCTCTGGGTCAGAGTAGACAGTATATTGGCCAGCTCCGGTGTCTGTAAAAGCCTCTTCACCACATGCGCCACATAGACATCCGAAAGGCTTCTGGAGGATCGAGAGGACAAGGTCTGAGATCTCACTGGCTGCAGCAAAGGAGATCTCGGAACTGGGGAGACCAGTTCTAAAACAGGGGACCGGCTCCAAATCTGTCTCTGTCTGCCCAGAAATTACAATAGGAGCCGAAGAGGGGGATTTTTCCGGGCTCAAAAGCCTTCGGGTCCGAAGAGGATTCCTTGGCAAGTTTTGCCATCGGCTCCGAAAGTGGAGCAGGATATCCTCTTCCCAGATTTTTCAGATCTAGCAGGAGATGATTTTTGACTAGTTTTAGAGAAACTCTGATTCCCTTCTAAAGCCTATGAAAACAGTGTCTTTAATAAGCCTCTCACTATCAATTTGTTCCTTCTTTCCGTCAACACCCTGGAACTAAATTCATGACAGATAGAATACAATTCCTGTAACTGGGCAGCACCTAAACAATACATGCAACTGGTGTGTCCATTGGTTAGTGACATCTTTTGACTGCACTTATTGCATTTCTTGAAACCCGAAGGTTTAGATTCCTTAGGATCCTTAGACATCCTATCTACAGTAAATACAAAACCAATCCAGTAAAGTCAACCAGAAAAAAGTAACACTTTTTTTTAAACAGACAAGAAACTAATACACAACCAACTCTATATCCAAATATAATACATTGTAGGAAGGAGCAGTTCTCTAAAACGAATTGGCTCCTACTACACTGAGGGAGAAAGGAAAGAAAGAAAATAAAGCCCTCTAAGTTAAATGGGCTGAAGGGAGCCCTCTAACTTAAATGGACTACCCAACAGAAACAGAGGAAATATTAGTCCAAGCTCTCTAACTCAAATGAACTTGGAAGCCAGGATAGGGAAAAGAATCAAACCGGCCTAGAGGAAGAACGATGGCCACGAGAAAACACAGCAATAGTAAAACACTAAGAACTACTTTGTAACAGTCTACATAACTAATCGCAACAGGTATAATTTTTTAAATTTGAAAGCTAACAAATAAGAAAAACAATTCCACTTAGCCAGAGAGCCTGCATGGGAGCACCCGATCTTGTTTAGCGGCGAACGAGATCTGGATAATCTTCCCTGAGCATGATGGGACAGGGTGTAGTCACGAGCCGGTGGAAGTCCTCGGGCTTTTTGTATAGGCTGAGTCAGAACAGATTCTCGGTTCTGAACCTAATCAGCAATGAATGAAGGAGAGATAGGGCAACATAAAGTACAGTTTTGTACCTACATTAAATGTAGATGTTAGAGTGCCAATACAGCTGCAGTCATAACAGATGGGTTCTCCTGCCGTCAGGCGGGTCCTCAGTCGGCCGAATTCCAAAGTCTAGGTCCGGCGTCAGCTGTCGTCGCTTCTTCCCTGACGTCAGTGCGACAGGGGTATAAAGGAACCAGCCGACACCATTTTCTTCAGTTTTTCTTGCCCCAGATGTCAGGTGCCCCCAGAAGGAAGGCAATACATAAATCTGTGTGATAATGCAGTGCAATATAATCAAAATACAGTAGTTGCAAGCAAATACATCATAAATGAAAACCCCAATCAGGTTGTATGAGGATGTGTTAGCCTATAGGCCTGTCCCAAGAGGGGAAGGAGGGGAGGGAAACCTGGACTGCAGCTGTATTAGCACTCGAACATCTACATTTATGGTAGGTACAAAACTGTACTATGTTCATCGTGCATACAGCTGCAGTCATAACAGATGGGTAGAATCCCAAAGCTGAGAAAGGGGTGGTAGGCACTAGGTGGAACTAGGAGGAGCCAAAATGCCCTGCAAGACTGCAGTGGCAAAGCCTGCTCTAGATTTGGAGTATAATGGTAGGTTGTAGTGCTTGGAGAAGGTATGCACAGAACTCCAAGTGGCTGCTTCCAAAATATCCTTGGTAGGAACTCCTCTGAGGAAGGCTGCAGAGGAGGCTGTGGCCCTGGTGGAATGAGTTCTAATGCCTGTAGGGACAGTTTTGCCACGAAAGGAATAGCAAAAGCGTATGCAGTGGGCTATCCATTTTGAGATCGTCTGTTTGGAAATTGGCTTCCCTTGAGCTCCTACTGCATAGGCCACAAACAGCTGTTCTGATTTTCTGAAAGGCTTTGTTCTGTCCAAATAATAACTCAGTTGTCTGTGGATGTCCAAGGAATATAGTAATCTCTCCCCTTTGTTTTGAGGATTAGGATAAAAAGTAGGTAAATGTATGGCCTGATTTAAAGCTACCCTGGATACCACTTTAGGCATAAAGGACGGGTTGGTTCGTAAGGAAACTCTGTCCTGATGGAAGATGATAAAAGGCTGGACAGCCATGAGAGCCTGTAGTTCTGAAACTCTACAAGCTGAGGTGATAGCCAGAAGGAAAGCTGTTTTCCAGGACAAATACTGCAAATCTGAAGAGGCAGCTGGCTCAAAGGGAGGCAAGGTCAGTTTTTCCAGAATGAAATTAAGATCCCAAGCAGGTATAGGTTGTTTCCTTGGAGGCCTTAAATTCTTAGCCCCTCTGAGGAACTGTCTTAAGAGAGGGTGAGAATAAAGATGGATCAGTATTGTATTCTGCAGAAATGGCTGAGGCATGGATTTTGATGTAGGAGAAAAAGTCCACTGCTTAGCAGTTCAGCCAAATATTGTAGTATTTGAGGTAAATTCAGTTTTCCAAGATCCTGACCCTTTTTCTCATTCCAGACACAAAAACGTTTCCATTTTGCGGAGTAAGCTTTTCTAGTTGATGGCCTTCTGGCCTCCAAAATGACATCCTGCACCTCCTTGGAGAGTAGGGCCTGTTGTGATGCTAAGGAATCTTCCATGCGGCTAGATTGAGTGTTTTTAGCTGGCTGTGAAGAGTTTTGAAACTGTGCTGAGTCAGAAGAAGAGGCATTAGAGGCAGGGTCCATGGTGGGGAATGCGTCAGGCTCCTCAGGAGTGGGTACCAGTGTTGCCTTGGCCAGTCCGGAGCAATAAGAATCATCTTTGGTCTGTCTGCTTTGGTCTTTAATAGAACTTTGGGCAGCAGAGGAAGAGGAGGGAAGGCATAAACTGCCATTGATGTCCAAATGAAAGAGCATCCACTCTCCAGGCCTTTAGATGGAAGATCCTTGAGCAGAATTTTGTCAATTGATGATACTTGTGGGAGGCAAAGAGATCTATGTCTGGCCTTCCCCATTCTTGGATTATTTCTGTAAAAATTTTTGGATGCAATTTCCATTTGTGTGGATCTGTCATATTCCTGCTTAGGTTGTCTGCCAGCGTGTTTTCCTTGCCTGGCAAGTACTGTGCTTGTAGTTCCATTTGTAAGTCCATGGCCATGTTCCAAAGTGACATGGCCAGTCTGCATAGGGGGTAAGAATGTGTTCCTCCCCGTTTGTTTATGTACCACATAACTGTGGTGTTGTCCGTTCTTATCAATAGTTGACCTGGTTGTAGAAGGTCCTTGAAAGCTATAATAGCATTTATTACTGCTAGCATTTCTTTTTGATTGATGTGAAGGTGCTTTTCTTTTTGGGACCATTTGCCGTGAATGCACCTATCTGTCATGTGCACCCCCCAGGCGTAGTCCGAGGCGTTTGTTGTGATGACTTGATTTGCTTGAGGCTTGCTGAATAGAAGACCTGTGTTTGTTTGACATGCTTGAGCCCACCACAGAAATTCCTTTTGTAGACATGGAATTAGTGGTATTATTGTTTCCAAATTGTGGCTGTGTTGAGACCATATGTTTTTCAGGTACCATTGTAGTTTCCTCATATGCAGCTTTGAACATGGGATTAGTAAGATGCAAGATGCCATGAATCCCAGAGCCTGCAGGATTTTCCTTGCAGTCAGCCTGGTGCAATTTGCTAGTGTTTTGAAGTATTGAATTAGTTGTCCCTGCTTCTCTGGCGTGAGGTAGGCCATCTGGGTGTTTGTGTCCAAATTGGCACCCAGGAAAATTATCTTCCAAGAGGGTATTAGCCTTGATTTCTTTTTTGTTGACTGTGTATCCCAGAGAGTTCAATAACATTATTACATAAGCCAGATGTTTCAGAAGAATGTGCTTGCTGTCTGCTTGGATCAGGCAGTCGTCCAAATAGGGGTATATTTGTATCCCTTGAAGTCTGCAGTAGGCAATTACTGATGCCAGACATTTTGTGAATACTCTGGGCGCAGAAGATAAGTCAAAGGGCAATGCAGAGAATTGATAATGGGTTGAACCTGCAAGAAATCCGAGGTACCTTCTGCAATTTTGTCTGATTGGGACATGCAGGTATGCCTCCTTGAGGTCCAATGTTACCAGCCAAGACTCCTTGCCCAGCATGGGAAGAAGTTGCTGTAGAGTGACCATCCTGAATTTTGGTACGAGTAGAAATGTGTTTAGGATGGCTAGATCCAAAATAGGTCTCCAATCTTTTCCCTTCCTTGGCACCAGAAATAGCCTGGAATAAAAACCTTGACCTTGTTCGTGCGTAGGTACCTCTTGAATAGCTTTTATGTTTATGAGATCTGTAATTTTTCTTTGTGCCTCTGCCCTTTGATTGTGTGTCAGGTTTGGCATGCCTCTCATTTTTGGAAGGGTGTGAAAATGGAATTTGTAGCCTCTGTTTATAATGCCCAGGATCCATTTGTCCTTTGTGACAACATGCCAATTTTCTGAAAATAATGCCAGCTTTCCTCCTAAGGGGGCTGCCATTTGAGACCTGGTTGGCATGCAAAGGGGAAAGTCATTGGGTTTGCTTTCTGAAAGATTGCGAGTTGTCCTCACCACCTCTTTGTGTCTGCCTCTATATGATCCTTGGGATTGTCCTCTGCCCCTCGGGCGCCTGTATCTGCCTCTTTGGGGTCTGTCTGTGGCAGGAAAGGACCAGTTTTTGGAAGGCCAATTTCTACTAAAACGTGGGGGTTGAACCTGTAGAAATTCTTTCACAGTTTGCACTGATTTAGCCTTTTCCTCCATTTTCCTTAATACCTCCTCAGCATTAACACCAAATAGTACATCCGTTTGAAGAGGGGCATCTAGTAATTTAGCTTTGACATGATCAGGCAAGGCTTGTTCCTTGAGCCAGGCATGCCTACGTATGACTGATCCTGTAACAGCAGCTCTACATGAGGCCTCTAGAGCATCAAAACCACATTGTAAGGTATGCTTACCCACTTGTTCTGCACTATGCATCAAATCCTGCAACTCCTTCAAGTCTGGTTGTTCAGGTTGTGACATTTTACTCTTCAATTGTGATAACAAAAACTGTTGGTATTTTAGCATATGAAACTGACAGTTCAAGGCCCTCATGGATAAGGTAGCCGAGGTATATACCTTTTTTCCCCACCTTTCTAAGGATCTGGAATCTCTCTCGGAAGGCAATGGATTTTTGGCAATGGAGGCCTTAACTCCCTTGGGGCCTTGTGAGATGGTTTCTGGGTCAGCAGCATGGCTTTTGTATAGAAATTGGTGAGAGTCAGGAACCCTGTAGTACCTGTCAGGCTTAACTGGAGCTGGAGGTAGAGAGTCCGGGTTAAGGCAGGCCTCCGAGTAAATATCATCTAGGATGTCCAAGGGAGGAGGTATAGCCAGAGGCCTGTGCTGAGGTAACAAGAGAAATTCCCTGAGCCTTTTCTTGGAATCTGAATAATCCTGGCCTTCCCAGTGGAAGTGTTCCCTTAAGGTATGCAAAGTTTCCCCAAATGAGTAATCCTCAGGGGGGGATACAGAAGGGATGGACTCCTCCGCATCAGAGTCTTCAAAAGGGGAGTAAGACTGTTCCTGATCATCAGAGTGCTCTGAAATAATGGAGCCCTGATCAGAGGAGGGGGAATCTTCCTCCACTCTGGGCCTTTTGTCCGGTGGGGGCTGAGAATCTCTGATTAGAGTAATTAAATCCTCAGCCATTTTAAGCATCTGTTTCTTAGGCATGGGGCCTGGAGATGGGCCCTGTGTAGCTGGTCTCAGAGTGCATGGTTGCTTTAGACTTTGTGAAAACCTTGATGGAGAAAGAAGAGGAAGGTCTGAAGACACCTTGAGTGGAGGTGGACCTGTCCACATTCTGAATTTCAACGCCAAGAGTGGCTTCGGTATCTGTAGTCAGGGTGTGGGCCGAGGAGCCTGCGACCTCGGGCACAGGAGACACCGTCAAAGAAGTGTAGTCGGTAATCAGGGGCTGCGTAGGTGCCGCGCTGAGAACCGGACCACGTGTAGTCGGCTTTGGCGTGGTGTCGATAGAGGCCGCGGACCTCGTGTGTCGGTCCTTGTCTTTGCGTTTTTTAGACAAAACCGGAGTCGGAGTATCCAACATAGTATAGTTAAATGCTTTTCCAAAATAATGCAGGGCGAACTCTGCCCGACGCTTAATAGTGCGTTTGTTGAATTTAGCACAAAAGTGACAGACCGAGACGTCATGGTCTGGGCCTAAACAAGGTATACAGAGGGAATGGAAATCCTTATGCGGTATTTGCTTCCCACAAGAAATACAATTATTAACTTTGTCTGACATCGGTCTGAGGCAAGAAAAGTTTCCCCAATGGGGTACTTGGCTTTTAAGAAGACTTCGGTTTCCAAATTTTCGTAATCTCAGGAGCTGGCCGACCGGCACTTGGGAAATGCTTCTGCTTCGGGCACCGAGCGGCAAGAAAGACTGAAGAAAATGGCGTCGGCTGGTTCCTTTATACCCCTGTCGCACTGACGTCAGGGAAGAAGCGACGACAACCGACACCAGACCTAGACTTTAGAATTCGGCCGACCGAGGACCCGCCTGACGGCAGGAGAACCCATCTGTTATGACTGCAGCTGTATGCACGATGAACATCATTGATTATTCACTGTACACCAGGCAAAATGGAAGCAAATCTACCCCACCTATCAAGGAATGTCAAGAGGCAGGTGTGTATTAAAGCTGATGTACCCAGCTGTCTTCAAAATATTTTTTTTTGGAGGATCAAAGGCGTCCTTTGATGGAGAGCAGGCCAAGAAAGAAATATAAAAGTTTATCCAACACAAAGTGAGATATCAAACACAAGGGGGCTCTGCTTCTTATTCTTCTGATATTAAAGCTCAGACAGACTGTCAGTGAAACAGTTTCCAAGGTTTCAAAGGAAATGCTTGACATACAGAAAAAGCACAGGAGTTCACTAGAAGAATTAAGAGTACCTTGGACTTGAACTGGAGTCTGGGACTGGGAGATGAGCAGGAAGAAAGCACCACAAATTAGTGGATAAATGTGGAATTATAAAACATCAAATCACATCCGTGAAATATTGCTTTACAAGAATAAGTGGAAACATTGGACTTTTGTTGACTTTGTTAAACATTTGGGGGGACTGAAAAGTATATACCTCACTTCTTGATATTAATGTTTGGAAGAACACTAAAGGGAAAGAAAAAAATAAGCAAAATAATTTTTGTTCTTAACAGTATTTGTATAAAAACATTTCACAATATAAATGGCACTGTAAACAGTAAAGCATTCCATTACTGTTAAGTGATAAAGATACTAAAGTAAACAAGTGCCTTTTTTTTTTCTTTAGTTTTAAGTTTCACATCTGGGAGGGGAAGACAGACAAGAAGACAGTAATTAGTGTAAATAGAAGCACAGCCTGTAGCATGCGTCTTAGCATGGATAACCTTAATTTTAGCTTAGGTAATGCCCGGTACACAGTTGCTATTTGGGACAACTGCTCCATCAGGAGAGTTAAATGTCATTATTTGAAGCTGTACATAGTGGTGTGAGTTTGTTTTAAGCTTAGGTTATGGGGTATGCTTTTTTTGAGGGTTTTCATTAAAACAAAATGTCTTGTAAAATGTGACAGGCATTCAGAGATAGCAAGAAATAACTAAAAATATCAACCTGCTAAACTTTAGTTGGTGCATGTAACAAAACCTGAAATAGACTTTTCAAAAAGCTGTCACATAATAAGTGGGAATAACATCTTGTCATAATGGCTACACTATAAATTATTTTGGAATGTGAATGGCCTCAGGTACACTCAAAAAGGTACAAATATTGAATTACATTAAGTAATGCAGAGTGCAAACAGCAATACTAGAGGAAACACATTTGGAAAGAAGTGAGCATGTCAATTAAAGAAAAGATTACAGGATGGATATTCATCAGAATATTAGGGATGAAGGAAAAGGGGAATACTTATATTAATTGCTAGAAAGGCTCTGACAATGATAAAAGAGGAAACAGAGGATAATGGTAGATTTGTAGTAGTAAGGGGCTACTGGCAAGAGAGGATTGTTTTGGTATGAATTTATAATATACTCAAAACTACTATTATGGAACCTAAGAAAATTCTGGGACAAATAAACACCTTTCAAGCAGGGATTACTACTTATAAGTGGGGACTAGAACTTAAATTATAATAATGTGCATGCATCTGGGGAACAAAGAAGGGAAATTAACAAAAGAGGGTTGGATGCCTGAAGAAATGTATGATATTTGGTATGGAAAATGGGAATTCAGTAGTAGGAATTCTGAGAGAATTTACAAATTATTTCCCAAGGTACAATAACTGGGCTAGACTACACAGAAATTATATGTCACAGGAATATGTGCATTTAATTGAAAGCTTCAATACACTTCCAATAACTATTTCAGAGCATGCATCAATAACAAGATGAAAATGCAGGGTAGGAAAGTAAAAATGAGACAATGACACTCCCCCACCTACCTGTTAAGGGGCTTAAGGAATGGTTAGTGGAAATCATTTGAAAGTTATTAGGGAAGACAGAATTTTCTTCAGATGTTATAACTACTGAGTTGGATAAAATGAAAGTGGAGCTTAAAAACAGAGTAGAAATAAAATATAAAAGACATGGTTACGAAGTAACAGGATGCATTTAGAAAGGCTGAAAAAGGCTAAAGTATCGCAGAATAAGAGGAACCTCAGAACAAGAAGCAGCACAAATGCAGAGTGCTAAAGAGAAAATAAGGGAGTCTCTGGATAAGATGCAGGAATTTAGAAAGATTGCTGTTAAGGAGCATTTTTTTGATAACTACAGAGCACAAAGCCTTAGCATGACGACTTGGGCAACAGAAAGGATAAAAGTTTGTTGCCAAACTTAGGGAGTCTATAAGAAAAACAGCCAGATATCCCGTATATGTATTACAAGTATTTCATAAATTTTATGAAATTTTGTATAAAGCAGATAAATGTGGAACTCAAGGAAGAGCACAAATGGAAATATTTATGGAAAACTTAATTATGCCAAGATTAGAGGTAGATAGAGCTCAGTAATTAACAAGACAGGAGGAGATTAGATAAAAATGAAAAAATCCATCTGCAGGAAAGTCTCCAGGACTACGTTGTACTCCTGTGTGGAAGTTTGGGAGCTAGGAGGAAGAAATTGCTAAAGACCTGGAAATTTTTTAAACAGTATTTTAAAAGGAGGGGAACACCAAAATCCTGGGAGAAAACTGTAGTGGTTGCAATACCTTAAGACAGCAAAGACCCAGCTTCTTACAGGCCAGTTTCACTTTTAACACACAATTATAAAGTGTTCATGTCTGTAATAACAAAAAGAATAACAACGTTTTGCCAAAAGTGATATTTATGATTCAATGTGGTTTTGTGAAGGGGAGACAAACATTTGACAACATTAGCAGAACAATGATGAGCCACAGGGAAAAAAGTGTAAGAAAATACTGCTGTTGTTGTTGGTGGGTCTTGATGCAAAGAAAGCTTTCAACAAAGTAAACTGATTTTATGAATAGGGCAATGGAAGCATTTGCATTCCCTGATACAATAACAATGTTAATTAGGAGGCTATATAAGGGATCGGAGGCAAAAATTTAATGTGGGGGGGGGTTCCTCTCTGACATGATGAGTCTGAACAGAACAGCCAGAGAGGGGCGTCCTCTTTCCCCTTTTTATTTGCTTTATATTTACTGCCACTGGCAAAGAAAATAAGGAACTCAGAAATTCAAATATATAATTGGTATGGTAATAAAGAAAAATTGGCTTTATTTACTTTATTTTTTGTACTTGATAAAACCAGAAAAAGGGAATATCTGTACTGTGGAACATATTGAGACAGTTTCAAGTCTTTTCAGGATGTAAAATTACAGAAGCTAAAACAAAGTCTATAGTTGTAAAAAGAAGTTGTGTACTCAGCATAATGTTCTATGTTTTCCATTTTCATCTTCTTCAACATGTGGGTTCGGATCCAATCCATGGATCTGACTCTGCCACTTTTTATTGTTCATGGCTACTTTAAACACTCAAGCTCCTCTTTTACCCATAATGCTATAGTCCCCCTTCCTACCCCTGATCTTGTTCGCCACCTTCCCATACAGACATGGTTGCGGTCAGCTTTCAATAAGTTAGTGAGTTATAAAAGTTTTTGGCTTTATACTTTTATCCCTTTTCTACTGTGTCTATTTTATATTTCATGCTAGTTATAGGCTATCTTCCCTTATCACTACATGTTTTTTTCCTTCATATATTTTAATACCATTGTTGGCAGTTTTTTCCTCAACTGTCCTTTTCTAACATTTCAGTAATCCTTCCTACTATTGTTGGTAGTTTTTCTTCCCTTTCCTTCTTATTACAAAAAAACACTGACATTATTTTATGCTGTTTACCACCATAATGGCTGAAAAACCTTCAGGTTTCAAAAAGTGTAAGGAGTGTGGGGCACATGATCCCTTTTTCTGATGCCCACGACTCTTGCATCTATTGTCTGAGCACTGCCCATCTGAAAGTCCCTTCTAAGATTTGAAAATCTCTTAATCCAAGGGCTTTAGACAGGAAAAATAAATTGATTCTAAAGGGACTTCTCCCTACAACTTTTTCAGAGTCACTGGCTGGAGCTCAACCCTCCAAGACAGTCCCAAAAACAGTTGAAAAAGAAAAAACGACTTCATGAACTGTCTGGATCCTTCACTACTACTTCGGATCTGAACAAGCAACTGTGTCAGAAAGTTTTGAAACTGATATGAAGACCAAATCCTCAAATCTAACCATCTCTGATGTAAAAATATTCCTCATCAGATCCAGCGCTCTCAGAACCAAAAGAGCTCACCCAGACTTGTTGCCTCCTCTCTCAACCAGATCCCCTTTTGGCTACCTTCCTCCTTTTTACAGAGGCGCCAACACTCTAGATCTCCCTCCTTAGCTTCTTCCCCTTCTTCCAGGAGTCTTACAGAGGCAGATGTGGATAGAATGATGAGGAAGTTTCTCTGGGTGCAGATACAGATGGGAGTTCTCCTGGTTCCTACACCTTCAGGTCAGGACACCTTTGTTAATATCACTCTACCCATCTAGGCTTCTTCTCAAATCCATCCTTTGGTTTTACAGCCCTTGATCTGAGCTTCCCAGGACAGTCTGTATCGGGGATTCTAAGATGACTATATTTTTGGATCCATTCATCTCTCAGAGTGGACCTGATCAGCTTCCACTAGGAAAATTTACAAAAGTAAATGGAAAAAAAATTTTTTTGGGGGGTGCAACAAACAATCAATCCTTTTTCAGCACCAGTACCTGCAGTTTTTGCACTTTTGGCTTCGGGCATCAGATACTATGTACCAACACATGAATCAAGACAGCAATACCCACATTTATGGGGACACAATAAAATGAAATATTTAGGAGTATGGATTCTGATATGGCAGCTAAGGATACGTAGGAAGAAACTAAATATATAATACAAACACTGAGAAATTGGAAGCTTTTGTTTATGGATAGCAAGATACAAGCAGTGAAAATATTTATAGTTCCTTTATCTTTATATACACGCCTGGCATATTTTTATCAATCCAAGAAGAAATTATGGACAAGAATTAATAGAGTTGAAGGAATTTATCTGGGAGGGGAAGAGGACAAGGGGTAAAAGTAGGATACGTTGATCCTTTCAGTAGAACAAGGTGGTTTAGGACTACCTAATTTGAAGGGATATTTTAGAGTCACACAGTTAAGGCTCACATATGTAACACAAGCAGAACGCTATAACTCAGAGTGGAAAGTGGAGTGATGAAACTGAGAATATTCAAGAAATAAGAGTGGGAATTTCTGATGCAGATCCTTAAGGAGAACAGCCATATAGAATATTATATTCATAAAATAGAACGTATTCTAAAAACTAAGCATTTTTGGTCCATTTTTCATAAAATTGTGGGGTTTTTTTTGGCAAATTAGTGGCAAATCATTAAAGACTGAAATTAGAAAATAATGACAGACATTTCAGTTTCAGATTTCATACCCTTCAGAAAATTCATACTACTGCAAGACCTACTATTCCATTATCTTTTACGTTTATAAGAGCAATATTTAAAAATTGTCCTTATTTTTGGGCCTTTGTCCACTTCTATGTATGGCTTTGTCCAGATTTCTTGTTGTGATATTGACAGGTATGACAAATGTGTCAGGGCCGTCGTAGTCAGCCAGAGACATTTCAAATTGTGACATACTTGTTGCACCCCACTCCCCCATGTAGTGACTGTGGATGTGTCCAAGCAAGGCAAGGAGTAGTTATGCAGTGTAAATGTACAGACTATCCCCCATCCAAGGTAGGCACAAGGACTACAATAGCTTTTCATCTTTCCTTGATTTTGCAGAATGTTCTGGTTTCTGTCATATTTTTATACTGTTGATTTATGCTTATTATTCAGAAAGTGCCTGTTGCTCTGTGTTTAAGTAGCAGTGCTTTAATGACCATCTGGTAAGCTTGTCTGAGATTGTAAGATGCAAGTAAGTTTTAATAAACATACTGTTAAAGAATTGCCAACATTGAAAGCCTTTCTGTTGCCATGCAGAGAATACTTACATAACTAGATAACATATAAGCCTTGGGTATTGAAATGTATATGACAGCATTTGTAATAAAGGACAGGATTACATTATTTTAAGAGCTCATTACAGGCTTTACCTGCAAATTAAACAGAATGCCAATCTATCGTGTGTGGTCCATAACCTGTGCAGTAATCCTTTAAGCAATGTATGTTGAACTGGTTTCCTGTTTGCTTTTCATTTTTTACTTTGATCATGTTTTCCCCATGAAACAAGTAGATAGTTTTTGTCAGGCAGCAGGTCTTTTTTGGATAAGAAACATTTTTACAAGTGGGGGTATCACAGAGATTGCTACTTTCGGCATGTTACTTGGTACTTTAATAAAGCTGAATATAAATTATAATTAGAACTGGAGTACAAGGAGAAGTGGTTTGAGTTGAGTGCTGCTTGTTGTTATACTTGATTTTGACTAGCATTCCAGTAATGTATTTAAAAAGTAATTTATTTTTTCATGCCTCAACCTTTTTGTTTCCATCTAGATATTAAGTAAGCTGTCATGCAGCCAATGGATTGAAATATGTTTTTTCTTCTACACTTCATTTTGTCTTGATTGGACTCTCATAATGATGGTTTGGCACCCAGGGCAGAGTATTTAATTAAAGTTACAGTTTTTGTGGTTTTGAGCATAGCTCCTCCCCTTTCTAGTTGGCCACACCCACACCCATTGAACCCACCCATTCAGCTGTCTCCTGCAGCCCCCTTTTGATTTGAAGTCACCGGCCACCACTGATAAGCTCTTCTGTGTTGTGGGTTAACTCAGTTAAATTAAATTAAAAATTAAAGGAATTATTTCTCTCGTCATTAAATTGCTGGCAGAAATTTACAGATATGCTGAATTCATCTGGTCCTTTATATTTACAAACAAAAATGACAGACAAATCTTTTCAAAGGGTAATATGCAAGGCATATACCTGCACTGATGTATATGAACTTTATAGACAAACTACAACAAAAAAAATGTACAGTAACACATTGCTGAGGTGTAAATTACGCTTTGCATAAAAAAGTGTTATATGAAGTTTCAAGAACTCTCTTAAGTCTCCATTTGTAAGCAAGTGTCAAGTGCAGTAGAAATACTGAACTCTGGTACAAAATAATTTTAAGACCACAAAGAGGGACAACACTATCACAATTCACTTCAAGTTAGTGGCACACTATCAAGCTATGCTATCCAATCTGATGCTTTGAAGAATTTTAAGCAATGACTACTGAATGGATTAATTTAAAATGTTTCTTCAGTCTTACAGACATTCATCCTGGAATGATGGCAAACCAGCCGATGAACCTACTATCCATTCACTTTAGTTCAAACAGTGGATTACTAAATTTACTCTGATACACAATGTTAACTGCATTACTGCTGCACACACTCCTGCATTCTTAACAAATATGCTTAAGGATGGACATTAAGTATGTATACACTGATCTCCATCCATAGGCTTGATTTGCCAAGTTTTAAACTGCTGAAATGAATAGACTAAGTGTGGACAAACCAAAGACCACATACATGGAAAATAGTTAAACTTAACAGAGTACTAATCCACTGCAGGATCTGCAAGTGCACACGAATACTTGTCACTGCAGTTTGGACGATCTCGAACTGACCTATGGAATGTCTGAGATGCAGGAAGGAACTAGTGCACAAAAACTTGTAAGTTCATAAGTTACTAGACAACTGACCAGGTAAATCCTCTGTAGCCTAGACACTGCAATTCTCACTACATGCTACCCTTTTGTCCATGAAGGCTTATGGGGTGACACTTGGGATGCATTTACTGCCCTCCACTCATCAATGCTGAGTCTAAAGTAGAGTGTAATGCTTTTTTTAATATGAAGGGGAAATGTGTTCCATAGGAGAGTAATTCCCTGACAAATGCATCTATCAGGCCAGCAGCTTTGGTTTGTGTTACAGTGAAGGTAAAGTTCTTCAGCACAGGTATTTATGGTGTTGCCAGTTTTGTGAACATTCTATTTTATTACTCATTTCCATCTGTTTACCAGGGTAGTCAAAATAAACTCAGACTCTCTTCTACAGAGTCCCAAGAAGAAAAGTTCCATATTGTTGAATATGTTACTAAATAAAAAAATTACAAAATCATTAATAGACCTATTTAAAACATTACAAAAGTAATGAACTCTACATACATATATATATATATATATATATGACATCAGAGAACTAATGCTGAACATTGGTGCCCTCATTACTGAGCTCCACAAGACACTGCAGGCAGAGAGCCTTCTTTAAGACAGTTATGTCCACAATTCTAATTTGCTGGGTTCTGTCTAAGTAACTAGGTATCCATCATGTAACATATAGATTTACATTTAGTTTGACAAGTTTATTATACCTGGAGTGAAGGATGGTGTCAAAAGTTCTGGTTAGGTATAGGTAAGTTGTGTGTACCAACCTACCCTTAACCAAGGACTCCGTCGTCATTGTCTTCTTTCGGCTTTTTCCTGGTTAGGGGTCACCACAGCAGATCACCTATCCACTCATGATTGGCAGCTGAGTCTTACGGTGTCAAGTTGCCAGCCCGGTGCCCAACCTTCCACGGAAGGCACACACGCACACACTCATGCCTAGAGTCAGTTTAGAGTATCCAATATACCTATAGCATGTCTTTGGGATGTGGGAGGAAACCAGGGCACCCGGAAGAAACCCACGCGACCACAGGGAGGACATGCAGACTCTGCACAGAATGCACCCCAGCCGAGGATCAAACCAAAGAGCCTCTTGCTGTGAGGCGGCAATGCTAACTGCTGCACCACCGCGGCCGCCCTCAACCATGGACTCAGTGATGTCTTCAAATTAGTCAACCAGGTTTAGCAACCTTAGACTTTAGGTTTATGTGGACACAGGATGTGTAGATTTCACAAAGAAGATACCTCAGCTAAGAACTACACCTGTAAACCACGTGCTGTGAGGAAGCTACAATAACCTCTGCAGCCAGTTACAGTACTTCAGCATCAAAACACTTTCAATGTTAGTGTTTTTGTTACCCAGACATCTTCTATATCTTTCTAATACATTAACCGTTGAGTAACTTCTGAGTCACTATGTCTTCATATCCAGCAAGTCATATTTTTGAGTGCATATATACCCATCCAGTAAGCACTAAAAGACAATAAACCAATGCAATTATTTCTTGGTTGTCAAGTGACAATATCTTCTTCAAATATATTGCACAACAAATACAGCAACAGATAATGTACAATGTGTAGGATCACTGCACATCATATACATTATCAGATGTGCAAGTGGAAGAAAACTTGCATTAAAAATGGACTGTATGTCTCTTCAGAAAAGTGTGCATTCAAAAGCACTGCTGGCAGGTGAGAGATATTGTAAGGCACCACTGAAAGGAACAGCCTGGGAAATGGTCATGCTTTATGTATGAAGTGGAGTGCAGGATGTCATCTCGGTTATGGCCCGAGTAGTGCTGTATTATAAAATGTACTGGAATAAACTCTTCTTGCCTTTTTTTTTTCCAACACTGTATGAGTATGGCTATATTAACACTTAAGTATCGTAAAGGAACAAAAATCATATGATAGTCCATACTAAGCGGGTTCCATTAATTTCCACAGAAATTATAAAGATTACTTTACATGGATTGGATTTTCACAGGAGATGCAGTATGCACACGGAATGAAAGTGTTGTACTGTTAACTCCCCGAAATCAAAGGAGGCATCCTAACTAAAGCAGCAAGCATCATCAGGGACAGAGGAGTAGAGACAGACGCACCAGACATTTTTCATAAGTGGAGGCAAACAGGGCATGTTGCTGCATTAATACTGGGGTAATAAGGTGTGCTGCAATTGTGCAAAAATATTTTAGCACACCTCAAAAACATTTTCTGTTCTGAGTTGCTCTTATTGCAAAATAGAAATTTCCCTTTCTCCAAAATGCAGCAGATGTGCAAGTTATCAAGTAGAAGGTGCAAGGGGCACAGCACTCTGCAGAAGGTAGTTAGGAGAGGGAAGTGGTCTCCTAAAAAACAGAAAAACTATGAGCCATTAACCCTGTGTAGTAAGCCTCAGGTGACTATATCACTTAACTTAAAATAAAAACACACAGTCTGTATGAACTAATAGGAAATCTTACTGAGTCACTACAGCAAAATACAAGACACTAATCACTTTTCACCTTATTGGCTCAATAAAGCTTCTACTCTAACAAAAGCCTATTAAGATCCACCAGTAAAGCACTGACTGACATGGACAAAAGCAACAATACCTTTGGGGACTCCTTGTTTTCCATTTCTGTTGCAAAAACATGGAGATATTAGGACCACTGAAAACAAAACTAATTTCAAAAACTCCTCCGGTCCCATTTACATAGTTCTTGGTTATGCAATTGTTCTGACCCTAGGTTGCTTCACTTAGATCATATCATACTTTAACCTTCTATGAAAGTTTTCAACAACTCCTTTCTATACTCTTTATCAAGGTGTGTTTATTGTACTAGTCACTGATGAGTATAACCAAATGCCTGAACAAAATGTCCTTTCAACTTTGTTTATTATAACACACTGTGCTCCTTATAATATATTTACTTTTTTGCTCCTTTCTTGGCCTTGAAACTGTACCTTATTAACTTTTTGACTTGGTACTATACTTTAACATGTAACTGCGGTGGTGGTGCTGCGGTAACGTTGTCGCCTCACAGTTAGACGTTGCCCGTTCGAATCTCAGAGCGTCTTCTGTGTAGCGACATGCGTGAATGGGCGTTCCTTCGTTGAAGGTTGTGCGTTAGGCCCGACAAGCCAGTACGTAAAAATCTACTGCCAATCATTAGCAGACTGGAGTTCCGCTGTGGCGACCCCTAACCAGGAAAAGCCGAAGGACACAAACAAACTATACTTTAACATGTGTATTGTATTTACTGCATTTGCTGTACTAATCTTTGAGGAGCTTTTCTCCCTGGGCATCCTCAGAAAATGGGATCCATGCCCAGTCGCACTTTCCTGGTAAACAAATGTAAAATAAATAGTTAGGTCATCCAAACTGTATTTATCTCCTAAAATGGTCTTTAAGACTAGCATTCTGCTCTTGCTTCTTGTCTAGTTGGCCTGCATTCATTTACGGAAGACAAAAGGTCCAACACATGAAAGTGGAACAATACAATGGAAGACATTTTTTAAATCCACTGTAGGTGTTTTGAACAGCTGCATCTTGAAGATTAAATATGTCTGTTTAGGTTAAAATGCCAACCTGAAAATCTGACTTTCACATCTGGTCTTACATTTTTAAACATCGTGTAAACTAGTGAAAAACATTGGTTAAAGGCAATGCAGGAACTTGCATTTGCCATATTGGTCTGAAATTTACATGATTTTTTTTTAATGATTAACAAATATTTAATGTTTAACATCTCCATTTTATCAAAGGACAGGGAAAAATTGCCAGATCTCAAACACAAATCTAATACTACAGAATGCTACAACAGGAGGTCTGGTAACACAAACTGCTTGTGGTGATATGAATGTAAACATGACAGCACTCCAGTATCTTCCAAATCCCCAGTAAATATGGAATACTTCCTGCATTTGTTAATTTTGCACCACATAACTTTCAATAAATACTTGATTCTACAGCTACATAATGTATAAAAACGAATGTAAAAACTTCTCAGTAAGGTAACTTGTCTTTTTTCCAACATTTATTCAGTATAGTAATGGGTTACAGCTTCAGGCAATATTCAAATATATATCTGCTTTTTCAGGTATGGGATAAAATTTCATGCAAACTACTCTCCAAAGTTATTTAATAATTTGACATTTGTTTATGATAAACATTTTTCATGTTACCCAAACCTCAGCACTAGACATGTGTTACACAACATAAATAAATGATAAATCACACAAGTCAAATGAAAATGTCTGTGCAAGACTAAGCTAGATGGTATAAAAATTAATGAACTACATCATACCTTGAACTCCTCTGTTCCATACCGTAATCAAAAGACGCTTAAGTTGATCACTCTCAGATACCTGGCTGAAAAAAAAAAGACAGATATTACTCAGGTGAAATATATTTTAAAGCTTTTGTAACAATTCTGCACAATCACTCCCCAGGTTAAGGACAAGATCCATTTTTCAGTCTGTCCTCAAGTCAAATTTGTATGCAAGTCGAAATAACTACATATGGTTATTATTAAATGTCATTTATTCAAATGTTTGCCTCGGTCTAGTACTTATTTTACTTTTCTTGGCATATAAAGCACTTTAGAAACACTTCCAAATAAAAAATAATCTTAAATGTAATACTGTATACTGTAGTAATATTGTAAGACCAGTGTAATTACAGTACAGTAACTATGTTCACACTACAGTACAGTAGAATGTTCTATACAAAATAAAATATGATAAACTTACCTCTTTTTAAGCTTCACATCACATTTCTGTACTACAGGCATCACCCACGCGTGTTTTCCACTCTTTCCTGAACTTTCAGACCTGTGCCAGACCTCCTACTGTCATGTAGACCGTAGTGAGCCGCAATGTCATTTGCCCATTCTACTATACAGTACAGTAACTGCTTCAATACTGTACAAGACAGTGGTCCTGACCAATCAGATCACTAGCACAGTGACCTCTTAACCAATCAGATCTTTTGTTCTCCGTGAAGGTGGAAGTAACTGCTCTAACAAAACGTGCAAGCAGCTTCACAAACTGGGAAAAGAAAAGTACAACATAATTCATTTTCAAGGTAAGATTTGGGCAACTTTAAGGATTTTATTTATTTTTACATTATTTCCGACATTGCGGCAGCCCATTCTTCACTATGGGTTATCCTTATGTCAGACGTCTGTAACCCGGGGACTGCCTGCATTCATTTATTTATTGTTGACCAGGAAAGTCCATCTGGGCAGGAAAGGCTATTTTCAGTGGAGGCTCATGGAGAATAACTTCACATACTCAATACCGTTACATAAATTTATAGCATGCAAAAAATGTTTCAAATAAAATTTTACAAAAAGTGTAGCTTAGGAGCACAGTTTAACATTGTTAAAAAATATGCATTCGCATGACAATACAGCTAACCAACTGTAGTTGCATGAAATTGTAGTATACATTTTAGAACTGGTGCATGTAAAATAGTTTGTGTGGCTGAAATGCAGTAACACAGAGAAATGAAAATTTATAAGTATGACTAACGTTTACATACAGATGTCAAGAGCAGAAAAGCAATATATTCTTGGGATTTAAAAAGTCTCTCGGGTTTTCCCCAGTTAGGGGTCGCCACAGCGCATCACCAATCTGCTATTGATTGGCAGTGGATGTTTACTGTGTCGAGTTGCCAGGCTAGCGCCCAACCTTCACAGAAGGCGGATACACACTCACGCACCTACCTGCAGGTCTTTAAAGTTCACTTGACTGCAGGGAGGACATGCAGGCTCCACACAGAAGGCGCACCAACTGAGAATCGAACCAGAGAACTTCTTGCTGTGAGGTGACAACGCTAACTGCTGCACCACCACGGCTGGGGGGTTTCTTATGCTTTAAAAGCATTTATCACTACAGAAAAAGGTAAAGAACAAGAATATTGTAGTACACTGGAAAATAAATCCACATGGAGGTTTGTTACTTAAACTGAAAAAATGGATGGGGAGTAAGAAGGAAGTAAGGAAAAAAAAAAGTTGTATGGTGAAGGAAGTATATAAATGGTAAGAAGAGTGGAAAGGTGAGCAACAGAAATATTCTGTGCATAAAGGGCCTTTCAAGGATGTTCTGAGAGAAGCAGACCTGCAGTTGGGATAAGAATCTAGGATAGGTTATCTGGTTGTTGAACATAACCAAAGCCAGATTGTGTAGGTAACTGTTAAAGCTGCGTTTTGAAACTTATTAAATTGTCAGTCAGTTTAAAGCGTGAGGGGGACAAAATTCCATAATTCTGAGATGTAGAGTATAAGATGACAGACTTGGTGGCAAGCAGAAAGGATTTTTTTTGCCAGAACGCAGATGTCTGGTACAGAAACAGTACTGCAGTTTATTTTGGAGTACAGGGCATTCTTCTGGCATAAAGTTTCAGTGCCATGACTAATTGGCAAAATAAGCAATTCGACAGTTTAGCTAACTTAGGGTAGTACAATGAAGGGCTTTGTTTGGAGAGTTTGCAGCAAAAATACCTACTTTGTTATAGCATGCTTCTATTTTTTTTTTTTTTTAAGTCTTAAGATTAGTAAGAACAGGAGATGCGTACAAAAAAGATGGGAGTAGGTGTCGCTCATCTAGTCAGGATGAAGTAGACGAACATTGTGGGTTGTGTTCAAGCAGCTTTAATATGTACAAACACATTAGAAATGAAGCTAAATAACTAACTTATATACAAACTAGCTGTCTCACACACAGATGTTCAGACTCTAGCTGTACTCACAAAATAGCACTGAAGCGAAGTACGTGCCTGCTATTTATATGTACTTGTGTTCAAAGCAGCTTTAATATACAAACACACATTAGAAATGAAGCTAAATAACTAACTTGTATACAAACTAGCTGTCTCACACATAGATGTTCAGACTCTAGCTGTACTCACAAAATAGCACTGAAGCTAGCATGTGCCTGCTATTTATATGTACTTCCAGGTCTTAGAAATGCTTCTTAAAGGAACTCCGGGCTTAAACGCAATTTACCTCAACCGTGAGTTGTCTTCTATCCCTGTAAACGCATCCCAGCCATCTATAGTAATGAGAATGCACAAACATTTCTTACTTCTACATTTCTGCCTTTCTGTAGCATAGGGCAGGAAAGCCCATCCCCCATTCTTTAGTATCGTATCCTTTCAGTTTCAAATTGTCTTCACCTTAATTGTATTTATTCACTGTTTAATTGTATGATCCTTCTTCAATTTCTATTGTTTTTCATTTGATTCTGGGTTGCATTGGGAGAGTTTGCATTTTTTAGCAGGTGTGCTTGTTATTTTTTGGCACATTTCTGTTGTAGTTATTATTGCAGGAAGAGGGCATATGTAATGCACTCTGGATAAGGGCAGTTGTAAATTTTTCTTGGTTACCTAAGTCTTGCTTAGTTATTGGATAATATATATTATCTTATTATTTATATATATATCTATATGTGTTATAAGCTGGTAACCTATTAATGTGATGGTCAATAGTGGTTTATAATATTTGCAAATTTATTTACTGGTCTTAATGTCTGCATGTTGCAGAAAATGTGAATGTGGATGTGTGTGTGTGTGATGACACTGTTGAGTGAGAGTGTGTTGTCAAAGATGAAATGTTGATGAGTTCATTTTGTGAAGTGGTGTGTGAAGAAGAGGTGAGTGATGAAGTGGAGGTTGAAGAAAGCTTTAAAGCTTAAGAGTCCAAGATGAAAAAATGCACATTTGCTTAAAAAAAAAGCTTTCCCCACATTTTAGAGTATTTTTTTTTATTTTCAGTAGAAATATTGCATTTTCCTCTAGACCGGTATACACTATTATTTACTTGTTTCCGGAAGTAAGGGATGATTAATTTTTTTTGTTTTTAATTCCCAGAGGGTTTACTGGGTTTTCTTGGTATTTCAGTTGGGGAATTTAGTTTGGTTCCTCAATGGTGACATATTTATTAATTTTTTTTGCAAAATTAAACAAAAAATAAAAATTGCCAAAAATGCAAATAAAGAAAATAAAAGATTTGATTGCCACTAAATAAAATAATAGTCAGTTCTATATTAAATAATACTGTAATAGACAAAACATTATGTGAAGTTCAATTACTTAATGTTTTCAATAATGTTTAAAATTTTGTTTTTGAGTGTAATGAATTTTGCAAAAATGTTTTTTTTTTTTTTTTGTGCTCAGAAGTGTGCTCATGCTTTCTATTATAATGAAAAGCTTTCTATCATATGCTTAAAAAAGAGATGTTAAACTAAGTGCTTTTTAAATAAAAGACAGAAAGCTAAAGATAAAAAGGAATTAGAATCTCCAAAATATTTCAAATTAACAGCTATCAGTCAGAATCTGGTCTAGATTACATTTGTTGGTAAGAATGTCAAGCGTTCAGAGAATAAGAATCAGTTTGAAGATTTAGAATGTTCAGAGTAATGGAAAGAATGTCATTTCAGTCCATTAAATTCACTCAAAAGTAATGAACATGCATTTTTTCAAAAGGCTGTGTGGGACAGTACTTTTAATTTTTTACTTTTTCTGTGTTTCATGCGTGAATGGAACATGCGTGAATGGGGCTGTGCAGTTGGTGTGTGACTGGGGGGGTTTTTACAGCTTGTGTGTGTGTGCTACTGGTATTTTACAGCACATTTCTGTTGTAGTTATTATTGCAGGGAAGAGGGCATATGTAATGCACTCTGGCCAACCTAAGTCTTGCTTTTTTTTTTTGTAGGTCTTATTCACACTTAGTTCATGATTATGATAAAGTATTTTATTCTGGAGATATTAGACATAAGGCTCCTTGTGATAAGGTGTGCGAACATTGTAAATATTTGGTAATTTATGTTTTTACTGCCCTTAAGTTCTGCATATTAAAGAAGCAGAATTGCATGATGGTCAACTTGTAGATGGAACTGTGACAATGACAGTGTTGTTCAAGATGTACCTGTTGAAGACATGGAGACCATTTGTTCTGTGGAAGATGAAGGGAGTGGTGAAGAGTAGGGTTGTGAAGGAGAAAGTGAAGGTAGTTCTAATGAAGAAATGGTCTATTGGGAAGAGGTTAAAATGAAAGCTTAGACAGGCTTAAGAGTATTTTTATTTTATTTTCAGTAGAAATATTTCATTTTCCTCTTTCAAACCATACAACTTTATAGTTTTTGGCTGGAGTTGATAATAATGTGATTCTAGATGGTAAGGGTATCAGAAGATTAATTACTTGGGTTTCCCAGTCACAGGACTGGAATGACAGAGTGAGTCAGTAGTGGGAGCATCATTTGTCATTGGTTCCCTTTAATAGTTCCTGCACTGAATGGTGGTGTTTAAAATGAAATAAAAAATAAAGACAAGATTATATTGCACTTGATAAAAGCTTGTTAAAATGGCAAACAGAATGCATATATACAACAATTAAATAATGTGATAGTGAGTGGTAGTTACTCTGAATGTTCTATTCAATAAACATTATGGGAGGATATGACAAAACAGAAAATGCAAAAATGTTAATGCATAATTAGAAGTGTGTAGTAAAAGGTTCTAAATATGAGAAGCTCCTTTGCTCAGTAATCATAAAAAAGAATGTTTTTTCTATGATTTACTTAAAAAAATACAGAGTATAGGCAAAGAGAAAGAAATAGGGGATCCTAAATGAAAGACCAGCACTGGTAAAGTTCTTAGCAGAATCTAGAACAGAAGCTGCTGTTAAAAAAGGAATTGGTAGACCATACAAAATATTGCATGATAACAAGAATCAGTCAGAAGATGGTCTAGATTACATTGAATGGGAAGAATGTCAAACGTTCATATGAGTGAAAATGCACGAGAACGAACTTGTTTTGTTGTGGTCACGGTACAGTGAGGATTGTAATATTTGCCCTTTCTTCACTTGCGTAGAGACATGCGTGAATGAGCGTACCTTCGTTGAAGGCTGTGAGTCAGGGCTGGCAACTCGGTACGTAAAAATCAACCGCCAATCATTAGTGGACCAGAGTTCCGCTGTGGCGACTCCTAACTGGGAAAAGCCGAAAGACACAACAACTTCACTGTAGTGCGACCTCAGAGTTGGAATATATATATTTAGCAGGGGGTGGGGGGCACAGCCCCCCACAACAGCAAGTTAGTTCTTGTGCATTTTCACTCATATGAGCATTCGGCATTCTTCCCATTCAATATAATATAGTCCCGTCTGAGGAGATTAGAAACGATGGGAATACAACGTGGATACACAGTTCTCAAACTAACCATGGGGGTCTACATGTTTGTCTCCCAAATATGCAACACAGTTTAGAAGATGTAGGATTTTTGCATGGAAATATTTACATCATAGATATTTTTATACTCAGTTTAGACTACAGAGAATGTTTTTCTCAGGTAGACAGAAAATGTTGGGAGGTGTGATGGGGAAGAAAGTTAATTAGGAACATTTTCTGGGAGTGTAATGAGTTGGTAGACTTTAAATATTCCCTGCAGGCAGAGATACTGAGTAAGCAAATTGGTGTAACTAAAGAAATGATTTTTCTGAGCTATGATATAAAATTTGAATTGCCTATACATAGTGAGTCTAATTATGGGGACTGCCAAAAAGCAATTACTAAAACATGGAAACCAAAGTTTAAATCAACTGCACTAGAAGTAATGACTATAGTAACAGAGATACAACAACTGGAATTGGTATCTATAGGAAAAGGTAGGAGCAAATTGCATAAGAAAAAATGGGAACTGTAAGAGCAGGATTTGAATGAGCAATGTAATGTTTGACTGACAATGATTGGGTAGGTAAGTGATGTATAATGTTTGCAACTAAAATTAGGTCAGTACGGTCTGTAATGTAAAATATTTGCAACTAAGACCATGTCAATATGGTTTTCAGTTATATAAATATATGATTGCCTATGTCATAAGTGATGATTTAATAAAGATGCTTCTTGTTAAAAAAACAAAAAAAAAAAACGGGCGTTTTAGTCACTAAAAGTGACTTTCTTGCAGTAGTGGAAGAATGTTTCTATTTTTTTTTCTGCAGTTCTGGTAACTCTGACACAATGGTGTGCTCATAAATTTTCTCAAGAAAATGATAGGTTACAGAAAAAAATGACAGCGAATTAAATATGGCATCACAGTCTAAGGAGTCTCAGACATCCCCAGGTCCTGATGGGATAGATTATGGAGTTTTGAAGTCTTTATCAGATAAGCAAAAGGGTTTTATTGTGTATTTTTAATGAATAGTTAGATTTTGGAATATCTGATGCAAAGATTTGTGGTAGGGTCATTTGTTTTATTTATTTTTTTAAATGGTGGTAGGTATGATTTAATAAATGGAAGGTCAACTGCACTAAAACAGATTATAAACTTTTTTTTATAAAATTGTTTATAATAGGCTTGGAGAGGTATTTTATGCAAAGTTTTGTGAGAATTAATGACAGTGCATGAAGAGATGACAAAAAAGGTTAGTTCTTATTAGGCCTAGTTTCTTCTACTATCAAAGACAATGGCACAGTGGGTCTTAGTTTCTTGTAATATTTCTAAACCTTTTGATTCTGTCACTCATGAGAGTTTGTGGCATTAATTACATTGTTATGGTTTGAGTTCTAAAGTATTAAACTTGTTAAAGTATATTTATTTTCATTCCTGTGTTAAGCCAATTATAAATGGGTATCTGGAGAAAATTATTCAGGTGGTTAAGGGAATGAAGCAAGGTTGTCCTTTAAGTAGATTTTTATTTGGGTTAATCATGAACACAGTATTTCAGCATTGTCAGTTTTCTTTGCATTAGAATTCAGTGGAATGTTTTTATTACTGTTATTGCTTTGCAATCTTTTTTTCCTTTCTTATGAAAATGATTTAACTTTAACTGTAAAATTTAAACAGTTGGATTTCATCTTTTGGGTATTGGTTTCCATGTTAGAATAGATGGGATTAAGTTTAAACTTTTATAAGTGTCATGGTTTTGAAAGAACATCTCCAGAATTCAGCAAGCTCTGCACGGCGTGCAGGAATAGTGCAAGAGCTTTCCGAGGAAATATGGTCACTGAGAGATGCAGGAACAAACTCCTGGGACGTGCACAGGTGCTCCTGCTCGGACACAGCTCCTGTATGCTAATTACCCCATTTGCAGGTGAAAACCATGCAAATGAGGTGAATTAGTGATCCAGGAAGGAGGCGGCAATCCATGCAGGAATAGTGTAACCTGCAGAAATGTATTCGGCCAGTAACAGAGTACATTTCTGCAAACTACAAAACGGAGCCATGACAGCTCCAAATTAAGGGTGTATATAATGTGGAAGGCATGCCAATGGCCAAATATATGGCCATTGGGATGGGAAATAGCTTAAAATTAACAACAATTAACTTAATTTTTTGGCGATTTCGGCCGTTTAAGCATAGGACAGTGGTGCGCAAACAGCATCGGCCCAAAAATTAAAAAAAAAAACATGGAAAAAAGCTTTCCAGGCAAAATCAGATTTTTGCCATAATACTCAATGGCAGGCAAAAAAGATAACAAGGCTACTGAATAGTGGTTGCTAAGGGGGAAGACTCAGTGTTAGACTTGTAACTATGCATTAGCCGTCAGTTCTATGCAAATGAGGGGAATTGTACTGAAATAAAGATTTCCCCAGTGCTAGCTTGCACCCAACCGTGTAGGTGCAATAAGACCATAGTGTAATCCCAAGAGCTAGACTGCCTAAGAAATGGGTGTGTCATACGTGCTGTAAGCTAATTGGAGCTCTGTGGCCCCTGTTTGTCATTAGCAAGCACAGCTAAGGAAGGGGGTGTGTCCCAGACTGCCTAGCAGTATTTATAGTGCCTAAACGGGTGTGCGCCCCGTGCACTAGGTTTTTAAAAAAAAAAAACCAGGAAATAGCAGATTTGTGCCCATCTGAGCACTGTGTATGTACGGCGTGCAACAGGGCTTAAACGCGAAGGCAATGGAAAAGGGAAAACAGCAGTAGGATGGTAATCAAGGAGAACAAGCATAGCTGGCAGGTGAAATTTCTCAGAATCAGCCAATTACATAGGCAGCAACCCAGCCCAGCAAACTACTATAAACTATGGAAACACCTTTCACTCTGGTTTTTCCTACAAACTCTACACCACTGGTGTACACAAATGGGAAAATTTTACCTAACAAAACTAACAAAATGATAGGGGCTGCTGTTGCTCTCATACATCAATATGTGGAAGAGGCTGAGGGTGGTGAGGATGAGAATGCTGACAACCAACCCACAGTGAGGAGAAGAGTGTACTGACCCAGGGTAACCTACCAGGGGCTACATGAGCTGGAGACATTGGAGCACTATAGGGTGGACAGGGACCTCCCTACAGCAAATTGTTGAGCTGTGCCGGCCACGTCACACACAGAACCAACAGAGGGGAAACCCATCCCAGTGGATACAAAGGTATGTGTAGGCTTAAAAATACTAGCTACAGGTGCCTTCCAAAGGCCAACTGCAGATATCATGGGGATCTCACAGGCGTCAGCATCCAGGGTACTCCACCAGTAACTGGATGTCATGTCAGCACATGCCGGTAAGCACATTAACACAACAACCGTGAGGCGATGACCAGCAATATGCATCTCTTCCACCAAACAGCAGAATACCATGAGGTAGTAAGTGCTATAGACTGCACGCACATACACATCAAAGCACCACCTGGTGAGCGGGGTAGGGTCTACATAAACTGAAAGGGCTTCCCCTCCAACTGCCAGGTCATGTGTGATGCCCAGAGCATCATAATGAATGCGTGTGCTGGCAGCCCTAGAAGCTATCACGACTCCCACATCTAGCATATGATGCAGCTGTACCAGTCATTTGCCAGTGGGGACATCCAATATGGACACCTAGTGGGGGATACTGGCTACGCACTGGAGCCGTGGCTGATTACACCCATCAGAAATACGCACACCTGAACAAGAACTCCATAATGAGGCACACGCACAAACAAGAATCATAATAGAGCATGTGTTTGGGATGCTCAGGTCATGGTTCTGGTGCCTGGACACATCCGGTGGAATCATGCAGTACTCTCCAGCTACATGTACCCAAATCTTTATTTTATGTGCCATGCTACACAATATGATCCTGCAGAAATAGCTGCAGCAGGAACAGCACAGGGCAGGGCCACACAGCCCCCCCACCATTGCCAAGGCCAGCACAGGTAGAGTGATTTGGAGAAACAACCTGAGCCTGCCCCTGTAGGCAGAAGGAGGCATGCCCAGTATGCCCAGGCTTTGGCAAAGAGGCAATGCATAGCACATACACTGACACGGTAGAAGCCCAGGGAATGACACCTCTCTCTGACTCGCACATACAGTAAAAGGGATGCCAAACATGACACTACCTGTACATTACCATGTACAGGGGGTGTACTATGTGCATCTGACAGTCAGCTCACCAGCACCATCCTCAATAGCAGCACAGCCACAAGGTAATGCACTCTCCCCATCAATTGCTGAATGCAGTAGTATGTTCTGCTACCTTTATCTATGGTATGGATGTGAGCATGCAAGGGAATTATCTGCCTTATTAGGATGGCAGCAGATCGTGGATACCTATATGGGCATCAGGAAATCTATAACAAATACTGGTGTCAACAAAGTAGGCAGTACTAGACAAGGTGGCAAATCCCATTGCAGGACATGTGGTGGGCCAAATGCGTCTGCACAGGAAACATATGCATGTCAGTGAGCTCACATACCAAACAGTGACAGCCAGCTGGACAGGTGTAGGTGACCACAAAGAAAGGCTGTGCTAAGGCCTTCAACTGATGGCAATGGAGAACAGTCCCCCTCCAGGCCTACACAGACAAACAGGCCAGGCAGTTGGATGTCAGTTCTGAAGGGTAAGAAGTCTAACTAAAATGTAGGTCAATAAAACCCAACATCTGTACCCCACTGACATGCCTGTAGTCTGCATGATAGGTCAGAATACAAAATGAAATGTAAGCCAACAAAGCACCTGAAATACCAGTACAGTCATAGCACAGGTCTACACTTGCCAGGTGTGCCTCCCCTCAATCCTATGTAGAAACATAGCAACATGTACGTGTGGGTTTAATAACAATGGAGCACAGAGTACTTGAGCTGGCCCAGTTAGAATAGATTATTGCACATATACAATATGCAGGGTTCTGCGCATTCGGTTGTGTGTCACATTGTCTGCAAGTGGTCAGCATGTAGGCATGGAGGGTCGTGTCTTGGTGGTCTATGGCCAGTACTGCTGATGACAGGGCCATGTTCTGACAACTACAGAGCCAACCATGATGCATCCCAGCAAGACCCAATCCAGTAGTCATCCATACTCATTGTTCAGATGTAATAACTGTCACCATTTGAAAGATGGACATATGCCATGAATGGGGGCCCAGACATGCACACAGTAAACAAGTGGAAGTACCCTAGAGAGAGTACATAAAATGTAGCTGTCAAAAGCACACACCTTTAGAAGTGCTCATACCGGTTAGCAGCACGAGTTGCCTGTGTAGTATGGAATACTGATGCAGTCTGGCCAAGCACTGGCAGACCACAGAAGGCACAGTTATGAAGTAATGAGAAACTGTTGATGTCCCCGCACAAGTCAGCATAAGGAGAATGTCAGTTATATCTGTGTGCCAGTTGCAAGAAGCCTCCATATCACACATGCACTCAGCTCATCCCAGTATCAGCCACAGGTTCATCACAGGCTATATCCCTGCTGTTGGGAATGACGACAGTATGACCCCTACGTCTGTATGGGAATTCCCACAGAATGCAGCATGCTGAAGAGGTTTCCCATGCAGGTGTGTGTCCCTAGCTGTAAGCAGCACCCTGTCAAGAAGGAAGATGTTGGATTTATGCTTTTGGTTTCTGTGGTGCTTTATGATAAACCTGTGAAGTGTAATGTTTTTATTGTAAAGGTGATGAAGATAGTTTGGGGTTACTTAATCCTATTTTTTTTTTTTTTTGGCTTCTTGTCATTTGTGATGGGTTCTGGAAAAGGCTTTTTTATGGATAATAAGGTTATTATTGGGTGTGGGAAAAGTATTATGTAACCTTGCTTCCCAAAACCATTTATAAAAGTTGTAACATTTTCTTCTGAAGAAATATCAGTCTAAATTTTCTTTCTGGAAAATGTCACTATCAATAAAAACATTGTATACGAAATTGTGGTGTGACACTAATATGATCGATTATGACTGACCTTGGATTATGCTTGATTGAATAAATTACCATGACATATACAGTTTATGCACAAATATTATACAATATTTGTGAAGTGTTAGAAACATCTCATGTTTTCCTTGATTGTCCTAGAATTGTTTTTTGGACGGAATTTTATGCCTAGTATAATTTACCTTCAGTTGTGTCCATCTCTGCCTATGATTTTATAGGGTTATAGATTTGCCTCTAAATGTGATGTGGATTTTATAGATATATTTTTGGTGGGGACTTTTATGGATATGTTTGGCCAGGAGTGATGAATTGTTCAATAAATTATGGGATTGTTCTGTTATTCTGAAAAAATGTTATGGCAAAAGGGCTGGGGGTGTGTGATTCAATGTTATTTTCTTTGAAGTGTTTTATTTAATTTTGGATTAGTTTTGTTGCATTATGTTTATGAATTGCATGTTGAATTTTTACTAAAATTCCGCTACTCTTTAGATACCATTTGATCTTTTACATACACCTGAGCTACTGCGGATTAAAATATCTTCGTTTAATATCTCATCCAAAGGATAGCAAACTCAGGAGTGCAGCACTTCAATACAGAGTCAATAATTGATCTACTTGATGTTTGAATAGAACCCACAACCTACTGCACTAAGGGTGCTGTGCCACTGTGATGGCACTATTTTTACTCTGATACTCCTTCCATTTCAGTCTAAATTGTATTGGTTTGTACAACATCTCGGGTGCTTGTATTGCAAAAATAAAAAATACCCATCAACATGATGAAGAAAATGAAAAGCAATTATTAAACTTAATTGTAAAAACGTAGGACGTGTTTTTCAAACTATCACCTTAACAAATTGTATTTTTGGTGATTCATACAGAAAGCTTAATTATGATGTCAACTATAAAAATGTTTTGTAACTGTAATCCCATATATGCTGATATAATGTGGCATATTACACTTTGGATAAGAAGAAACTGAAATGATGAATGATCAAAACAGTGTCTATTTGAGGTTGTAAAATGCAAAATCATCTGAGAAGTGATCCAAGAAATAAAGCATGAACCAGAGCCAGATGCAACACAGTTCTGATCACTGCAGTAACAAAATGCAGTCCAAAATGTACAGAAAATAAATACAAAAGCAAATGGCAAAATAATTCACCCAAACTCCACAAATATCAAAGGTAAACCATTGATTCATGGCCCATATAGCTAGAAGCAACTGAAGAAAAATAAACAAATGGAAAACACTTTGATCCAGCACTGCTTTTTTGTTAAGAATCTTCAGACCAAATAGCTGGATAATATAATTTTTAAGCAGACCATATAATGCAGTTTTAAAGTTATGTTAAAATTACACTTATAAGCATAAGGTTATTTCAAACATATCAGCTCTTGCATACCACTGCAAAGATTTATTACATATTATACAATGACTGCACATTAATATTAAAAACTGAGCACACTAATTGGTCAGCCCAACCAGCATGCTACTTGTAAATCCGGGAATATAACAATGGGAAAATGTCAGGTTGCCCAGCCCTTTTTTCAATAAGTATAGCTCATAAAAATGCTACATTTCTTTCTTCTTTTTTAAATAAATCTACAAAACTGAAGACCTCAAATGAACCAGGAGATGGCACAGAGAAAAATAAAAGGATAATCAGATACATTCTACATAACTAAAGAAATGTCCCTGATTATCCTTTTATTTTTTTCTGTACCGTCTCTTCCAAACATTGATTTCTTAATTTAAAAAAAAAAAAAAAAAAACAACCGAGATCTTCCCTTCTCTGTTACTTTCTTTACACAGCACTGATGTACTGTGTAAGCGTGGGAACGCAAGTCCCATACCCTTGTGCGTTATGTCAGGAAAGCCACAAGATAGAGAAAATATGGAAGGGCACCATGGTGCTTTTACACAAAGACATTATTTAAGAAAAGTATTTTTACCTTAATGTCATTTTGTAATAACAATGACGGACTCTGCATTGTGGTATATTGAAGATTTACCCATGGTTGGCTTTATTTAATCACTCAGGCTTCACCCTCATTATTAAACCACACCAACCTTTGGTTAATCTTCAATATACCACATATATGTCATTGGTTATTGCTATATTACATACACACAGCTACAGAATCAATTGCTTAGCTCGTCTCAATATGTGTAAACAGATCAATAAAAAAACTATATACTTATATTACAGAAACGCATCATTTATAACTTTTTTGCTCAAAGGTGACAACAGTGAAGTTATCAAATCCATTACCATAGTATCACTTCATTCATTCATCCATTACCATAGATTATTTATTTCTCAGATGTTAAAGCAAACACGGGAGGGCTGTGGCTGACAAAGTTCGCAGAGGACTGCAAACTAGGTGCCATAGTCGATACACCAGCAGACACACACATCCTACAAAAAGGCCTCACAGAAACGGACAACTGGTGCCGGAGTCACAGCCTTCAACTAAATGCCAAAAAATGTATAGTCTTGGGAAAAACAAAGTACCCACAAATTATCACATAGACAGCAACCCACTGAGTACTGAAAAAGTAATCAGAGACCTAGGGACCCAAGTTGACAGTGACCTCTCATTTGATACCCACGTTGCCAAAGTGGTTAGAAAAACATTCTACCTTGCACACCTCATCATGAAGGGATTCACATCCAGATCCAAGGATGTCATTGTACCCCTATATTCCTCCCTCATCAGACCCATGATTGAGTACAATGCCCCATTTGGTATGTACCTCACCCGGCATTTGCAACAGCTGGAGAGACCACAAAAGTACCTCACCAAGAGGATCAAGGGTCTCCAACATATGTCTTACTCTGCCAGACTAAAGAAACTTCAGCTCTATTCAGTATCATACCACCTGCTCAGAGGTGATCTCTGCCTGATGTACAAGGCCATGTCCAATCAGGATCTGATGGACATGCTCCACCTCAAAAAATCCAAGTCCATCAGGACCACGAGAGCTAAAGACTTAAACCTCGGCATAAGTATGAATAGGACATGCTGGAGGGATAGATTCATAACCCAGAGGCTTCCACTGCTTTGGAACAAGATCCCAGTTCGTATTAGGCAGAGCCCCCCCACTGACTCTCTTCAAGAGAAATCTTGATGAGTGGATGGGAGATCGTAAGTTTACCCCAGGGGTCACATCTGTGTCACTGCTAGACAGGGGCACAGTAAACTAATTCTATTATATAAGGGGACCTTCATTGTGTCACTACTAGGCACAGTATTCTAAATTTATTCTGTACATTTTTGTACCATTTCATGGGGTGGCAAATGCCACATCACTATGGCTAGGCTTACAAATGCCCCAGGGCAGATAGCCTAGTACTATACTATGAAACTATGAAACTTATACTTAAAGTATTAGAAAATTTATATACAACTCTTGGACCACCTTACATAATAATTTACTTTACCAAATCTTCATGGCTTTCACCTTAGCCATACACAGAAACTGCATTCCTTATTTTCACACAGAAAAAAATCAGCAGTGGGATCAAGGTCAAGTATTAGCTACCCTTCTTTTGGACTTTTCACAGGCTTTTGACACTGTCTCTCATCAACTACTCAGTCTAGACCTAAATAAAACCATTACAAATTGGTTTGGAAACTACCTTAACAATACATGCAAAAGTATAAGGTGCAAAACACACGACATATCAAACAATTCCTTAAGTGTTCCCAAGGAAATATTTGAGGTCTTTTAGAGTTCAACATATTTATCAATAATATGCATGTAATACCAAGTGACACAACAGTGCAATATGCAAATGAGACAACTCACTGATTCAGTGAAAAAAATAAATCAACTTCAAAAGTCAGCTCAAAATTCACTATATCATTGAAAAACGCATAAAAGAATCAGAATCACAAACATAACTAAATGCTAAAAGCTATTTATCCTTCGTGCACAACCTGCAAAAAAATAGTAAAGATCTCAAAGTCAAATTACAATAAAATAGATCAACAAAATTATCAGCCCCTTTTTTCTCATTTTCTACATGGGGTCAGGATATCATGTTGACTACTGCCATCTCTCTCTCTTGATTCAGTGTCACACTTCTGCCTTCTTTGACACTCATACCTGGCTGTCACAGATCTTTCACCTCTATGCTGGACGCCCTCATTTCCTCTTAACTTCTTCCCTTTTGTCCCAAAACTTCAGCAGGTTGTCTTCTGCTTTTCTGCACGTCTGAATCACGGTATTTTGTTCTGATTTTTTTCTCCAATTGGAGCTACTCTGGCTTTTGCTCTTATGTCATTCCTTTGTCTGTCCCACATTGTGCATCCTACCACCCTTCTCAGTCACTATTTCCAACACCTCTAGCTTCTTCATCTGCTCTGCTTTTACTACGCAGGTTTCTAGACCACACAGTTGTACAGGTCAGACCACTGTCTTGTACACCTTACTTTTCAGCTACTTTCGAATTCTTCTGTCATAGACTACACCTAAGACTACGCTAGTTGGCTGCAGCCCCTCTGATTCTAGCTTTGACTTCTTCATTCAGACTTCCCTTCTCAGCCACCCCTCCCAGATACCTGAAGCTATTTACCTGTTCCACAATCTTCCCTTCTGTCTCAATTCTTCATTTTAGCTTCTTCTGATTTCCCCAATTTGCTGCCATTACCACTGTCTGATCTGTACTTAGTTTCATCCCATGTGCCTTCAGTTTTGCTTTCCATTCTCCTATCCTTTGCTGAAGTTCTTGATTAGTGTCGTCTGTCTGTAATGTCACATTGCATACAGCAGCTTTGTTGATCTGCCCCCTCTGACCCGTTTGCTAAGGTAGTCCACCAGTTTGAACAGCAATGAGCTCAGAGCTGAACCCTGGTGCACGCCCACTCCCACTAGGAATCCCTCATGGAGTCTGAACATTGTTAGTATTTGAGTCATTGGGTCCTTGTACATAGCATGCACTAATTTTACCAATGTTTCTGGGACTATGAAATACTGGAGTACTGCCCAAATGTGCTTTCTTGGGAACCGGTCATATGCTTTCTTGAAGTTTAAGAATGCCCATCTAGACTCGTTCCTCATTTCTAACTTCTTCTCAACTAATTGTCTCACTGCAATCAGGTCAGTTGTGCTATATCTTGATCCAAATCCAAATTGCTCATCTCCCATCTTACTTTCTACTGCTCTGTGTATCCAATTATCAGTCGCCTTCTCCAGAACTTGTATGCAATGTGATAGGAGTTTGATACTTCTGTATTGCCCACAGTTGTGGATGTCCCTCTTGTTCTTGCACACTGGCATGAGTATGTCATTCAGCATCTTTATCATATCTGTTATGATCTCATTTGAGCCTGCTGCTTTCCCTGACCATTTTCCTTAGTGCTACCTTACTTCTTCTAGGGTAGGGCTCCTCTCATCGTATGTCAGGGCAGAACAGTGGGGTTTTGTTCATTCAGAAGTGCTGGAAATACTCCTTACATCTGCCTTTGATGTCCTGTGCATGGGTGAGCAGGCTGTTGCTGGCATCGCTTATGAAGGGTGTCTGACTATGTTCTTTATCTTTGTCTTTGCCTTGTCATCTGATATAGTTTCTGAGTCACTTTCCAGAAGCGGGTAGAGTGCCTCCAGTGCCCTGTTCTTAGCTATTACTTCTTTGTTAACCAACCAGTATTTCTTCCTAGCCTGGTCAGTCTTCCATCTTCCACCTTTTCCTGCACTCTTTCTTTTGATGACTTCCTGGACTTCTGCATTCCACCACCAAGTTTCCTTTGTAACTTATTTCTACACATAGCTCAGTCATATATTTCTTCTGTATTCCTCACACATCCTGTCTTGAGGCACTGCCATTCTTCTTCAGCTCCACCAATTTCCCCCTCTAGAGCCCGGAGTAATTCCTTGAACTGTTGTACTCTCTCCAGTCAACTTCGAGGTCTTCAGCCTGGACTCTATTGACCGTAGAACCTTCTCTGACCACTGCTTGCAGCTGATTGTAGCAACCAGTGGTTTATGCTGTGAGCCGCCTGTTTCACTGGTGATAACTCCTCAGTGATTCTACCCCAGTGCCCATTCCTTACTAGGAGGAAGTCTACAAGAGTTGCATACTGGCCACTTTTGCATGTGATCATGCAACACTCTCACTGAACCATGTACTATCAAGTCATTTGCAAGACAGAGGTCTGGAATGGCCTCTCCTTTATTCCTGTTGCCCCACCCATGTGTACCAAGACAGTGCTCATATCCTGTTCTGTCTGTCCCAATATGTGCATTCAAGTCATCCATTATCAACACCAATTCATGATGTCCTGCTTCATCTAGTAGAGCCTGCAACTACTGTTTGAATGCAGTCTTTTTCTCACTATTACATCCTTACTGAGAAGGGCACAGGTTGAGATTATGAAACATTACGCTGGAGTCTGATTGCCATGAAGCCTCTCTCACTACAGTTCCCACACCATTTCTAGCCTGTCCTCCTCCTGATTAATAGTCTCTGGATCCCAAGCAAAGTGGCTTCACTGCACTACCCTTCAATCTCATCTCTTGGATATATAGGATGTGCAGCCTGCTATGTATCATCATAGCATCTACTTCCAAGCTGCATCCTGTCAATGAACCTACATTAAGTGTAGCAATTCTTAGCTTATGTTTGGCAAGTTGTTTGGTTTTATGTCCAGCTTGCGCTCAACAGAGCTATCCGAGGTAACCCATGCTGGGCAATTAGACACTGGCCAGCCAGTAGCCTGTTGACCCAGGGATGCTGGGTTTTATGGCAAGCACTCACCAGGCAATAGGGGTACATGCACCTCCTCCAATTATAAAGCAAATCCAAAACTGTGCGACAAGGACAGTATCAAAAATCCTACTACAGAAATGAAAAAAAAAAAAAAACTAGAACTAGTTAAGGAATCCATTAACTTAAGTTAGCTGCTGAAACCAAGAATTACAAACTTTTCTTTAGATACATAAGGAAACTAAGGAATAATACCCAACAATACTGAGATCCTATTCTAAATAACACTACACGCTCGGACTCAATAGACTTTGCCAATATACAACAGCTAATGAATTCAGGGCAAAGTAATCTGATGGCACAGCACAAACTGTGGACCAAACAGAAAAAGGAAGAGGTGTGATTTCTGAGAATGTCAGAAGGGCATCTGACACTGTCAAAACAAATGATCAATAAACAAACAGAGAAGGCAAGGGCAAAAGCAGAGATGGCCTAGTAGAAGGGGATACAAGGGATACTACAGGTACTGGGTTCTAGTGTCATAAGATATAAACCTTGTTTGGTCAAGAGACAGTACAGAAAGAGGTGAAAGAAAATATTTGACTATTCATTAACAGGTTTAAGGTCTAAAGCCAAAGTTTCAGCTAAATTAGAGAAGATCATATTAAGCTCCAAAAATGCATCCGTTATCTGCATTATACAAGTGATACATCTCTCTTGTCTTTCGGCTTTTCCCGGTTAGGGGTCGCCACAGTGGAACTCTGGTCTGCTAATGAATCAAAGTGGATTTCTTTTCTGTGCCAAGGTGCCAGCCCGGTGCCCAACCTTCAAAGAAGGCACACCCATTCATGCATGCACCTACCTGCATGTCTTTAAACGGCACTACCACGTGGAGGACAGGCATACTTGCACAAAATATTCAGTAGCCCCCCCCTCAGAAAAAAACTTCACTGCATGGACTCTAGAATACAGTGAGTTTTCAGTACATTCAACTGTGCCAGCATCACAGAGACAGGTTTGCAAGCTACTGTTTTGCCGCCCTTTAAAATATGTGGAGATAATGCAAATATCAGGCAATTACAGAAACACGTTACTAGACTGATGTTCCTCAAAGAGCTTGGAAAGCAAAAATAAGTAAACATAACAATGTCTTGTAGAAATAGGGGGAAATAAAAATCAA
Source organism: Protopterus annectens (assembly GCF_019279795.1). Taxonomy (NCBI): domain Eukaryota; kingdom Metazoa; phylum Chordata; order Ceratodontiformes; family Protopteridae; genus Protopterus; species Protopterus annectens. Next base: position 268,301,613 of record NC_056750.1, read on the forward strand.
CACAAGGAAATCAAAAATTATCTGAAACTGGCTTGCGAAAATTATATCGAAATTGTTTAAATCTTTCTGCTGCTGCCATACAAATTAAATAACTAAATGTTTCTGCAGGCAGAGGGGAAGACTTTTGAAATGGCACTCCCTTTACAATTCTGAGCTATCAGTTGCAGTGAGTTTTCACGCCTCTGCATTAGTAGTGTGGGAGGAGGGGACTGTCAATGTTGGACTACAAAAGAACACTTGGAACAAAGGCATCCAATTTAGCTACAACTCTGGCTGCTGCTGGATAACTTCAAATTATACTGTAAGGCAAGCTCTGAGCTAAACATAAATGAGGGTGATTAGCAACAGAAATGAAGCAGGCCTAACAGAAGGAATACAAACTGACAGCGAGTCAGATTTCCCATTCTATGTCAATGGCATGGGAATTCACAGTTACTTCCTTATGTCTGGCATGAGTCATAGAAAGAAGACTTGAAATGCTTTATGGGAAAGAGAAAGGGCTGAAGGAGAAGATCATTGCATTGATGCATCAAGCCCCATCGGTAGCCATGTTGTAGTAAAAAGGCTAAAGTTACAAATAAAACACTTAGTGATTTTTAGGTGTTAAAATAGGTCTGGAAACAGACTATAAAACTTTAGTGCTAGGGTGGAGTTTTCCTTTAAAGGTACAACACATGGTATTGCATATCCTCCTCCTCTGAGAAACGAGTCATGCAATGCTGATGACATTGACTAACATGCAATTGATGTAAAACAATTTTCATCATGCAATTATACAGAACTAGATGAATATATACAACTACATTCAGGTAGCTGTGCATTTCTCCCAGGCAATAAAATCTCAGTTCTTGAAGAAACCCTTGCCTGGGCATCTACTAACATAAAACACGAGACTATCATACTGGGAGACATAAATATCAACTGGTTATATATATCCCCACACCACTTTAACTGCAATATCAATCTATATTAGTTCACCCAGCTAGTTAACAACATAACCAGGCCTAATAAAATTAATACTAATGGCTCAATCCTAGATTGGATTTTAGTGTCTCACCCAGATAAGATCACGTCCACTGGTACACTCTCCAATAGTATGAGTGACCACTTACCGGCCTTTATACGTGAATGTACCACAATAATTAATAATTGGCACAGAGTTACCAGAGATGAATCCATGTCTGTCCATCTAGCTTTAACCAAAGGTTGTTTAACTTCAACTGGGATGCAATAAAATCACTTCCCCTTGATGAGGCAGTTGAGTTCTTCAACTCAGCCTTCATCAGCATACTAAACAATCTCGCTCCCCTTTGACAGAGTAAAGACCAACCATGCCAGTTGGCTAACAAGATCCACTATGGATCTCATGAAACGCAGAGACAAATCATGGAAAAACTGGCAAACAAACCCCAAAAATCCATCTGACCTCACCCAGTACAAACAAAGCTCCGAAACCAGGTTAAGTGCTTAGCACTACAAAACAAAAAACACTACCTTACATTACAAAATCAACACAAACAAAACCCAAAGAAATTCTGGAGCTATTAAACACAGGCTCTAGTAATAATCCTTGTCCAGACCCAAATAAAATGCCCACTGAAATTGCTGCAACCTTCAACTTCTATTTCATAGACACTATAGCCAATTTAACCTCTACCTTTCCCAAGACCAACTTGCCCACCACGGACCTCTTCACAGCTACCATCAAGTACACCCCCTATTCCCAGCTTTACTCTGTCACCTATACCCACCTTGACTATTAAAAAAATTCCTTCTAAAACTATGCGCAAATGCCCAACAATATAGTCACCAAATACTTGCAAATTTCAGCCAACTCAATTGCTTACCCTAGCAGCATAGTTCTTAACAGATCTGTCCAAGAATCCTATATGCCCATCATCTGGAAAAAAGCTTATATCCTCCCTCTACACAAGGGGGGCCCCAACATAAACACTACCAACCTCCACCCCACTGATATACTATCACCCATCTCTAAGATTCTGGAAAAATGTATTCATTCTCAACTTTTTTAACCATCTGACTCACAACCACATCCTCTCCCCCACCCAACACAGATTTAGGAAGGACATAGTACCACCCACTGCCGTCATATCCTTCATGACACTGTCAACTGAGCCTGTGACGCTGGTAAAATCGTATCTTCACTATTTCTTGATCTTCCTAAAGCTTTCGATACTATATCCCACTCTCTCCTAGCAAAACTCTCTAACAAAGGTACCTCACCTCAAACTCTAAACTGGTTTGCTAATCACCTCACTAACAGGCAACAATCAACTAAATGGCAGAACTCTTACTTCCCTCTCCTAAACACGACCACTGGTGTTCCTCAAGGCTCCATTATAGGGCCACTTCTGTTAAGCATATTTATCAATAACTTCCACACAGCACTCTCTCAAGGCTCAGTCATTCAGTATTCAGATGACTCCACTATCATCTACACTGCAAACTCCTCCTCAGAACTACACCAACTTACCCAAAACGCCCTCGCTTCCACTGAAATTTGGATGTCTAATAATTATCTTGCCCTGAACCCCAACAAAACCAAACTAGTAATATTTTCCCCCCAAAGAGCCCACACCCCTACAAAAAGACCACCATTCAATCCCTAAATGGTATCACAATCAACATTGTACCTAGCACAAAACTCCTAGGTGTCATCATAGATGAAAACCTCACATTCTACCTGCACATCCAGTTCAAAGTCAAAAAGACACATCAAAAGTTTGGCACACACTGCCAACACAAACATCTACTCAGTGCATCAGCCCAACTTTCCCTTGCCTCTTTTATATTACCCTCTCTCTTTTATATGGTGCCCCCCTCCACAGTAACATTCAGTCCTCTCTGAAGTCCAAACTAGACTCATGCTACAACAAAATTGCTAAGTTAGTAACTAATGCCTCCTACTCATCCCACCACTGCTTATCATTACGCAACCTAAAATGGCTTGAACTCCCCAACTATTTCACCTTTATCTAACTAACTACAGCTCACAAACTCATTCATAATCCATCCATGTGCCCTGCTCTATCTTCTATACTTACTTTATACCATCCTAACAGACCACTCTGATCCACCAACCAACTGCTCGTAAATGTAGAAAAACCCAAACTTTTGGCAAGCCAGATGCTTTACTCCTTTACCATTGCAAAACTTTGGAACTCCCCCCCCCCCAACACTTAGATCCACCTGCTCAGTAACCCTCTTCAAGACATCTCTGAAACAACACCTCTCCTTGGTTGTGCACATGTGCTAACACCACATCTCATATAACCTAACTTCAACCATCACAACTATTCTCACCCCCACTCTACTACACTGGCATCCTCCTTTCACATCCACCTGCCCTTTTACTTACTCCGCCCATCCTGTCCACTTCCCCTTCTACTAACCCTCATTGTCCTACCAATGATCCCTCCCGTCTACTTCCTTCTCTTCCTAACCCTTATAGACCTACCACTGAACCAGGCGAGACATTCAGGTACTCTCGCTGCCTACCTTAATATCATACCACCACTTACATCTGCAACAATAGCCACCGACTTTGCGGATTCCTGCAACAGGTCTTATAGCCTATCGCACAGCTATAGCACCTCCTAAACGTGTGAAAAGTTTAAGTACCTAGTCTCTAATTCCTATATCTGCTTTGCACCCACTGCATGAACTCTCTTATATAAATTTTGCTAGCTGAAAACTACTCATATGGAATGTTTTCATGTATAGACTCTGTATTGTTTGCATAATAACTTTGATTTGAGAATGATTACTTATGCATTGTTTTTTTCACCAATTGTATAAGCTGCCAGTATGCACAATGTCTACTGATGTAAATTCTGTACTGTATGTGAACTGTCTTGTATGTGGAGCTCTTCTCTCCAGGACTCCACTGAAAATGGGCACTTCTGGCCCAGCTGGACCATCTCGGTAAACAAATGCAAATAAATACCACTGGGTCTAGAAATACGACCAAATCGTGAGATATAGAAACTGGGATTAAGTTTAGCAACTGGGATTATCTCTGCTGAATGTTCAACCTTAGGAACATCAGGAACACCCTCCAACAGTAGTGGGAGTCAAGACACGTTCTGGAACAGGAACATTGTCTGAATTGCTCTGAGATTTAGAGTCTGTATCACAGGAACAATGCTGTGATATCGGTTCTGCTACAGGAAGAGGTCTACGATTTCTCCTGTACTCCACACCCTCAGATTTCACAAAATAGGAACTCAACACCGCACACATACTTGTTACTTGACCAATCCAGTCAAATCCTTTTACCATTTGCATCCTCACTCACTCTCCTCCTTTCAATGGACGAAGAAGTCTGCTCGATTTGTCGTAACTGGACTTCTGGAAAGAACGCTTTATAAACAATAGGTCTTTGATTGCTTTGTTGCTTTTAGCTTTTGGTCTCAACACAATGAAACTAATAGGCAATGTTCTAGTTTGCCTGGATGGAAATCTGAGCAGGTGAGCCAAGTATATAATCATGGGATACGTTTCTTAGATTGAGTAGATTCAAAATGACATTGGTATTATCACGGTAGGACTTGAGGACTAGTTTTGCACTCTGTACTGCACATTCAGCTAGTCCATTTGACTGTGGTAATTCTGGACTACTAGTAACATGCACAAAGTCCCATTCTCTTACAAATTTCTGAAACTAACTGGTAAATTGGGTACCACTGTCAGAGATAAGCTTTTGCGGACTTCCATGGACTGAGAAATGACATTTCAGCTGGGTTATAACAGTAATGGAAGTTAGGTTGGGTAGTAGATCGAGCTCAAACCAGTTCAAATAAGAGTCTACCAGTACTAAGTAATGTTGATTGTTCCACGTGAATATGTCGGTGTCTATTGTTAACCAAGGTAATTCAAGAACTTGACTTCTCTGAGTTGGTTCTTTCTGCAAATGCAGTTTAGTACTATTGCACACTGAACAAGAAGAAAATACTTGTTCAAAGTCCTTCTGCTAGAAAAGTCCAAAATACTAGTCCGGTCACCCTTCTTTTGGTAGCTTTGGAGCCTGGGTGACCACGATGCAAAATCTGAGTGTATTAGTGTTGTAAGGAAGCAAGAACAATTTTAGGACCTGTGAAAATAATGCCATCTTCCATGAACATCTCATCTCTGTAAGGAAAGTAGGGTTGCACTTCTGTTGGTAAACTAGATTGCTTTGGATGGCCATCCATCACTGATGTAGTGATTGTGCTTTTGTAAAACTGGATCAGTCTTTGTGTGATCTCTTAGCTCATCAAGTCTTGTGGTAGGAAACTGCGCACTTCCATGACATTGAAGTCAAAATTCTCTGCATCAAGCTGTTTTGTTGCATTTCTGGGTGATCTTGATATGCTATCAGCCAGATAAAGATGTCTGCCTTTTGTACAGACCATTTTGAAATTGTACTTTTGCAACTTAAGCATCATTCTTTGTAATCTTGCTGGAGCTAAATGCATAGGCTTCTTTAAAATAGTAACCAGAGGTTGATCAGTTTCAATCTGAATCTCGACCATAGATATAATTATGAAACTTGGAACATGCAAACACTATAGCCAAAAGTTATTTCTCAATCTGAGCATACTGCATTTCAGTTTGGGTAAGTGTTCTAGATGCATAGGCTACTGGTCTACCCTCAAATGACTACATCTAGACCAAATCTTGAAGCATTGCAGGAAAGAGTAACTATTTTGTTGACATCATAGTATCTTAATGTAGGTGGAGTTGCAATTTTCTGCTTAAGGTCTTCAAATGCTTTCTGGTGATGCTCTAACAATGACGATGTAACATTATGTGTTAGCTCTCTCAAAGGTGCTCTCAAAGGCACTATCAACTCACCGACGTCTGATATAAATCTGCCTAAATAGCTGACCATACCAAGAAAACGTTGTAAAGCTTGTACATTATCTGGCTCTGACATCTCGATTGGCTGCTTGCTTGGACAGGTCTGGTCTCAAGCCAATGCTAGTAAATAAATGACCTACATATGTAACTTCTGGTAGTCTCAATTTGCACTTCAGAATTGAGTTTCAAGTTAACTTCACGTACTCTGTCTAGAACTCTCAAGATTTCTGTCATGCACTACTTCACCATTGCTTCCAACTAACAATCATCTATTACGGCACAGGGATAACCTGAAAATATTTGCTCCATTGCACAAGAGACTTCACTTGCAGAATTTATTCCAAATGGCATTCTGAGAAATCTCTATCTTCCAAATGGAGTACTGAATGTAGTCCGTAATGAATAAGATTTGTGATCAAGCATCACTTGCCAAAATGAACTTCTTGCATCCAAGACAGAAAAAACAGTGGCATTCGGTATTAGAGCTGTGACTTCCTCGAATGTATGCATACAAGGTCTTTTTAATGCTTTGTTCAAATCTCTTGGGTCAATGCATACTCCGATTTCTGAGCCTTTTTTGTGCTGCTGCCATGGACACCCATTCACTAGGTTCTGTAACTGGACAAATTACACCTTGCTGCACCATTCTGTCCAACTGGGTTTTGACTTTATGTTGCAAAGCTATCTGAACTTTTCTTGCTGGTCTGACCACTGGACTGATCTCTGGGTCTAACTTCATAGAATACACAGCTGGAAGTTTGCCCAACTTGTCATTTAAAACATAAGCATACTCTGGAAAAAATAATTTTAGTGAAGCTGGAACTGGGAAATGTGCTTATTTGATGAACTTCTTTGGTAAAAAGAAAGATTCATTCTCAAACTGTTTCTGAAACCCAATAATGACTGCACGGGTCTTCAGACTACATAAATTAAGCTATAATAGTTCTTGGCCACAACATGAAAATACTACTGAGCCTTCAGTTTGAATGTCTTCAACTCTATAAGCAACACGTTTCGCACAACTGGTCACATTTAGTTGTTCACCAGCTCTCACTTTAGCAAAAGTATCTTCAGACATAACATGACACTTTGAACGAGTGTCTGCTTTAAGCTCAGTGGGTTTACCATTGATCTGGACAGTACAAAATACTTCATTCTTTGCCAATAAATCTACTGCATCAATTCTTTCACCAGCTACTGAAACACCATCTACATAAAACGCAAACTGTTGCAGTTCTACTTGATCAATTTGCTTTTTAGAGTGACTAACCCTTTACAACAGTAAGAGGCTTACTTGATTTACAAAATGTTTGAAAAAGACTTTATTTTTTACATTTATGGCATTGATGATCAAATGCTAAGCACTTTCCTCTTTTAGACTCATGGTTGGCACCACAACTGTGACAGTTAATAAAACTTGACTTGGGTTTTGCTGATTCACCCTTGTACTGTACTGAGTATGATCCTTTAACTGAACCACTCTTTAGAACTTGCTGGAAGATTGTGAGTTTTCCTTGCCACATCCATAGGGGCTACAGCTGCCACATGCTTAGGCCTGTTTGTGCCAGCCACATGTAGCATGCTGTCTACATTTGCTCTGGAGCCTGTTAAAACCATGCCGTTATCACTTACAAGCATATTTGTGTGCTTTCTGCAACTTTATGGATTTGACAAACCTCAACAGCTTTGCTCAGCGTTAAATCACAGTCACAAAACAAAATCTTTCTCACAGCAGCACTATTAATACCACACACGAGCCTGTCCTTTAACTCATCTTTTAAAATCACCAAACTTGTACGTTTTAGCTTTCTTTCTCAGGTCAGTAATGCAAGCTGCAAAAGTTTCTCCTTGCTTTTGATTCCTTGTGTAAAACAAATGCCTCTCTAATGCAACATTGGTCTGGGTGTTACACATCTCTCTGAATTTGCATTTCAAACAAACACTCAGGGTCTTTCCTTGATTCAGCCTGTACAATACGATTTTCACCTTCATAAACTACTGGTGCATATACAAATGAATGCTCCCGTTCAATGATCTCTGATCCTGTTAGGTTTAGCAAAATGAATGCCTTGGTGCATGCATCTCTATCAGAATAAGCTGCTTGTATGAATATATCGTACTTTTGCTCAAATGTTCTCTAATTCTCTGCAATATTCTGATCAAATACAAGTGGTAGGTGTTTTCTAAAGCCATCTGCCATATTAATACATCTCAGTAAAGACTTCTGCCAGTATGCATGAACATACACACATCTGCCAGAAATTTATACCAGTACTTGTAACTATGCCCAACAGCACAACAAATTTCTGCATAACTCAAGTTTGTAAAATAAGTTTCTCAGGCACTATAATACTCTTGAAATCACCTATCAGTGTAAGAAACATTTCAAATAACTGAACTGTGTGAATAAACTCTGCTAAAGAAGATGAGAGCAAGAAACATTTTGAAGTAACTGCACTTTGCGAATAAACAGTACACAGCACACTGAAATTTCCCCAAATTTCTGTACTTTTTCTAAACAACTCTGTACAGTGCAAGTAACACACTGTAATGGCGACATTCTGTGAATAGACACATCCAGGACAAGAAACTTTTTGAAATGGCTGTTTGACTGCACTTTACAAAATAGTGGCGCTTTGCACACAAACTCTCTGGAATAAATGCACAGTAATAAACACACTGTAAGCACTTTTACGTACTTTCAGATACTTTGAATAACTAGTTATACCAAACAGAGCGCCAGTCATTACATAGTAGTCTAGGTCAGAACACAGCAAGTTTGCCCGCCAAAAACGTGCAGTCGCCTTGCTTTATTTATACTTAATGCCCTTTTTTATATTCCTTTTGCTCATTTAATCTCTTTTCATGCCCATTATATTTCCTTGTGCTTGTTTTAATTCTAAACATGCTCGTTTTGCAATTCTTAAGTAATTCTAAACCCCTTATGTGGTTTTCTGGTGCTCGTTTTATCAAATTCTTAATTTCAAACATTTTGTCTGATTAATAAGCTTTTTCGTGCTATTCATTTGCTTAGTAATGCGTTTTGTGCCCGTGTAATGCTTTATCTTTAATAAATCGTTCGTGCAAGTTTTAGTTACCTTTAGCTTGTTTCTGGCACTTTTTTGCTCTCGGTTCACTTAGTTTGCCTTCACCATTAACTCTGCACCTCATGGCTTTGAATAGTAGTCTCTGGACTGGAATCCCAGTTCTTGCACCATGTCACTTGTCTATTCAGGATGAAGTAGAATGACATTGTGGGTTCTGTTCAAGCAGCTTTATTATGTACAAACACATTAGAAATGAAGCTAAATAATTAACTTGTATACAAACTAGCTGTCTCACACATAGATGTTCACACACTGGCTTTTCTCACAAAATGGCACTGAAGCTAGCACGTGTCTGCTATTTATATGCACATTCAGGTCTCCAAAATGCTTCTTAAAGGAACAACACATGTTATTTTATCTACAGTAGGTATGATCTGGCAATGGATTTTGTGAGATTTTGCTTACCCCTGTAGGGGGAGCCAAGTTTAATGTGCATTATCTTGATGGCTTGATAGAGGTACTCATATTTTAGTTTGGCATTGATTAGGACTCCCAGTAATGTAGTTTGAGGATGCTTCAATTTTGGTGTTGCTGGCGATGTATATATGGAAAGTATGTTTTAGGTCATTGTATGTCGTTTTTTGGGAGGAAGGTAGGAGAAATAAGCAATTACCTAGTCATGAGTTTATAGCAGAGGAGAGTTATGCGATTTCTTGAAGTTTTGGGAGGGTTGGTGCAGAGCAGATAAGTATAGAATTGCCTGCATATTTTACAATAGTGAAGTCTGTTAGTGAAACTGCTGAATAGGACTGGATCCAAAATGGATCCTTGTGGGACTCCAGCAGTGACAGAGAGATGGCTAAAGTTCTTGTTACCATTTAACAAACTTGTTGTCATCTGTTGGACAAATAGCTGTGACACCAGGACAAAAAATAAAATAAAATAAAAAAATAAAATAATTATATATATATATATATATATGTATACGTATATATATATATATATATATATATATATATATATATATATATATATATATATATATAGTTTTACTTTTCTCATTTAATAAATTGTAGCCATACACAAAACCAGGTTCACCCCTTCTAAAACAAAAATACAAGAAACAAAATTAAAATAAAATTCAAAATTTAAGTACTTAACCATAACAATAGATTCATGCTGTCTATTTCCATTCTTCCACAGAATAGGAGTACTTCGAATCTGACTGGATCAGATTTCAGCCACTCAGACTTTGGATCCAAGGCTCAGGCTCCTACCCTCACCCATAATCTCATCATTGCACCAAATTACTTCAGATTTCATTTGCTGCTCAACTGCTACAGAAGCAAATCTCTTGGCTCAGTGTCTCAGATGTTTTCTACTTGTGCCAGACAAGTGACGTTTTTTATTTTTTTTCTCTTTTAACATTTTACTTCAGAGTTATTCTTCCTACCTCCTCTACTAAATAGAAATTTCTCCACACCTTATGCTTTATTGGTGTACTTTCCCTCCTTAATTTGATAGTTAGGACTTTGGTTGTAAATGTAGATTCTTTTTCTCAGTAGTTTATTGTGTTTTTTTGTTACTGCTTCATGCATAAAATCCCCAACTAGGATGCCCAAAGTGTGTCTTTTGTTTAGGGGTTTGAATAAAAGCTGCTTTGTGCTGCTTTCAGAACCAGGGCTGTCCCTGAAAAGTGCAAGAAACTTGTACTTGAGGTGCTTCTCCCTGACACAATAGTAGTTCCCCCTACACAGTCATCTTTGGCTTTTTCCCTTCGGCAAAGAAAACTTCTGATAACGGTAAAGGGGAGAAGAGTAAGGAAAAGGATAAGGAACATAAGAACAAGGAGAACTCCTCCTCTAGGAAACGTTCTTTGGACCAATTGGGTCTATCTGGTCTACTGAAGAAGATTCTCAAGACATCAGATCCAACCTTGGTTCCAGAGCCTGTCAGGGTCAAGTCACCCATTCCTCTATTCCCAGCATATCTCCAGAACTGGTTAGCCCCAGACTCTGATCACGTTTTCTGCAGGAAAGGTCTTTCCACAAGGTGTAAAGACTTCTACTGCATCATCCTTAAGATCAACACAGCTCTCTAGCAGCCTTTCTGAAGCAGATGTCAAATGATGGGGAAGATCCTGAGGACTTTGATCCTATTGGAGGTTTTTGTGGCTCTGACCTTTGTCAAGGGCTCAGGACTTTCTCCTCTTTTACTGCTACTCCTTCTCTTATAATATCTTCAGTTCTGGGACACTTGGATCCAAGCAAACCCCAGGGATTGCCAGTGTCTAATATGAAGGAATGGGCTTTGAGCGAACCATTTCTCTGACCCAATTGACTCAGAGTGCCTCTGATCTTAATGGATCTCAGAGTCCTGGGGTTGAGTTGAGACTGAAAAGTACAGTTGTGTACACTTACCATAAATGTAGATGTTAGAGTGTATTCACTGTTGCAGTCATCACACTTAAGTTACCTGCCTGCAGGTAGCCCTCAGTCGGCCCGAATACCAGAGACTTAGTATTTCTGCGTCAGCTGCTGTCACTCCAAGATTGAAGTCAGGTCGTCAGTGGTATGAAAACAGGTAGCTAACTCCATTACATCAGTTTTTCTTGCACCAAATATCAGGAGCACCCCAACAGGGACCAAAGTTATGGTGGAGGAAAACACCACCAGTAAAAAGTAAATACCAATACCCCTGAAAGGGGGGGGGGTAAAAGGCCTAGAGAGATTATATAGAGAGAGAAACCAGGACTGCAACAGTGAATGCACTCAAACATCTACATTTATGGTAAGTGCACACAACTGTACTATGTTCTTCATGTTTCACTGTTGCAGTCATCACACATGGGTGGATTCCCAAAGCTGAAGAAGGGTGGAGGCAGTCAAGAAGAGTTAGAGCTGGCTAGAATGCCCTGCAAGACTACTGCTGCAAAGCCTGCCCTGGATTTGGAGAAGATAGGCAAATGGTAGTGCTTGGTGAAAGTGTGTACTGAACTCCAGGTAGCAGCTTCCAGGATGTCCCTGGTAGGGACTCCCCTGAGAAATGCTGTAGAGGTAGATGTAGCCCTAGTGGAAAGTGTACTGACCCCCTCTGGAGTTGGTTTCCCATAGTGCTTGTAGCAGAAATGGATGCAATGTGCTATCCATTTAGATATTGTTTGCTTAGAAATGGCCTTGCCCTCTGCCCCTGTTGCAAAGCTGACTAATAACTGGTCTGATTTTCTGAAGGCCTTAGTCCTATCCAGGTAAAATCTGAGCTGTTTGTGCATGTCCAAGGAGTCCAGGATCCTTTCCCCTTTATTCTGAGGATTAGGGGAAAAAGGTCGGCAAATGTATGGATTGATTGACAGCCACACTGGACACCACTTTAGGCATAAAGGAAGGGTTTGTACCATGCGAGACCCTGACAGCATGGAAAATAATGAAGGGTTCCCACAGCCATAAGGGCTTGTAGTTCAGACACTCTTCTAGCTGCAGTGATGGCTAGAAGCAATGCTGTTTTCCAAGAGAGGAATTTTAAGTCTGCTGACACTGCAGGCTCAAAGGGTGGAAGTGTGAGCTTTTCCAGTACAAAGTTAAGGTCCCAAGCAGGGGCGGGCGCTCTCCTTGGTGGCCTTAAGTTGTTTGCCCCTCTCAAGAACTGTTTGATAAGAGGGTGTGAGAAGAGAGGTGGCTCAGTGTTGTAATGAGCCAAAATGTCTGAGGCATGCATGTTAATTGAAGAGGACAGGCCTTTGTGGAGTAGATCTGCTAAGTAATCCAGGATTAAAGGCAGGGAGGGTACAGTTGTGTCCTCTCCTTTAGACTCCAAGAGCAGTATCTTCCACTTAACCACATAGAATTTCCTTGTACTGGGTCTTTTGGCTTCAAGAGCTGCTGGGGTAGGATTCAAGGGATAAGCCAGGCTGCAAGATTTAGGGTTTGCAGTTGTGGGTGCAAAATCTGCCCCTCCTGCTGAGAGGGCAGGGTAGGGGTCTGGTGTAGGTGCCATGGTGGCACAGATGTCAGGCTGTGCAGGAGTGGGTACCAGTGCTGGCATGGCCAGTCCAGAGCAATCAGAATTGTCCTCTGTCTGTCCTGTCTTACTTTGAGTAATACTTGAGAGAAGGGGCAAAGGTGGGAATGAATAAATTGAGAGATTTACCCACTGAAAGGATAGGGCATCCACTTTACAGGCCCTGCTGTGAGGGTTCCTGGTGCAGAATCTGCTGAGCTGGTGGTTGTAGGGGTAGGCAAAAAGGTCCATCTCTGGGGTCCCCCATTTCTGGCTCAGAAGGTTGAGTGTGCTGGGCTCTGCCACTCGTGTGGGTCTAGGAGATTTCTGCTCAAGTCGTCTGTCAGTGAATTGTTTTGCCTGGCAGGAATTGAGCTTGAAGAGAGACTTGCATATCCAAGGCCGTGTTCCACAGAGCCATGGCTAGCCTGCAGAGTGGGTAGGAATGGGTTCCCCCCTGCTTGTTAATGTACCACATAACTGTGTTCTGTTTTTATTAGAAGTTGTCCTGGAAAGAGTAAGGATCTGAAAACTGTCAGGGCATTCTGCAAAGCTAGCATGTCTTTTTGGTTGATGTGCAGATGAATTTGACTTGGGCTCCAGTGGCCCTGAATGCATTTGCCATCCATGTGTGCTCCCCCAGGCATAGTCTGATGCATCTGTGGTTAGGGTCTGGGTGGCATGGGGTTGAGTAAAGGGCAGTCCCTTGTTGCGGTTGCATGCTTCTGCCCATCAAAGGAACTCTGTCCTTAAGGTATGATAGGAATGACCGTTTCCATGTCCTCAGAATGTTGGCTCTAAAGCCTCAAGTATCACTGAAGTTTCCTCATATGCAGTCTTGCATATGGAATTAGCAGTATACATGAGGCCATGAACCCTAGGGCCTGCAGTATTTTTCTTGCAAATAGCTGGGTTCTGGTGGCCATTTGAAGTAGGCTGTCAGACTTGTTATTCTGAAGTGAGGAATGCCATCTGGGATGTTGTGTCCAAGTTTGCTCCCAGGAATAGAATCTTTTGACTGGGTACCAGTTTTGATTTCTTTTCATCGATGGTGTACCCCCAGGGAAGTGAGAAGATTTTTCACAAATGTCAGGTACTGCAACCGCAATTCCTGACTGCCCGCCTGAATCAGGTAGCTGTCCAAGTACGGGTAAATTTGGATATTTCTCTGCTTGCAGTATGCAATGGCTGGAGCTAGGCATTTTGTGAATACTCTGGGTGCAGTAGATAAGCCAAAGGGAAGTGCAAAGAACTGATAATGCATAGATCCAGCCCTGAAATGTAGATACTTCCTGCATGACTCCCTTTTAGGGATGTGCAGATAGGCTTCTTTTAAGTCTAGGGTGACTAACCAGGCATCCTTGGCTAGCATAGGTAGAAGCTGTTACAGGGTAAGCATTTGGAATTTTGGTACCACCGGGAAGGTGTTGAGAATAGAAAGATCCAGGATTGGGCACCAAGAGCCTTCTTTTCTAGGTACCAGAAGAGTCTGGAATAGAATCCTTGACCTATCTGTTCCACTGGAACCGGCTGAATAGCTCTGATGAAGATCAGGGATAGAACTTGGTTTTGAGCCTCTGCCCACTGGTGTGGAGGAAGGTCTGGGAACCCTCTTGTGGTTGACTGAGTGGAAGTAAAATTTGTACCCCTGGGATACAATGTTGAGGACCCATCGGTCTCGTGTGATGGACATCCAGTTTTTTGCATGAAGGGCAAGTTTTCCTCCTAGGGACACAAGCAATTGAGCAGAGGTGGGGAGTGGAGTAGAGAAGCAGTGTGAGTTTTTTCTGTAAGTTAGTGGCTTACCACTCCCTGCTTTGGGGTGGGGGCACTCCATTGCTTAGATCTCTGCATACCCTGAGACTAATCTGGGTGGTCTGTTCCCCCTGGGTCTGGTTTGAGATGTTCTAGAGGGGGCTGGAAAGGACCAGTGTTTGGAAGGGCAATGCCTACTGAACCTAGGGGGTTGTACTTCTAAGAATTCTTTAAAAGTCTGCAGAGACTTAGCTTTTTCTTCCATCTTTTTAAGAACCTCTTCTGCTTTGGTGTCAAACAAACTGTCCTTATTCAAAGGAGAGTCTAGTAACTTTGATTTGACATGGTCTGGCAAGGTCTGCTCCTTGAGCCAAGCATGTCTTCTCAGTACAGAACCAGTGACTGCTGCCCTGCAAGATGCTTCTAGGACTTTTGGGGAGGAAGGTAGGAGAAATAAGCAATTACCTAGTCATGAGTTTATAGCAGAGGAGAGTTATGCGATTTCTTGAAGTTTTGGGAGGGTTGGTGCAGAGCAGATAAGTATAGAATTGCCTGCATATTATACAATAGTGAAGTCTGTTAGTGAAACTGCTGAATAGGACTGGATCCAAAATGGATCCTTGTGGGACTCCAGCAGTGACAGAGAGATGGCTAAAGTTCTTGTTACCATTTGACAAACTTTTTGTCATCTGTTGGACAAATAGCTGTGACACCAGGACAAAAAAAATAAATAAAATAAACAAAAAAATTATATATATATATATATATATGTATATATATATATATATATATATATATATATATATATATATATATATATATATATATATATATAGTTTTACTTTTCTCATTTAATAAATTGTAGCCATACACAGAACCATGCTTCACCCCTTCTAAAACAAAAATACAAGAAACAAAATTAAAGTTAAAATTAAATTCAAAATTTAAGTACTTAACCATAACAATAGATTCATGTTGTCTATTTTCATTCTTCCACAGAATAGGACTACTTCGAATCTGACTGGATCAGATTTCAGCCACTCAGACTTTGGATCCAAGGCTCAGGCTCCTACCCTCACCCATAATCTCATCATTGCACCAAATTACTTCAGATTTCATTTGCTGCTCAACTGCTACAGAAGCAAATCTCTTGGCTCAGTGTCTCAGATGTTTTCTACTTGTGCCAGATAAGTGACGTTTTTTATTCTTTTTTCTCTTTTAACATTTTACTTCCGAGTTATTCTTCCTACCTCCTCTACTAAATAGAAATTTCTCCATACTCAATACTTTATTGGGGTACTTTCCCTCCTTATTTTGATAGTTAGGACTTTGGTTGCAAATGTAGATTCCTTTTCTCAGTGGTGTATTGTGTTTTTTTGTTACTGCTTCATGCATAAAATCCCCAACTAGGATGCCCATACAGTGTTTGTTTTGTTTAGGGGTTTGAATAAACGCTGCTTTGTGCTGCTTTCAGAACCAGGGCTGTTCCTGAAAAGTGCAACAAACTTGTACTTGAGGTGCTTCTCCCTGACACAGTAGTAGCTCCCCCTACACAGTCATCTTTGTCTTTTTCCCTTTGGCAAAGAAAACTTCTGATAACGGTAAAGGGGAAAAGGGTAAGGAACATAAGAAGAACAAGGAGAACTCCTCCTCTAGGAAACGTTCTCTGGACCAGTTGGGTTTATCTGGTCTACTGAAGAAGATTCTCAAGACATCAGATCCAACCTTGGTTCCAGAGCCTGTCAGGGTCAAGTCACCCATTCCTCTATTCCCAGCATATCTCCAGAACTGGTTAGCCCCAGACTCTGATCACGTTTTCTGCAGGAAAGGTCTTTCCACAAGGTGTAAAGACTTCTACTGCATCATCCTTAAGATCAACACAGTTCTCTAGCAGCCTTTCTGAAGCAGATGTCAAATGATGGGGAAGATCCTGAGGACTTTGATCCTACTGGAGGTTTTTGTGGCTCTGACCTTTGTCAGGGGCTCAGGACTTTCTCCTCTTACTGCTACTCCTTCTCTCATCAGATTTTCAGTTCTGGGACACGGATCCAAGCAAACCCCAGGGATTGCCAGTGTCTAATATGAAGGACTGGGCTTTAAGCGAACCATTTCTCTGACCCAATTGACTCAGAGTGCCTCTGATCTTAATGGATCTCAGAGTCCTGGGGTTGAGTTGAGACTGAAAAGTACAGTTGTGTACACTTAGCATAAATGTAGATGTTAGAGTGTATTCACTGTTGCAGTCATCACATTTAAGTTACCTGCCTGCAGGTAGCCCTCAGTCGGCCCGAATACCAGAGACTTAGTATTTCTGCGTCAGCTGCTGTCACTCCAAGATTGACGTCAGGAGTATAAAAACAGGCAGCTAACTCCATTACATCAGTTTTTCTTGCCCCAAATATCAGCAGCACCCCAACAGGGATCAAAGTTATGGTGGAGGAAAACACCACCAGTAAAAAGTAAATACCAATACCCCCTGAAGGAGGGGGGGGGGTAAAAGGCCTAGATAGATTATATAGAGAGAGAAACCAAGGGTTTTGGAGGGAGAGAAACCAGGACTGCAACAGTGAATGCACTCAAACATCTACATTTATGGTAAGTGCACACAACTGTACTATGTTCTTCATGTTTCACTATTGCAGTCATCACACATGGTTGGATTCCCAAAGCTGAAGGGTGGAGGCAGTCGAGAAGAGTTAGGGCTGGCTAGAATGCCCTGCAAGACTACTGCTGCAAAGCCTGCCCTGGATTTGGAGAAGATAGGCAAATGGTAGTGCTTGGTGAAAGTGTGTACTGAACTTGAACTCCAGGTAGCAGCTTCCAGGATGTCCCTGGTAGGGACTCCCCTGAGAAATGCTGTAGAGGTAGATGTAGCCCTAGTGGAAAGTGCACTGACCCCCTGTGGAGTTGGTTTCCCATAGTGCTTGTAGCAGAAATGGATGCAATGTGCTATCCATTTAGACATAGTTTGCTTAGAAATGGCCTTGCCCTCTGCCCCTGTTGCAAAGCTGACTAATAACTGGTCTGATTTTCTGAAGGCCTTAGTCCTATCCAGGTAAAATCTGAGCTGTCTGTGCATGTCCAAGGAGTGCATGATCCTTTCCCCTTTATTCTGAGGATTAGGGGAAAAAGGTTGGCAAATGTATGGATTGATTGACAGCCACACTGGACACCACTTTAGGCATAAAGGAAGGGGTTTGTCCCGAGCAAGACCCTGACAGCATGGAAAATAATGAAGGGTTCCCACAGCCATAAGGGTTTGTAGTTCAGACACTCTTCTAGCTGAAGTGATGGCTAGAAGCAATGCTGTTTTCCAAGAGAGGAATTTTAAGTCTGCTGACACTGCAGGCTCAAAGGGTGGAAGCGTGAGCTTTTCCAGTACAAAGTTAAGGTCCCAAACAGGGGTGGGTGCTCTCCTTGGTGGCCTTAAGTTGTTTGCCCCTCTCAGGAGCTGTTTGATAAGAGGGTGTGAAGAGAGGTGGCTCAGTGTTGTAATGAGCCAAAATGGCTGAGGCATGCATGTTAATTGAAGAGGACAGGCCTTTGTGGAGTAGATCTGCTAAGTAATCCAGGATTAAAGGCAGGGAGGGTAGAGTTGTGTCCTCTCCTTTAGATAGACTCCAAGAGCAGTATCTTCCACTTAACTGCATAGAATTTCCTTGTACTGGGTATTTTGGCTTCAAGAATTATGTCCAGCACCTGTTTGCTTAGAGCTGCTGGGGTTGGATTCAAGGGATAAGCCAGGCTGCAAGATTTAGGGTTTGTAGTTGTGGATGCAAAATCTGCCCCTCCTGCTGAGAGAGCAGGGTAGGGTTTTGGTGTAGGTGCCATGGTGGCACAGATGTCAGGCTGCGCAGGAGTGGGTACCAGTGCTGGCATGGCCAGTCTGGGGCAATCAGAATTGTCCTCTGTCTGTCCTGTCTTATTTTGAGTAATACTCGAGAGAAGGGGCAAAGGTGGGAATGAATAAATTGAGAGATTTACTCACTGAAAGGATAGGGCATCCACTTTCCAGGCCCTGCTGTGAGGGTTCCTGGTGCAGAATCTGCTGAGCTGGTGGTTGTAGGGGTAGGCAAAAAGGTCCACCTCTGGGGTCCCCCATTTCTGACGCAGAAGGTTGAATGTGCTGGACTCTAAATGCCACTCGTGTGGGTCTAGGAGATTTCTGCTCAAGTCGTCAGTCAGTGAATTGTTTGCCTGGCAAGAATTGAGCTTGCAGATAGACTTGCATATCCAAGGCCATGTTCCACAGAGCCACGGCTATCCTACAGAGTGGGTAGGAATGGGTTCCCCTCTGCTTGTTAATGTACCACATAACTGTGCTGTTCTGTTTTTATTAGAAGTTGTCCTGGAAAGAGTAGGGATCTGAAAACTGTCAAGGCATTCTGCACAGCTAGCATCTCTTTTTGGTTGATGTGCAGATGAATTGGACTTGGGCTCCAGTGGCCCTGAATGCATTTGCCATCCATGTGTGCTCCCCCAAGCATAGTCTGATGCATCTGTGGTTAGGGTCTGGGTGGCATTGGGTTGAGTAAAGGGCAGTCCCTTGTTGTGGTTGCATGCTTCTGCCCACCAAAGGAACTCTGTCCTTAGGGTATGATAGGAATGACTGTTTCCAGGTCCTGAGAATGTTGGCACTAAAGCCTTAAGTATCACTGAAGTTTCCTCATATGCAGTCTTGCATATGGAATTAGCAGTATACATGAGGCCATGAACCCTAGGGCCTGCAGTACTTTTCTTGCAGATAGCTGGGTTCTGGTGGCCATTTGAAGCAGGCTGTCAGATAGACTTGTTTTTCTGAAGTGAGGAATGCCATCTGGGATGTTGTGTCCAAGCTTGCTCCCAGGAATAGAATCTTTTAACTGGGTACCAGTTTTGATTTCTTTTCATTGATGGTGTACCCTCAGGGAAGTGAGAAGATTTTTCACAAATGTCAGGTGCTGCAACAGCAATTCCTGTCCGCCTGAATCAGGTAGCTGTCCAAGTATGGGTAAATTTGGATATTTCTCTGCCTGCAGTATGCAATGGCTGGAGCTAGGCATTTTGTGAATACTCTGGGTGCAGTGGATAAGCCAAAGGGAAGTGCAGAGAACTGATAATGCATAGATCCGGCCCTGAAATGTAGATACTTCCTGCATGGCTCCCTTTTAGGGATGTGCAGATAGGCTTCTTTTAAGTCTAGGGTGACTAACCAGGCATCCTTGGCTAGCATAGGTAGAAGCGAAGCTGTTACAGGGTAAGCATTTTGAATTTTGGTACCACCAGGAAGGTGTTGAGAATTGAAAGATCCAGGATTGGGCGCCAAGAGCCTTCTTTTCTAGGTACTAGGAAGAGTCTAGAATAGAATCCTTGACCTATCTGTTCCAATGGAACCAGCTGAATAGCTCTGAAGAAGATCAGGGATAGAACTTGGTTTTGAGCCTCTGCCCACTGGTTTGGAGGAAGGTCTGGGAACCCTCTTGTGGTCAACAGTGAGTGGAAGTAAAATTTGTACCCCTGGGATACAATGTTGAGGACCCATTGGTCTCGTTTGATGGACATCCAGTTTTTTGCATGAAGGGCAAGTTTTCCTCCTAGGGACACAAGCAATTGAGCAGAGGTGGGGAGTGGAATAGAGAAGCATTGTGAGTTTTTTCCGTAAGGAGGTGGCTTACCACTCCCTGCTTTGGGGGTGGGGGCACTCCATTGCTTAGATCTCTGCATACCCTGAGAATGTAGTCTGGGTGGTCTGTTCCCCATGAGTCTGGTTTGAGATGGCCTAGAGGGGGCTGGAAATGACCTGTGTTTGGAAGGGCAATGTCTACTGAACCTAGGGGGTTGTACTTCTCAGAACTCTTTAAAAGTCTGCAGAGACTTAGCTTTTTCTTCCATCTTTTTAAGAACGTCTTCTGCTTTGGTGCCAAACAAACTATCCTTATTCAAAGGAGCGTCTAGTAACTTTGATTTGACAGGGTCTGGCAAGGTTTGCTCCTTAAGCAAAGCATGTCTTCTCAGTACAGAACCAGTGACTGCTGCCCTGCAAGATGCTTCTAGGACATCAAAGTCACACTGCAAAGTATGCTTGCTGACTTGGCTTGCAGAGTGCATAAGCTCCTGCAATTCTTTATTTTCTGCACACACTGTAAACGTTGCCACATTTTATTTAACAAGTTCAATAATATGTTGCTGGTACTTCAGCATGTGAAACTGACAATTTAATGCTCTAATGGCAAGAGCTGAAGAGGTATATACCTTCTTACCCAGTCTGTCCAAAGCTCTGGAATCCCTATCCGAAGGGGTGGGATTCTTGGCTGTAGTTGCCTTGATACCTTTTGGCCTCTGGGAAATGATCTCTTATTCAGCAATAAAATTCTTGAAAAGAAATTTGTGAGTGTCAGGTACTCATAGTACCTGTCTGGTTTCCAAAGGGCAGGAGGTAAATTATCAGGAGTAAGACTGGATTCCATAAAAACATTAACAACTTCCAGGACTGGGGGTATTGCTAAAGGCCTGTGCTGTGGCAAATCTAGAAATTCTGAGTCTCTTTTTGGACTGAGGATAGTCTTGGCATTCCCAGTGGAAATGCTCTCAAAGTATGTAAGGTTTCATCAAAAGAAAAATCCTCTGGAGGGGAGGCAGAGGGAATGGATTCCTCTGCATCTGAATCCTTATAAGCAGATAAGGGCATGTCTTCAGAATCATACCTTAGTCATAGGACTTCGTCTGTTGAAGCTGCAGGGACTGGTCTCTTTTCCTCTTAGCAGGGAAAGGCTGACTTCCCCTAATCAGCATAATAAGGTCTTCCGCCATTCTAAGTATTTGTCGTTGTGGTATGGGAACAGGTGCATGTGCTTTGGTCGTCAGATTTCTAGGCTTAGTGCATACTCTTGGCCTAAGAAACTTGGTAGTTTTAGATAAAAAAGTTGTTTGAGTCGAACATCGGTAGTGCGAAGAACTGCCTCAGAAGCTGGTGCCTGCACAGTGGCTCCAGACCCATCCAAGTTAGAGACATACGCAGGTTCCATAGTCAGAGAGTCGCGCGGCACACCGGACTCCAAATGGGTCTCAGTAGAAGCCTGCAAATCCATTGAAGCGGGCATCAGGGGCTGCGAAAGCACATCACTGAGCACCAATGACTAGCTTAACTGAAGCGTCGTCGGCAAGCTTTGGACCTATTCGGTCTGTCTCTGTCTTTATCCTTACTTTTTTCAGAATATCGGTAGTTGGATGGCTTACCGAAGCCATTTTGGAATACGGAGATAGAGAGTGAAAGAATTTAGCAACAATGAGAGCCCGACGATAAATGGTTCAGGCGTTGAACAAGGCACAAAACAGACAGCGAGGTACGTCTTGGTCTGGGCCTAAACAGTTGACACAGTAAGAATGAAAATCTCTGTGTGGTATTTGCTTTCCACAGGCAAGACAATTGTTAACTTTTTCTGACATCAGTTAGAGCAAGAAAAAAGAATCCCAAACGAGGTACTTGGCTTTAAAAGACTTCAGGATTATTCAATTTGTAAACGAAAACTCAGGTACTGGCCGAATGGCACTTGCAAACTGCTTCTGCTTTGGGCTCCTCAGCAAGAAAGACTGGGGTAATGGCATCAGCTGCCTGTTTTTATACCCCTGACGACCTGACATCAGTCTTGGAACGACAGCAACAGACTCAGAAATACTATGTCTCTGGTATTTGGGCCGACTGAGGACTACCTGCAGGCAGATAACCCAAGTGTGATGACTGCAGCAGTGAAACACGAAGATCTTTCAGATCCATCCTTTCATCTAGGCACTTCTGCCCTCAGCACTTTGTCCCCAGGACTGACTTTGTAACCGAGCCACATGGGTTCCTAAAGCTCACCTTTGGCAGGATCCTTGGATCATGGAGGGGTGGCACTGGCTTTTGAGGTCTTAGAGTGCTCTCACAGTCAAAGCAGCAGGCCTCCATTCCCCACTGAGATCATCCCCTGCCCCATGGAGTTCAACTGGGTACTCTCGGTTTCCTCTCATGCCGGGACAGCCAGCCCCTCGGCGTCTCTAGGCACTTCACATTGTGGACTCATCTGCAGAGTCTTCCTCAGAGCATCTCACTGGAGATGATCACTGAAAACATTCATGGAACAGGATGCAAATGATTGCCCCTAAAGAGTCCTTCACAAAAGATGCTGTATTTTGATGAAGGGGAGAGTTCCCCTAGGTAGTCTCTTGAAGAGGTCTCCTCTTGAACAAGAACCTTCTTTCATTGGGGATGGGATAATGGTAAATCTTTTTGAAAGGAGGGGGATAAAGTAATGGAACAGTGAAACCTCTGATTATGATTCTCTGCACAGATAAATGTTGAGTGCTGGCCATAGAGATGGAAGGATGCAGAGATAAGTGGCTCTAACTGCCTCCAAAGTGTGGCAGTCTGGCAACGTTACAGAAGCACTGAAAGGGTGTGGTCAGACAAGGGACCCTGAAATGCTTGATTCTGCAGACCTCTGCCACGAGGGAGATGTCCACTGTGATTATTCACCATCTGCAGGGCCTGCTGTAAGAAGCATCATGGACAAAATCTTGAGATTTACATAAGCATAGCTTCTTGCCCTTTTTCTAGCTTCTAGAAAAGGTCCATTGAAGTGTAGAGAAGTGGATTCAAACAGCAGACAAGATCTTGCCATCCCGTTTGCTTCCAGACAGTGTCAAATTCACATTTGGCCCTACAAGTGTGAACCAGTCATAGGGGACATTGACGACAGAAGTCTTAAGATGTTCCATGAAGTCGAAGAGATGCATCCAGATGAGATAGCGAAAAGCAATGTTAGTGCATGCTGCTCTCAACGTGCAATCTGCTGTATTTGAATTAAGGAGCATGGAAATGTTTGAGAGGGATTGAGGGTAGCCAGTTACATGTCCACTGTCTTGTAGGCATCTGCATGTAAGAACCCAGAGAAGGACTTGGACAGCTCCTTCAAGTCCCTCTGAAAACATGTTAACTGAGCCAGGTACTTCAGCACACTTAAGGTGAAGATAGCTTAAAGCATACACCCACTTCTCAAATCTGTCCAGTGCTCTGGACTCTTAAGGGGATAGACTGTGGAACTCTGCTCTATGTCGTCTTTCTGCTACCACCATGGACTCTACTACAGGACCCTTGTTCAAGTAGTCCTCTCCTTAGAGAAGGCTAATATTTTATCAAGCTTGATCGATAAATTCAATTTCAGGTTAATTAGGGCCCGTCTCAGCAGCTATTTGGTGCAAATGTTCCTAATAAAAGGGTAAACGTCATTATTTGAATCTGTACATAGCTGTGTGCGTTTATCTTAACAGATTATGGGGGTGTTTTGGGGATGCCTTTTTTCTTGTAGGATTTTATTAAAACAAAGTTTCATAAAATGCGACATAGGTTCTGATGCTAAGAAAAAAATGTATAAAAGATTAGCCTGTCAAACATTAATGGGTATATGCATCACAAAAGGTAGAATTTGACATTTAAAACAGCTACCCTACATAATAGGTGGGAATAAGGACTTCTTATAAAGGCAACATTTTCCATATCTTGAAAAGTGAATGGTCTCACAGGTACACACAAAGGGGAACATACTTAATTCTATTAAGAAATGGAGTGGAACTAGCAATGCTACAGGGAACTTATTTGGAAGGAACAGAGCATGTGAATTTGATAAAGGATTACAGGGTGGATATTACTGCGGTGGTGGTGCTGCGGTAGCGTTGTCACTTCAAAGACATTGTCCTGTTCGATTCTCAGCTAAGGCGTCGTGTGTGGAGACATGCGTGAATGGGCGTACCTTCGTTGAAGGTTGTGCGTCAGAGCCGGCAACTCAGCATGTAAAAATCTACTGCCAATCATTAGCGGACCAGAATTCCGCTGTGGCGACCCCTAACCGGGAAAAGCCAAAAGAGACAACATTACAGGGTGGATATTCTACAGAATATCAGGGACACAGGAAAATAGAAGTACTTATATTAATTGCTAGAGGAGCTCTAGTAGTAAGAAAGAAAAAAGATAATAATGGTAGATTTGTAGTAGTAAGAGGATATTGGTAAAGGATAAAGATTACACTGTAATATACTTGTATTCCACCTAAAAATGCTACTCTGGAGCTTAAAAAAATGGGACAAATCAGCTTTCACCAGGGAATATTACTTATCTGTGGGGACTGCCATTTGATTTGCAACAGTGACGATGTATCTGGCAGACCTAGAAGAGAAAATAAAGTAACTCGGTTAACTGGAACTCAAGCAACTGGCACTCTCAAGCAACCAGCAAACAAAAAAATACTGAAGAAATGCAGTACAATTTTCATGTGCTGCACTTAGTTTTCCCCCTGCAGAAACATGCCTTACGTTTTTAGAGTTTGAGTTTTAAAAAGGAAGATAGGAATAAATTCCCTCTCCCCAACATGAGAACAAGTCAAACCAGTATAGGGTATAGTATTAGTCAGGCCTATTTTTAATAGTCCACGACAAGGCTCCTCAGAAGTTCACTCGAGTAGATTTTATTCACAATACACCAAAAACACGAACATAAGTAAAAGTAACAATAGTAAGTACTTAGCGCTTTCACCCTGTAAAACCTTTAGGGCATCTTCAGAGTACTGAAAACATATCCATTCAACCATAGTTAAATACATTTTACTTAATCTACACAACACCTGCCATTGGTTAATTGAATGATTGTTTAAATATTTAAATTTATAAATATTTAAATATTTAAAATTCATTTGTACTATAATGTTAATAAATGTAATAATATAGATTAAAATGCAATGTATTAAATATCTTACCTATTGTAAATAAAATAATTAAATAAATACATATAATTATATATAAAAATATTATAAATATTATGATTATTGTAAAAATTGAATTAATACATCAATTATATAAAACCTGTATAAGCTAAGAATATTATATAACACATTACTGGATGGTTTTGTTGAGTAATAGTGTAAAATAAAAGCAAGTCAATACTATAGCCCATCATTTTACAATATTCTTCACCTTAAGATAACACAAGGTTAAAATTAAAATAAAAAATAACCATTTATGAACTGTGTTGTACTGTATAGACACTAGTAAATCAAATACAGTGTGATTTTTGTTTTAAAATACTTGAACTAGAAATATGCCCATTAACACCCGGTAATGAACTGGCATTAAGTCTTAACTGCCACAAACATTCTTTAGCTTCTAGCAAATTATTGTAATCTCCTCCTTTCTCCCAATAATTGAGAATTCTATCAATTACAAAGAATATAAATCTTTTAAAATTCTCACATTTACTGCTGTGTACATATAGGGCATTCACCATCTTTTTGTTTTTAATATCTCTATTATGTTCGAGAATACGCTCCCTCAGTTTTCTGGTGGTTTTCCCTACATAGTATGCTGGACAAGAAACACATGTAGCCAAGTAAACCACCATTTTGGTATTACAATTACAGTGTCCTGGGCATTTCAACGATCTCCCATATCCTTGCACCATAGTGTATGGTCCATCATTCACAAATTTACAGCATTTACAAAAACCACACTTATTCATTTTTGACATGGTATATGCATAACTACTGTTGTTATTTTCCATAATTTCTTTTAAATTAGTGCCCCGACTGTATGTTATCTTTGGAAAAAGCCCTATTAATTCATTGTATTCTGTTCTATTGGAAAAAACACTAAGCCAAGTGTCATTTAGTATTTTGACTATAGTGTCAGAATTATCATTAAATGGTAAAATAAAAGCATCTTTTTTATTTTTGTTGATGTTTGTCTTCTCTATAGTCATAGTATTTAGACCTTCCTTTATAATTGGTTTATACAAAGTATTTCTTTTCTTCATAACTTCGTCATTCACTTGATTTACTAATCTTAGTGGATAGCCCCTATCTAAAAACATATCACATATTACTTTTAGTTCATAAATAAAATTGATATCTTCACTAATACGTGATAGTCTGACCATCTGACCTTTTACTAGATTCTTTTTTTGAAAATATGGATGGCAGCTATCATAATGAAGATAAGAATTTGAATATGTTTTTTTTTTTCCGATAAATATTAGATTCAACCATGTGCTTATTAAAATACATAGTGATATCCAAATATTCACACTTCTCTTCATGTATTTTGGTTGTGAAATTCAAAAAAGTTGAAGATGAACCTAGGTAGCATACAAATTCATTTAACTCATCTTTGTCACCCTTCCAAAAAATTAAAATATCATCAAGGTATCTGACATAGAATGCTATTTTTGTCCAGAACTTAGATAAAAAAATACTTTCAATCTACCACTGGGCTAGCACTAAATTTGCGTAAATGGGAGCACATCTGGCCCCCATTGCTACCCCTGTGCGCTGTCTATAGTATTCACCTTCCATATACATAAAATTATTATGCAACACCATTTCCATCATTTCTACTAATAATTTACACTTGACAGTGTGCAAACCACTATACCTACCTAAAATTGTCTCAAACATTTCTAGACCCAGCTTGTGTGGTATGACAGAAAATAAATTTATCACATCTATGGTAACCATAGTGATGTCTTCAAATTGGTTATTCATATTGTATGTTCTTAATTTGTCTAGACAATGCCAAGAGTCCTTAATAATGTGAGGGAATTGATTGAGAGTATCTTTACAATGATAGTCAATATATCTAGCTACAGCTTCTAATTTTGAGCCTTTGGCTGAAACAATCGGCCTAAAAGGTGGGTTGTTCACACATTTGTGTGTTTTTGGAATACCAAATATTGATGGAGCAATAGGATGCTCCACAATAAAGTATTCGTATTCTTGTTTATCTATCATTCCTTCCATCAGGTATTCATACAATAACCAATCTATCTTTGTATAAGCTTTATTCATTTCAAATTTAGATACTTTTTCATAGGTGGTGTCATCTTCTAACATACTGCTCATTCTACTGATGTAATCTGTTTTAGTCATGATTACCACCCCACCACCTTTGTCAGGCTTCATAACTCTATATTTATCCTTGGTAGTAAGCTCTTTCAAACAAAATCTTTCTGTGCTAGTAAGATTGTCTTCTCTAATCAAAGTTGTTTTTACCAATCTGCGCAGTTGTGATTCACATAATGTTTCAAATAAATATATGATAGGATTCTGCGGTGGTATAAATGTACTAGATCTTTTTAAAGTCATCCTTTCTAAGTCAGGTTCTATATCTTTTTTCTGGTTTGCAAAAAAATTTAACAGTCTTGTATACATTTTTAAATTAATAAGTAATCTGCCTATGTCATGTTTAAAAGTGGGAACAAACGTAAAACCTTTCTTAAAAAGTGCAATGAATTCAGAACCAAGACTGGTACCAGTATAGTTATACATGGTGAAACCTCCATCTAGTATAATTGTACAGGAGGGTATATCTTCCTCTAAAATATTCTCAAAATCAACACCTTGTGTATTATTTTCATCTATGCCCCCATTTTTACATAGCCAACTGTTTTCTACAACAACATTGTTAGTTACTAATTCACAACCTTCACTTAATACAGGAATGTTAAATAAAGTGGTTGTTAAATTTGTTCCCCTTTCCCTTAATAGTAAGTATTTTTTCTGTAGGCTACAGCTTCCCTGTATTGCATCTGCTGTGGTTGTTGACCTTGATATCGATCGCGTAACCTCTCTGATCTCCTCAGAGCAGGTTCGTCTAAAAAAACTATCATTGTGTCCTACACTGTCATTTGTGTTCAGCTGTGTCCTATGTGAATTATGTATATGGTTGGGCCTATTAAATCTGTTGGGGTGTTCATCTCCTTTAAAAATACACAGGAACCACCCTATCACCAGCCTGTTGCTGCTTAGAATTCTTGTATTCTTTAAAATGGTTATAAGCCCTTTTATTTGTGTAATCATTGCTATCCCTACACAGTTTTTTGTTTTTATAATCCAGTCCCTTCATAACAAAATTGTCTAAATCTTTTAAAACATTGTCCAGTCTATGTTTGTTAACTTCAAACAGCAAATCATTACGTATACTTCTAATTCAGTTATCACTACATTAAGTTGACTCAACTTGTTATTGTGGTTTCTAATAATAAGACGAACAAGGTCTAAGCCTGTTCTGTCATACAGTTTTATGAGTTCGTCAAACAGTTGGTTGTCATCATGGAACCCTTTGTAATTGATAGAATTCCCAATTATTGGGAGAAAGGAGGAGATTACAATAATTTGCTAGAAGCTAAAGAATGTTTGTGGCAGTTAAGACTTAATGCCAGTTCATTACCGGGTATTAATGGGCATATTTCTATTTCAAGTATTTTAAAACAAAAATCACACTGTATTTGATATACTAGTGTCTATACAGTACAACACAGTTCATAAATGGTTATTTTTTATTTTAATTTTAACCTTGTGTTATCTTGAGGTGAAGAATATTGTAAAATGATGGGCTATAGTATTGACTTGCTTTTATTTTACACTATTACTCAACAAAAACATCCAGTAATGTGTTATATAATATTCTTAGCTTATACAGGTTTTATATAATTGATGTATTAATTCAATTTTTACAATAATCATAATATTTATAATATTTTTATATATAATTATATGTATTTATTTAATTATTTTATTTACAATAGGTAAGATATTTAATACATTGCATTTTAATCTATATTATTACATTTATTAACATTATAGTACAAATGAATTTTAAATATTTAAATATTTATAAATATTTATAAATTTAAATATTTAAACAATCATTCAATTAACCAATGGCAGGCGTTGTGTAGTTTAAGTAAAATGTATTTAACTATGGTTGAATGGATATGTTTTCAGTACTCTGAAGATGCCCTAAAGGTTTTACAGGGTGAAAGCGCTAAGTACTTACTATTGTTACTTTTACTTATATTCGTGTTTTTGGTGTATTGTGAATAAAATCTACTCGAGTGAACTTCTGAGGAGCCTTGTCGTGGTTTATCAGTTTCAACATTTGTGGATATACTATTTTTAATAGTAGCTCTCAAACAACCAGAAACTAGTTATCCAGCATCTACCAATCTCCATGGGTGCCAGTTAAAAAGAAGTTATGTTCTTACCATAAGGTTCCATGTGAGATGTCCATCTTGCCATTCATTCTTAACTGATGGGTTCAGAGCCAAATCATGGGCTCCAACTCAGCTGTTTTTACAAGCTCGAGGTCTTCAACTAACTCGAGACTAATCCCTTATCCCATGATGCCCTAGTGTGCTCCTCAGCTCTTGTTTGCATGCATATTAAAATTTGTATAAAGGTGATCTCGTACTATAAGAAAACCCTGAAAAAGGTCAAAGTCCAATTATTAATAAAGTCCAGATCTCCCAGGAATCCACAGGCTGGGGATTGGAGGAAGGGATACATGAATGAATGGCGAGATGGACAACTCACATGGAATGTTATGGTAAAAAACTTCTTTATGTGAAGTTGTCCTATCTTGCTTTCTTTCTTAACTGATGGGACAGCATCCCTAGCACCATTAATCCTGGGTGGCTCACGGGAGTATATTCTTCAGCACAGTGGACCCAAAGGAAGCCCTGTCCCTGGAGGCCATATCTACTTTGTAATGAGAGATGAAGGTATGAGGTGTTGCCCAAGTTGCTGCTGCTGCACAAATGGTATCTATAGGAACATTGGCACAAAAGGCTGAAGCAACAGCAATGGCTCTAGTTGAATGAGCCTTACTTTGCCTGGTAATTTCCTATTCACTGAGTTATAAGTACAGGAAATACAGTCAGATAGTCATCTGGAAAAGGTGGTTTTTGCTACCGCTGTACCTTTTTTAGCTTCTGAGAATGACACAAAGTTGATAAGATTTTCTTAATTCTTTTGTGCTATGTAAATAGAAACGTAATTGTCTGTGGACATCAAGTTGGTGTAGCATATATTCTGCCTTATTGCTATACTTGGGGGAAAGACTGGCAATTCTATGATTTGACTTAAATTGGATTCCGAGCAGACTAAATACGAAGGATGGATTTGTTCGCAGGGAAACTCTGTCATTGTGAAACAAGAGATATGGGGGTTTGATTAAAATTGCTTGCAGTTAGACACCCTTCTAGCTGAAGTGATGGCCACTAAAAAGATAGTTTCTAAGTTAAAAATTTTAACTCTCATGAAGATGCAGGTTCAAATGGTAGAAGAATTATCTTGGATAGGATGAAGTTGAGGTTCCATGGTAGTAGCGGAGGATTTACTGTTGGCCGTAAGACAAGACCCCTTAAGAAAGGCTTTACATAATTTATGAGACAATGTTTGGTCCATTTTCACCTAGATGAAAATTTGATATTACTGGTAATTGTACCCTGATGGTAGCAGCTGCAGCACCCTCTTTGAAAAGCTTTGTTAGAAATTCTAAAATAGGAGGGGAGAGCAGAGTAAGGGTCAATTCTATTTTCTAAAGCCCAACTAGAAAACCTTTTCCATTTGCTAAGATTCAGTCTTCTTGTTGATGTCTTATGAGAAGATATCAAAATATGTCATATGGCAGATGAAAGATTTTGTAACCTGGCTATGTTTGGAACTGGAGCAGCCAAGCTATCAACGTGAGGGTTTCTAAGGACTGGTGAGGAACTCCTGAAGAATGGATCAGAAGATCCGGCACTGGGTCCAGAATCCAAGGTTACTCCTGAAGATGAGATTGTATTAAGGGGAACCAAATTTGACGAGGCCAGTGAGGGGCTAGCAGAATTAAAGGTCCTTCCCAATAGGTTGGCTTTCTGTGTAACTTGGGCCAATCATGTGTCAGTGGATCCCTTGGGGACTTCCTGGAGGGAGAATTAGGGCAAAGTAGTTGCTGCATTTTGCATTTGTGGATGAGGCAAAAAGATCGCAGCAAGGCTGGCCCCATTTGCGGAAAATGCTCTCCACTACCTCTTGTTTGAGGGACCACTCACAAGGCATCAGTATTTCTCTCCAGAGATTGTCCGCAATGACGTTGGATCTTCCCGGGATGTGCACTACTATTAGAAAGCATTGGGAGGAAGCTGCCCACTGCCAAACTCTGAGGGCATCTCGACAAAGGGAATGATTTGGTTCCTCCTTGTTTGTTTATGTACTATACCACTTACATATTTGTCTGTTTGGATTGCAATCGTTCCTACAGGTAGAGAGTCTTGAAATGCTTGCAACGCTAGAAGCACAGCTCTCATCTCAAACACTGATGTGCAGGTGAACCTTGTGTTCTTGCCTCGTGCCTTGGACTGTTCTTCCTAGATAATGCCCTCTCTCCTATCTGGGAAGAGGCCATGGCTAACGGAGTTGGGGGGACAAGGGGTTTGCCTATTGTACCCTGGTCTGATTGAAGCCACCAAAGCAGATCTCTTTTGCAAGCTTGCATCGGAATAATCTTGAGACATCAGAAGCATCTGCATTGACCACTGTAAAAAAAGAAGCCACTGCAGGATCCTCATATGCATGCATGCCAGGGGAATTACTATAATAGCCGCTGTCATTGTGCCCAGCACCTTTAGAACCTCTCTGGCTTGAACTTTTGTTTTGTGTAGAAGATTCAGGAGTTGTTTTTGAAGGACTTGAATTCTCTCTTTTGGAAGGTTTACCATCATTATGACTGTGTTTAATTCTGCTCCTATAAAAATGGTATGTTGAGATGGCAATAAGGCAGAGTTTTCATAGTTGACAGTAATTCCTAACTGCAGATAGTTTCAAGGTTGTGTCCCCTTGCTTGGATGAGTAGTTGCTTGGTGGTGGCGGTTAGGAGTCAGTCATCTAAGTATGGAAACGCTCAATCCTAGTTGCCTCAGGTGAGCCATGACTACTGCCATGCATTTGGTGAACACTCTGGGGGCTGTAGTGAGGCCAAAGGGCAGAGCCCGAAATTGATAATGACTGGATTCCAGTCAAAAGTGCAGATGACTTCTGGATGGCCTGTCCATTTCACGTGGTAGTACGCATCCTGAAGGTCTATCGAGCACATCCAATGGTCTTTTCCTAGAAAAGGAAGTACTGACTGCAATGTGACCATCCGGAACTTTGTATTTTTTTTACTGACTTGTTCAGTCTGCTGAAATCTAATATGGGTCTCCAGTCTCCTGTCTTCTTTGGAACCAAAAAGAATCTGGAGTAAGTTCCGGATCTTATTTGGTCTGTGGAGATTGACTGGATGGCTTTTTTTTCTAGCAACTTTTGAACATCTATGGTTGCTTGATCCCTCTGATTGGGTGGAACATCCAGGATTCTTTCGATTTTTGGAGATGGCAAAGAAAAGGATATTGAGTAACCACTGGATAGGATTCTTTGTACCCATCTGTCTTTTGTAATTTTTAACCAGGCGACTGGGTACAAAAACAGGAATCCCCCAATTGCCTCCAAAATGGGACAGATGGGCCCTCCTCTCAGGAGTGCTGAAAAGGATTACCGAAGAAAGTTTCAGTCACCTTGGCTCTGTGGACTCCCTCTGCTGCGTGGTTAGCGTCTTCCATTACCTCTTCCTCTGCCCCTGAAGGAGGGTTCACCACGTGTGTCAGGAAAAACTTTGTGGGATTTCCGGAATCACACTTCCCCCCCCCCTAGTGACACTTGGGATAGGGTCTGGAAAGGGTGGAAAAATGTACTCCCACAGCAGAGAGGATTTTTTCCCTCCTGTTCACAGCTGGTTAAAGTCTCTCTTACTTTAGGCCTGAACAAGGATGAGCCAAAGGGGGTGTTTATAAAGGATAACTTGAAGGGTTCCCCGAATTTACAGAGGCGCATCCAGGAGCGTCTCCTAAGGGCTATTCCTGAACATGCTGACCTACTCGCTCCATCGGCTGCATAAGAGATTAGCCTCATGGACAAGTTCACCAGGGAGTAAAGGGTGGAGAGATGAGATGATGCCGCTCAGCTACTGAACCTTGGAGAGAATCTCCTAGCTCTTTTATGAGATCTCTCTGTAACTTAGTAAAGTGGATTAAATAGTTCAGAGACTCTGATGAAAACATGCGCTTTCCATATCTGTGCATCGTACGCGAATCTTTATTCAGAGGATGAACAGATGACATTTCCAGTAACTCCCTTTTAGTGGCTGCCGCCACCACCATAGCATCTACCAACACCTTTTGTTAAAAAAGCTTTGTCTTCTGGGCTGGTGATAAATTTATTAGGCCTCCTAGGGACAAGCTCCACAGTTCCTTGAGGCTCCCAGCCTTTCGATAAACTAAATCCATGATCTCTTTGAAAGACAGACACCCAGGAGGAGGGTCGAGATCCAAAGGCTTTCAGGTACATGGACTCCTCGTCAATACACTTGATGGGCTTCCAGCCACCTCTGTTTTAGGATCTCTTGTATGTCTGCAAAGGAGACATCCTCAAAGGGCAACCATGGGGACCCTTCTGATTCATCAAGGTCTGCATCAGATGTAATTGACTAATGTGGGGAGTTCAAATGCTTCCTCTTGCAAGTTCTTTTGAGGGCTCTCTTCAGAATGATATTCTGGGGAGGTTTCAGAAGATAAGGGTCCACCCACTGGGTTTTTTTGAAGTTCTGGATTTCTACGCCTTTGTGGAGTTGGTTTTGCTGAGACAGAGATGGAATTGGAGTAACCAAAGGTGAGGCTGTCTCTGAGGACAGGGCTTTCCTCAGCCTCAAAAGCCACACTCCCATGAACTGAAGGAGGCTCCAGCACAGAAGAAACGAGAGGCACCCCCAGCACCACAGAAGCAGGCACCGAGGCACGCATAGGAGCTGAGCTCACATGAGCCAAAAAGTACAGTTTTGTACCTACCATAAATGTAGATGTTCGAGGATCCACATTGCTGCAGTCCTAACTATTGGGTAGTCCGCTGTCCAGTCGGGCCCGAATACCAAAAAGTATTGACGTGACGTCACGGCGATGGTTACGACGCCAGTACGTAGTCCAGAGTCAATGCGCATGACCGACGCCATAGTATCCTTTTCTTGCCCCAGATGTCAGAAGACCCTAAAAGACAAGGCCAAAACCAAAACTCCAAACATACCTGCACCAAAAATATGTACAATTTATACAAAATTACCAGAGTATAACCTCACCTACACAACCACCCCTAAACACAGAGGGAAGGAGGAGGAGGGTTGTTGCAATGTGGATCCTCGAACATCTACATTTATGGTAGGTACAAAACTGTACTATGTTCTTCATTCCACATTGCTGCAGTCCTAACTATTGGGTAGAATCCCAAAGCAGAGGTAAGGGAGGCTGGCAAATCATAAGGAAGCAGGAGCTGACAACATGCCTTGCAACATAGCTGTGGCAAAACCAGCCCTAGATTTAGAGTAGAGAGGAAGGTGATAATGCTTAGAGAAAGTATGCACTGAACTCCAAGTAGCTGCCTCCAAAATATCCTTAGTTGCCACCCCTTAGAAATGCTGTTGAAGTGGCAGTAGCCCTAGTGGAATGAGGCCTAATCCCAGCTGGAATCTCCTTGCCATGATGGGAATAACAAAATGCAATGCAAAACCCAATCCACTTAGAAATAGTTTGTTTTGACACAGGCTTGCCCTGAGAACTCAAAGCAAAAGAAACAAACAACTGCTGAGACTGCCTAAAATCCTTAGTCCTGCTTAAATAATAACGCAATTGCCTGTGTACATCTAAAGTGTGTAAAATCTTTTCCCCTTTATTTTGGGGATCTGCATAAAAAGTAGGCAAATGAATAGTTTGGTTTAAAGCCACACTAGAAACCACCTTAGGCATAAAGGAAGGATTAGTAATGATACCTATCCTTATGAAAAATCAAAAGGCTCAACCGCCATAAGGGCCTGCAACTCAGAAACCCTTCTTGCAGAAGTAATGGCCAACAAAAAGCAGTCTTCCATGACAAGTATTTCAATTCAGCAGTAGGGCTCAAAAGGTTGTAGAGTAAGTTTCTCCAACACAAAATTGAGATCCCAAGCAGGAGTAGGAGCTCGTCTTATATTCTTTGCCCTCTAAGAAATTGCTTGAACAAAGGATGCGAAAACAATGGTGGGTCACAATCATAGTGAGCTGAAATTGCTGCAGCATGAATCTTAATGGAAGAGAAAGACAAACCTTTGTCCAACAACTCAGTAAGATATTGAAGAGCCACACTCAAATTAGGCTCAGAAATCTCCAAATTCTTTGCTGCAGTCCAAAATAAAAATCTCTTCCATTTTTCTCTTTCCTTGTACTAGGACTTCTGGCTTCCATAATCACATTTAAAACTTGTTGAGGAAGTTGAGACCTGCTGTCTTTCAAAACAGAATATGCCAGGCTGTTAGATGAAGAGAGTGAAGCTTGACATTGAGCAGGTGACCTCTGAGACAACAGATGTGGAATCAAGGGTAAAGGCCATGGAGGCTTCCTTACCAGACTCCTCAGTAATGGGTACCAGTGCTGCGAGGCCAATCTGGAGCTATTAAAATCATCCTTGGCTTGTCTTGTCTGACCTTTAGAAGCACCTTTGGGAGAAGAGGCAGAGGTGGAAAAGCATACACATGAAGATTTTTCCAACTGAAAGAAAGAGCATCCACTTTCAAGCTGTGTGATGAAACCTCTTCGTGCAATACTTTGGCAGCTGTTGATTTAGTGGACAAGCGAACAGATCTATGTCTTGTCCTCCCCATGTCACTGTCAATTTTTGGAATACATGAAGATCCAGTTTCCACTGTGGGGATCCATGATTTGTCTGCTTAACACATCTGCTAAGGAGTTCTGTGCTCCCAGCAGAAACCTTGCCTGAAGAGTTAGATAAAATCATTGCTTGCCTGCACAATGGGTAATAATGAGTTCCCTCTTGTTTGTTGATGTACCACATGACAGTTGTGTTGTCTGTTAGAATCAACACCTGCCCTGGAAGAAGTAACTCCTTGAAAGCCATTAATGCAAACTGGACTGCTAACATCTCTTTCATGTTGATATGTAGATGCTGTAGTCTGGCAGGCCACTTGTCTTGTATCCACTTTCCATTTAGATGAGCTCCCCAAGCAATGTCTGAGGCATCTGTCAGAGTCCCTTGTTTAGGTGACATTCCTGAGCCCACCACAAAAATTCCTTCTGAATGCAAGGTATTATTTGAATGACAGTGTCCAAATCCTGGCAGTGCTGTGTCCATACATTTTTGAGATACCATTGCAGCTTCCTCATATGCAGTTTGGCATTGGGAAGCACCAGAATACAAGATGCCATGAACCCTAAGGCTTGAAGGACTGTCCTTGCAGTCAGCCCGGACTGAAGAGATAGTTGATGGAAGTAACTGGAAAGATTCTTTTGTTTGTCCAAGGCCATCTTGCTGTATTCAGTCTCACACCCAGAAAGCACATGTCTTGAGAGGGTACTAGACTGGACTTTATTTCGCTCACAGAATACCCTAGGCATCTTAGCACTGCTATCACATATTCCAAATGCTGTAGAAGGTCTTCCTTTTCTTGAGCCAGAATCAGGCAGTCGTCCAAGTAAGGATAGATTTGAATTCCTTTTAGCCTGAAGTAAGCTATCACTGGAGCCAGAACCTTTGTGAAAACTCGTAGATAAGCCAAAGGGCAATGCAGAGAACTGATAATGAGAATTTCCAGCTCGAAACGCAGATACTTCCTGCAACTTAGTCTTATAGGCACATGAAGGTAAGCTTCCTTGAGATCTAAAGTTACCATCCAGTGATCTTTGCCCAGCAGAGGTAAAAGCTGTTGTAACGTCAACATTTTGAACTTGGGAATGTCCAGATAAGTGTTGAGGATAGATAAATCCAAATTGGTCTCCACGTGTTCCCCTTCCTAGGAACAGGCGAGAATAAAATCCTAGGCCCCTTTCTGGCACAGGAACTTATTTGGAGCAACAGAGAAATTTGCTTGTGAGCCTCTTTTCTTTGTAGAGGAGGAATGTCTGGCATGCCTTTGAAAGGAGGCAAGGTATGGAAATAAAACCTGTAACCGTGGTGAATGATATCCAAAACCCATCTGTCTTGGGTAATTAAATCCCAATTTTCTTTGAAAAGAGCCAGAATGTACTGGCAGCTGAAAAGGTAGGTCATTGGGTCTGTTTACGAAAGGACTGACCCCTGCCCTCACCAGAAGTCTGAGCAGGTGAACTCCCTGTTCTAGGCCTAAAAGAACCTTGAGCTCTGCCCCTACCACGTCTAGACCTACCCCTAGACTGGGAATCATAAGCAGGATATGTCCATCCCTTAGTAGGCCAATTTCTACTAAACTTCGGAGGCTGCACCTGCAAAAGATCCTTAACAGTTTGCATAGACTTAGCCTTGTCTTCCATTTTCTTTAAAACTGCTTCCACAGGCGAACCAAACAACACATCAGACTGCAAAGGAGCATCCAAAATCCTTGTCTTAACATGCTCAGCTAAGTTCTGATCCCTCAACCAGGCGTGCCTGCGAAGAACAGAACCAGTGGCAGCCACCCTCGAGGAGGCCTGCACAGCATCAAAACCACACTGCAAGGAATGCTTACCCACCTGTTCAGACACATGAACCAAATCCTGCAACTCTTTACACTCAATACCTTCAGCCAGAGCATCCACCTTAGACTTCAATTGTGAAAGGAGATAATTCTGATATTTTAACATGTGAAACTGACAATTCAACGCCCTCATGGCTAAAGTGGAAGAAGTATACACTTTCTTTCCCCATCTATCCAAAGCCCTTGCCTCTTTATCAGGAGGAACAGGATTTTTTCACACCTTTAGGCCCCTGAGAGACAGTTTCGGGTCTGCCCTAGGACTCTTAAAAAGATACTTATGAGCTTCAGGCACCCTATAGTACCTATCCGTTTAACTGGGGCAGGAGGCAAAGAATCAGGATTCAGGGAAGCCTCTGCAAAACATCTTCCACCACATTCAGAACAGGAGGTATAGCTAAAGGCCTATGCTGGGGTAAAACAAGAATTCCTAAGCTCTTCCTGGAATCAGAGAAATCTTGACCTTCCCATTTAAAATGCTCCCTCATGGAATGCAGAGTCTCTGAAAATGAAAAATCCTCAGGAGGAGAAGCTGAAGGAGTAGAATCATCCACATCAGAATCAGAATAAGGAGGATACTCCTGCAAGTCTTCAAACATTGCTCAAAACTCTCAAACTCAGGTTCCACCCTAGGCCTCTTATCAGGAGGCATAGAACCTCTAATCATAGTAATCAAATCCTCTGCCATTTTAAGCATATGTTTCTTAGGCAAAGACCCTGAAACACTAGGAGAAACCCCCACTGAAGCTAAACTTGGCCTGCCTCTCAAAGAAGCCTTGGAAACAGAAGGGGAGGCTCTAACCACCTTAGGAAGAGAGGGAAGAACAGCCACCTGAGAAGCCCCTTCAGCCTGGCCTACTTCCTGAGAGGATACATCCTGTAACAGTAAAGTCTCTCCGAGACTCCAAAGAAACACCTGGCAGAACCTCCGCTCCACTGAGTCTAAAGAACCGACGTCCGGACTGTCGGTTCCTCCACTCTAGGCTTTGCTGCTTTGTCCTTGCTTTTTTTTGCGGGCGGGCGGGAGCATCCGCATTTTATAATTACAACGCTTCATTTATAAAACTAACCTGGCAC
Organism: Protopterus annectens; assembly: GCF_019279795.1. Taxonomy (NCBI): domain Eukaryota; kingdom Metazoa; phylum Chordata; order Ceratodontiformes; family Protopteridae; genus Protopterus; species Protopterus annectens. The sequence continues at coordinate 268,340,732 of NC_056750.1, forward strand.
AGTCTAACCTTCTCTTAATAGTGCTGTTAAATCTAGCACAAGAGCGGCATCCAACAACGCCCCTAAACAAGGTATACACAAAGTATGGTAATCCCTATGAGGTATCTGTTTCCCACAAGAAATACAGTTATTCACTTTTTCTGACATCCGGTTAAATACTGAGGCAAGAAAAAACAAAATATTCTTTGATTCGGTCTGAAACTCTGACTTCAGAAACTTTCAGAACGCCAACCTGCACAAACTGCTTCTGCATCGGACCAGATATGGGCCGACTGGACAGCGGACTACCCAATAGTTAGGACTGCAGCAATGTGGAATGAAGAACATCTGAGAGGAAGGGTCGGATCTGACCTAAGGTCGGCTCCACTCATCCCCCCACAACCGACCATTGAGTGTTGGCTCCTAGACTCCTTGGACTTCACCAAGGTAGTCGGAGCTGTAGGAGCCAAAGATCCTGGAGCAGGTCTTGGTTCCGACAATCCCATCACCACCTGTTCTGGCTTCGAGATCACCTGTTGGGTTGGAGGAATCAAGGTAGAATGAAGAGGTACAGTCTGTTCCAAGACCTGCACCAGACTATCCACATCAAAATTGGAAAGGCTCCTGGAGGATCTGGACGATGGGGCTGGAGAAGCTGACATTTGCAGTAATGATGACCACAATTTAAGAGATATCTGCTCCAATGCAGGGGACTGGCTCTGTACTGTTAAAATAACGGCTCCAAAACCATTGGAGCGGAGGTTGAGTGGCTCTCTGATCAGATATCTTTAGTTGCTGTCGGAGACATTCTAAGGTGACTTTTTAACTGACTCAGACTCCTCCAAAGTAGAGGATCTTTTGGAGGATTTAGTCTTATAAGATGAAGGGGACAGCCTTTTCCTGGGGGCTTTGACATTTTTCCATGGCTTCAGCAAAGCTAGACTTTATCAGACCACTTAAAATTAGTTAATTTTTCCTTTCATGGAGGACTCGTGCACTAAAAAAATGACAAACAGCGCAAGAGTCCTGTAAATGAATTGCACCCAAGCAAGACACACACCGTCAGTCAAGGACATCTTTTGCCCATACGTTGGGCATTTTTTGAAACTAAGGTTTCGACTCCCTTGCCGGTTTTGACATTCTAGCAATAATGCATTTCAGGGAACAATCAGTTTTGTTAAACCTCTCTAAATTAACCGTGGTTAAAAGGATAATTATATTTAATTTTACAATAAATTTCAGAAGAGAAGGTAAACAAACACAACCTTCAGACCAACACCCACAAAAGCTGGAGGAAAAAAACCTAATCAAAACAGGCTTCTATAACAATACTAAACACTGTATTCTATATAATTATCAAAAAAATACCAACTAGTAAAGAAGAGCTCTCTAACTTAAACGAGCTATTAAATACAAACTATACACTACACAATGCAGACTTTAAATTCTTAGAATAATATTTAACGGTATAATCCAAAAACACACTATCAAACACTTGAGAATTTCTAACAACATAGCGGGATAGGGTAAGGGCAGGCCCAACAAAATGACGGCCTGGGAGTTCAAGGCATTCTACTCTAATTTAACTAGAAAACTAGAAGAAAACTATAAACTAAGCTGTTTAGGAGTAATACAACTATTCTGAATAGTGATACTAAGAAGAGACTTAAACTAGTAAAAAAGGTAAGAAAAGCTTGTCACTTAGCCTGAGCTAGTCAAACAATGCTCTGTTTCCACAGCAAACGAGATCTAAGGCGCACACCAGGGCATCATAGGATAGGGGATTAGTCTCGAGCTAGTTGAAGACCTCGAGCTTGTAAAAATGTCCGAGTTGGAGCAGAATACCAGCTCTGAAACCATCAGTTAAGAATGAATGTGAGATAGGACAACTTCACATCAGAGAGTTTACTGTATAACAAAACAGGGTAGATTTTGGAAGAAATGTATTTTAAAATATTTGGAATGAAAGACATTAATTCAGTAGCAGGAACTCTGATTTTACATATTATTCCCAAAGTATAATAACAGGGCTAAACTTAACAGAAATTATATTTTATAGGAACATGTCCATTTAATCGAAAATTTGGATGCACATCCAATAACTATTTCAGATCATGCACCAATAATTATCAAGATAAAAATACAGCATAATGAAGTAAAGATGAAACACTTGTGCTTCCCTAACAACCTATTAAAAAGAGAGGAATTTAAGGAATGGGTAGTGGAAATCATCCAGCAGTTATTTGGGAAGACAAAGTACTCCCGATGCTACTGTGCGAGATAAAATGAAAGCAGAGTTTAAAAATACAGTAGAAATAAATCGGAGAGATCTGGTTAAGAAGTAATACGAATTTAGAGTGGCTAACAAAGGCTAAAGTATTACAAACCAAGTGAAATCTCGCAGAACAGAAAGAGTGCAGGGTGGCAGAGTGGCACATTGGATAGCATTGTTGTCTCACAGCAAGAGGTTGCCCTGGTTTGATTTTCAGATAGGGTGCCTTCTGTGCATTGTACTGCACGTCTTCCCTGTGTCTGCATGGGTTTCCTCTGGGTGCTCCAGTTTCCTTGCCTCATTCCAAAGATATGCAGTAGGTAGAATGGACAGTAAATGGACCATATGTATAAATGTACGGTGTGGAAGAACTGTGGCAGGACTAGCCACACAATAGTAGAACCCTTGTAAACCTTGGCTCTAGATGATTGTCACTGTTGAAGAGACACCCCGACACTATGTGCAAAAATGGGAAAAAGGGGTGATGGATGAATGAAAGAAACAGAAAATAAGTGAGTACCTGGATAACATGTACAAGTTTAGAAAGATTGCTCTTAAGCAACTTTTTGGCTTTTCCCAGTTAGGGGTCACCACAGCGGAACTATGATCCGCAAAATGATTGGCGGAGTTTTACAGTGTTGAGTTGCCAGCACAGCACCCAATCTTCCACAGAAGGCACATACACGAACACACTCACACCTAGGGCCAATTTAGAGTGTCTTAAGCAATTGTTTTGCAATAACTCCACAGTACAAACTATTGTTACGACTTAAGCAACAGAAAGTTGAAAGAGTTGTTGCCAAACGTTGGGAGCCTATAACAAGATAAATAACCAGAGATCCTGTAGAGGTATTGGAGATATTTTGGAAATATTATGAACATGTGTACAAAGCATACAAAGTGGGGAAATCAAGAAAAAGCACAAATGAAAATGTTTATGGAAGACTTAAATATCCCAAGGTTAGAAGCAGATGAAACTCTGCTACTAACAGTGAAGACAGGAGGAGATGAGATAAAAATGGTGCTGTATAACCAATCTGCAGGAAAGTCTTCAGGAGTAGATGGTATTATGGTAGAAGTATTGAAGCTAGGAGGGAAAAAGTGATAAAAATCTGGAAGGTTTGTTTAATATTTTAAAAGGAGGGGAGACATCAACAGAAAGCTGTGGTGGCTGTAATACTTAAAGTTGGTAAAGAACCCACTGGACCCAAAATTGATAGATATGGACCAATGTGGTTTTGTGGAAGGAAGGCAAACATGTGACATTAACAGAACAATGATGATCCAAAGGGAAGCAGAATGCAAGAAAATACCACAGTTATCGGCAGGTTTTGATGCAGGGAAAGCATCTGGCAGGTCATGATGTAGGGAAAGCATTCAACAGAGTAAGCTGGGATTTTATAAACAGGCCAATGGAAACATTTGTATTCCCTGATGCAATAAGGTTACCTGGAAGGATATATGAGGAATTGGAGGCAAAAATCAAAGTGGTAGGGCTTCTCTTTGATAAGTTGTGCCTTAACACACAAACAAGGCAGGAGTGTCCTCTTTCCCTTTTGTTACTTGTGTTAAATTTAAAACCAATGGCAAAGACAATGGACTCAAATTCAAGGATATAATTGGTATAGTGCTCAAGAAAAGTTAGCTTTATTTGCTGATGGCATTAATTTGTACCTGACCGAACCAGAAAAGGACATCTCAGTGTTGTGGAATATTCTGAGAGTTCCAGATTTTTGTCAGGATACAACATTAATTAAAATAAAACAAAGCCTACAGCTATACACTGTGTACCAACAAGTGAAGTGGTCCAGCAATACCCATATTTCTGTAGGCATAATAAAATGAAGTATTTAAGAATATGGATTAAAAAAGGGATTTGGTTATTGCAGCTAAGGAAACAGAGAGAGAGACTAAACAGATAATACAAAAACTAAGAAAACGGAACATCTTGCCTATGGATACAAGCAGTAAAAATGTTTTTAGTCCCTTTCGTTTTATACACAGGTCAGATATTTTTACTAACAAGAGAAGTTGTGGATAGTAATAAGAGTTGAATGATTTTATTTGGAAGGGGAGGAGGGCAAGAATCAAGAGGGATAAGAAGATCCTCAAAAAAAAAAAAAAAAAAAAGTTTATGAATATTTAGAATTACCTAATTTGAAGGGATATTTTAGAACTACACAGTTAAGGCTCTGATAAACAACACAAGCAGACAGCTACAATTCAAAGCGGAAAGGGATGATGATGAATTTCAGGGGTAATTCAAGAAATAAGGAAAGAATGGGATTTTGAATGCAGATCCTTAATGAGAACAGTCGTGCAAAACATCTTCATAAAGTAGCAAAAAGTATACCAAGAATTGAGGCAACACGAGAATGGAGAAAGGTGATTCTGCCGATAGGGATGACTGCAATTACATGTGCAGAAAAAAGGCAAGAGGTTGGCTGGAATTTACTGGAAGAAAACGGCAAAGGAAACAAAGTACTGGAAACAAACAACCAGAGAAAGAAAGGCAACAGAATGGAAACAGGACAGCAAGACATCTGGATTGCAAGCTAGTGTTCGCCTTCCCTATCAAGGACGGATACAGTAAAGACAAACAAAGGGATAAGGGAATCCTAAATGAAAGACATGCACTGGTTGAGTTTTTAAATGAATCTAGAACAGAAGCTGCTGTTGAAAAAGAGATAATTAGTAGGGCATATACGATATTGCATGATAACTATAGGAATCAATCTGAAGAGGTCAGAAAACATTGTGAACAGAGATTAGATATACAATTCAAAAAAACAAAGGAAGGACATATGTACACAGCTCCCAAATATGCAACAAAATCTAGAAGCTTTAGGATATTTGCTCAAAAGTGTTTGCATAAATACTTTTATACCCCAAGCTGATTCCAAAGAACATTTCCTCAGGTAGATGGCAAATGTTGGAGATGTGATGGGGAAGACGGAGGTAACTGGGAACATATGTATTTGGGTGTGTAATGAGCTGGCAGACTTTAAAATACCCTACAAAATACTCTGTTAGGAATACTGGGCAAACAAGAGTTTAACTAAGGAAATGATTTTTCAGCTGGGATACAGGATCTGAATTGCCTACACATAGGTAAGGCTTTGTTAAGTTTAATTCTGGTGGCGCCAGGAAAAGCAATTATTCGAAAAAGGAAACTGAAATCTAAACCAACTATACTAGAAAGTAGTGAATATTGTAACAGACACAAAAAAACATGAAGTGGGATCTTTAGAAAATGGAGTAAATTACATAGAAAAGAATGGAAATTGTAGTAACAATACATGCAGAAAAATGCTTTGCATGAGGAATGAGGTTTAAGAGAAGGAAGTAATTAAATAATTTATGTAATGCTACTTAGATTATATGTATAACAATATATGAGACGTATAATTTTTGCACATGGTGTCGGGATCTCTCTTCAACAGTGACAATCATCTAGAGCCACGGTTTACAAGGGTTATTACTGTTGGGTGGCTAGTCCTGCCACAGTTCTTCCACACCGTACATTTATACATATGGCCCGTTTAGTGTCCATTCTACCTACTGCATACTTTTGGAATGTGGCAGGAAACTGGCGCATCCAGAGGAATCCCACGCAGACACAGGGCAGACATGCAGTACAATGCACAGAAGGCACCCTAGCTGAGAATCGAACCAGGGCAACCTCTTGCTGTGAGACAACAATGCTATCCAATGTGCCACTTTACCACCATGCACTCTTCCTGTTCTGTGAGATTCCACTTAGTTTGTAATACTTCAGCCTTTGTTAGCCACTCTAAATTATTACTTCTTAACCACATCTTCTCATTTATTTCTACGGTTATGTTTTGATTATTTTTATATAAATGAAAGTTTGCCTTTGTCACAACTGATTTAATAAAGATGTTTAAAACAAAAAAAACTTGCAGGAAATTGGTTCAACCACATCCATGTCCTTTCAAGCATGCCTCAAAACCAAATCCATAACTTTGTCTGCATCCAGGACCACCCAGAAGTAGATGGGTCAGTCCCAAAAGCCTCGAGGAATATGGATTCCTCCTGGGAAGGGGCATCGGTGGACCCCCCCTTTTCTGTTTTAATTTTGGTATCTCAAATGAGATGGCTTCCAAAGTGGGTCTAGGGGAACCCTCAACAGTATCTTCAGTGAGGGACTTCTGCAGGGAATAAAAATGCCTCCTTTTGCACACATGCTCACTATATTTCCCCAGTGACAGGCTTCAGGAAAGACTCAGAAGCAGATGGAGAGACCAAAACATTGACAGTCTCAAAGTTTTGAGGGGCTGGCTGTCCCGTAGCTGCAAGAGGAGAAGAATCAAGCGTCTATATTAGCAAGTCGATAGGGCAAAACTGTGAATGCCCAAACGTCGACACATTAAACAAAATGTCAATATCTTGAATGTCTAGAACAATGATTTTTTTCCCCAGAGAAAAAAATTGCTGAGCCAACAGAAAAAAAAAGACAGACAAAAAGTAGGGGTCTTTGCCTCCCACACCCCACTCCCAATGTTCATAGGTTGGTACTAGGCTATCAGCCCTAGGGCCTATACAAGCCTAGCCATAACAATTCCCTGGCTATTTCTTCCCACACTATTTACTTCCCTGGACCCCTGCCTACCACACCTCCCCCTACTTAAATATACCAACTCTGAGACTGCACTACAGTGGAGGAAACAGCAAATTCCCAACAGTCCAGCAATTTTTTTCCCTGGGAAAGAAATTGCTGTTCTGGTCATTTGAGATTTAGGCATTTCGTTTAATGTGTCGACGTAAGGGCGTTCGCTGTTCTGCCCTGTCGACATGCAAATATAGACCGAAGAATCAAAGCCAGAAGAACCCTGTAGGGGAAGGGTTGGATCTGAGTGGGAGAGAGATACCTGCTTTCTAGACCTGCAAAGAACTCTCTCAAAGCCAGAAACCAACACCAGTCCCGAAGCAAGTCCTGTGGGCTCTGAACAATCTGATATAGGTGTGCCCTGGGGACTGATAAAGCTCAGGTCCAAAGTAGACACTGGACCCAAGCTGTGGACAGGCAAAGTGTTGTGCATATGGAAAGGATCCAAACATCTTGCAGTCAGTCAATCACAACCCTCACCTGAGACAGTTGGAGTAAACTAGAACCAGACAAATCACATCGGACAAAGGCGATCCACAGGTCACACACTGATCTACAATCACCAGATTCAAAGCTTGGATTGGAGAAGGTGTAACAACCATGGAGCGGAGGAATACAAGCTCCCAACCCCCCCGACTGTGGTCAGTGTAGGTAGGACCCCAACTGGATCTGGGTTCCTCATGAATTTCATCATCCTGTCCACATCTGCTTTGGACATGCAATTAGATTTTATTTGACATTTGTTTACCAGGATTGTCCGAATGGACACAGGTGTCTTTTTTCAGCAGAGTCCTGGGGATGACCACACTGCTCTAATACAAGAGCCTGTAGAAGGTGGCCTGGAAATCTTTGGAAAGATCTCTTCTACAGAATGGGACAGCATAGGCTACAATTGTTTCCGGGAAGAGCTTGGGTGCAGAAAATAGTGGAGGAGGTGACCTTATCCTAATCAGCTACAAAACAGATGATGAATCCAAAGCCTTCTGTACATTCAAAGCTGGACCTGTCACATTAGGAGACCTTTTTCTACTTTCCTTCTACTTATGCTTTTCAAAACTCTTCCTGGGACACTTTCTTGTCCTCTCTCTAAGCTTTTCTCCCTTACTCTTACTGTCAAATTGTTTGGTGGAGGTAGACGATAATGACTGAAAAGGGTTTTCTTCTTTCATGGAGGCAGAGAGAAGCTCCTTCAAGATTTATTTAACATTTACTTACCGGAAAGTCCGACTGGGTCAGTGCCCATTGTTAGTGGAGGCCGGGGGATTAAAGCTCGAGACAATTAGCATAATTACATATTTACATTAATTTGTACACATTAGAATAGGACAATTTGTATATACCATAAAATTCACACTGGATAGAACAGGCATTTATATATACAATAGTTCAAGGCAATCTTGCACAATAGATACAGACGTTTGTATGAGGAGGATAAATTCGTGAGCTTCAGTCACTGGTCGGACAATGCTCTGGTCCCCAAAATGAAACAAGCCTCTTCAAGGTGAGAGGCCCCTCCCCCCAAACATTAGACACAGACTGTGCATCTTGACTTGTGGCTGCAGGAACACACTTTTTGAACCCAGAGGCCTTGTCCATCATCCTGGAAGAGTTAAATGCCACAATGAAAATCCTCCAGGTAAACAAACTGTGATGAACAGTGCCTATGCACCAAGTATCCACACAGTAATAACTACCATAATACACTAGACAAAGCAAACTACCACCCAAAAATGACAAATTTAGCCATGACTAACCGCAGGGGAAAAACTGAGAAAATGACTACAAACTAATGGAGAAGACTTATTAATAGAGGGGGTCTGAAAATGATCACAACGGAAATAAACACTAGCTAGAAAAACCTGAAAAAATTCTACAAAAGTGTCACTCACCTGACAAAAAACAATGAGATCCGCACCTGTAACATTTGAGCAGCAAATGAGATCAGAGGTAATTTGGTTGGCAGAGGGGAATTAGGGGACGAGCCTGAGCCTCGAACCCAAACTAAGAGCAGCCTGTCAGATCCTTATGGATTTCATAAATCCAACAGCTGAGCACAGGCAGGAGAGAACATTTAATAAGAACAGCACGTCTCTAATATTCATGAATCAAAATGAAACTCCATAATCACTTATAATACATTCAAGTGCATCTACCATCAAAGGTTCAATGAACAATCATCCTCACATTTAAAAAAAATTAAAACTGCATTAATTTTTGAACTGGCTCATTCACGTCCACAAACAATGTGGGGATAACTTGATATGATCATTTTATTACAGTACAACTTCTGTGGAGGCTCAAAAGTTGAAGTCAACACTCACAGCCTATTACATGAGCAATCCAACTAAATGTCACAAGCACTTTTGTCTAAGCTAAGGCAGGCACTGTGGGGTACATATTTACCCACTGTGTTCAGGCAGTGATACCAGAAATGGTGATATGGGGTAGATCAACAATGACATATAGCTGAAACCTGTCCCATTTTCCGTGACAATACAATTTAATCAGCTGAGCGACAGTTTGTCCTGCTTTCAAATCAAAGTAGCCTTCACAAGCACAATTTATTTCATTTTGCTTTTAACACTGGGCTGCAAGTAACTTCTATTAATATAAGTCAGGTATATCTTTAATGTTTCACTTTTACCAACATTTAAATGCGCAGATATAGCATCTCATTAACTGTAATCAGATACTTAACGTGTCAGAACCCACAAAGCTACACAAGAATTTAGACTAATTTACTGCATTAGACAACAATAAAAACAATCACATGCCAGAAAAACCCTTAGTTCAGGTCTAGAAAAGCAGCATAGCTGAAAATGTTGAAAGTGCTTTAAACACAGCATGAAAGTAAATTACTGCCACATTTTATTACGACAATTTCCACCACTTTAACATTTCATGTGATAATACCTATGAGCTTGCAAGACTAAAGCAAATTCTCTCATACCATGTCAGCACACATATATCTCAGCATACATCCTGTTAAAGAATTCTCCATCATTCGTCTGATCAGGATAAAGCAGACCAACATCTGTGGGTTCTATTCAAGCAGCTTTATTATGCACAAGCACATCATGATTGAGGCTTAATAACTAACTTATAAACAAACCAACACACACACTTGTTACACACTTGTTTTACACACACACTTGTTACACACTTGTTTTACACACACACTTGTTTCACACACACACTTGTTTCTCTCACACTTCACACACGCACTTTTCGCACACACACATACACTTTTCGCACACACACATACACTTATCGCACATACACTTTTCACACACACACATACACTTTTCACACACACACATACACTTTTCACACACACACATACACTTTTCACACACACACACACATACACTTTTCACACACACGTTCACACTCTGGCTGCACTCTCAAAATGGCCCTGAAGCTAGCATGTGCTTGCTATTTTTATGCATGTGCTGTCCTTGGAAATGCTTCTTAAAAGTACAACACATGCTATTCTACATCCTCCCTCTGAGAAATTAGTCATGTATTATTGAAGACATTAATTGATATACAATTGATACAAAATAATTCTTAGACATGCATTATACAGAAGTACATATAAACAATTATGTCCAGGTTGCTTATTTCACACGTCTGGAAATAAGACCAAATCGTGTAACATAGAAATTAGAATTAGGTCTAGCAACTGGGATGCTCTGCACTGAATGTTCAACTTTGGGGACACCAGGAACATTGCCTGGAACGGAAGAAGGAGTTAAGACACATTCTGGAACAGGAATTGCCTGGATTGCTCTGAGATCTAGAGTCTGTATCGCATGAAGAATGCTGCGATATTAATTCTTTCAAACCTTCACAAGCACATTTTATTTTGCTTTTGACACTGGGCTGCAAGTACCTTCCATCAATATAAAGTGAGATTGATTTTAATGTTTCACTTTTACCGACATTTAAATGTGCAGATTTAGCATCTCATTAACTGTAATTAGACAGAATGTGTCAGAGCCCACAAAGCTACACAAGAATTCAGACTAATCTACTGCATTAGACAACAATAAAAGCAATCGCATGCCAAAAAGACCCTTGGTTCAGGTCTAGAAAAGCAGCATGGCTGAAAATTTTGAAACTGCTTTAAACAGCGTGAAAGTAAATTACTGCCACATTTTATAACGACACTTCCCACCACCTTTTTAACATTTCATGTGATAATACCTATGAGCTTGCAAGACTAAAGCAAATTCTCTCATACCGTGTCAGCACACTTGTATGTCTCAGCGTAAATCTTGTTAAAGAATTCTCAGTCATTCGTCTGGTCAGGATAAAGCAGATGAACATCTGTGGGTTCTGTTCAAGCAGCTTTATTATGTACAAACACATCAAGATTAAGGCTTAATAACTAAAACAAACTAGCTATCACACACACTTTCACACTGACTGCACTCCCAAAATTGCACTGAAGATAGCATGTGCTATTTTTATGCATGTGCTGTCCCTGGAAATACTTCTTAAAGGTAGAACACATGCTATTCTACATCCTTCCTCTGAGAAATAATCATGCATTCTTGAAGACACTGACATACAATTGACAAAATAATTCTTAGAGATGCATTACACAGAATTATGCCCAGGTTGCTGTGTATTTCACACTAGGTCTGGAAATACGACCAAATCATGTAACAGAAATTAGAATTAGGTCTAGCAACTGGGACAGTCTCTGTTGAATGTTCAACTTTGGGGACAACAAGAACATTGTCTGGAATGGAAGTAGGAGTTAAAGACATTCTGGAACAAGAATTGTCTGGATTGCTCTGAGATCTAGAGTCTGTATCGCATGAACAATGCTGTGATATCGATTCTGATACAGGAAGATGTCTGCGATTCCTCCTGTACTCCACATCCTCAGATTTCACAAACTAAGATCTTGGCACATATACTTGTTACTTGACCAATCCAGTCAAAACCTCACAGTTTGCATCCTCATTGTCTCTCCCTTCAATTGATGAAAACATCTGCTTGACTTATCATAGCTGGACCTCTAGAAAGAGCTCTTTCTGAATAGTTGGGCTTTGATTGCTCTGTTTTTAGCATTAGGCCTCAACAAACTAACAGGCAGTGTTGTTCTGGTTTACCTAGATAGAAGTCTGGTAAGGAGAGCCAAGTATATTGTCACAGGGTAGGTTTCTTATATTGAGTAAATTCAAAAAGACATCGGTATTATCATGCTTTGACTTCTCTAGTAATTGCTTTGCACTCTGCACTGCACGTTCAGCTAGTCCATTTGACTGTGGTTATTCTGGACTACTAGTTAATACGTACAAAGTCCCATTCTTTTGCAAATTTTTGAAACTGACTGGTAAATTAGATACCATTGTCAGAGAAGCTACTGTGGACTTCTGTGGACTGAGAAATTACATTTCAACTTGATAACAGCAGTGGACGCCAATTAGTAAATCGATCTCAAATCAGTTTGAATAAGAGTCTACTAACACTAAGTAATGCTGATTGTTCCACTCAAATACATCAGTGGCTAATGTTGACCAAAGTATTTCAGAAGCTTGACTTAGCTGAAGTGGTTTTTTTTTTTTTTTTTTTAGTACTATTGCATACCGCACAAAAAGTACTTTATCAATATCTTTTGCTAGAGAAGGCCAAAATACAGTCCTCTTGCTCTTTTGCTAGATTCAGAACCTGGGTGACCACGATGCAAAATCTGGATATATTCACATTTTAAGGAAGCGGGAACAATTTTAGGACCTTTGAAAATAATGCCATCTTCCATCATCTCATCTCTGTAAGGAACATAAGTTTGCACTTCAGGTGGTACACTAGATTGCTTTGACGGCCATCCAACATTAATGAAGTAGTTGAGCTTTTGCAAAACAGGATCAGTCTATGCATGATCGCTTAGCTCAAGTCTCATGGTAGAAAAATTGCACACTTCCATGACACCAAAGTCAAAATTTCTCTGCATTAAGCTGTTCTGTTGCATTTCTGGGCAATCTGGATAAGGTATCAGCCAAAGTGGTTTGACTTTCATAGTTGTTTTGAAGTTGTACTTTTGCAGTCTAATCATCATTCTTTGTAATCTCGCAGGAGCTGAATGCATAGGCTTCTTTAAAATAGTAACTAGAAGTAGATCAGTTTCAATCTGAATGGCTCGACCACAAATATAATCATGAAGCTTTGAACATGCAAATACTATTGCCAAAAGTTCTCTCAATTTGAGCATATTGCATTTCAGTTTGGGTAAGGGCTCTAGATGCATAGGCTACTGGTTTGCCTTCTTGAAGAATAACTGTGCCAAGACCAAATTTTGACGCATCACAGAAAAGAGTTACTGGTTTATTGACATCATGGTATCTTAATGTAGGTGGGGTAGCATTTCTCTGCCAAAGGTCTTCAAATGCTCTTCGGTTCTGTTCCAGCCAAGACCATGTAACATTTTTCTGCGTTAGCTCTCTCACAGATGCTGTCAACTCACTGAACTCTGGTATAAACTTGCCTAAATAGTTCAACATGCCAAGAAAACGTTGTAAAGCTTGAACATTATCTGGTGCTGGCATCTCAAAAATGGCTGCTTGCTTGGACAGGTCTGGTCTCAAGCCAGTGCTAGTAAACAAATGACATACGTAACTTCTGGTAGTCTGAATTTGCACTTCAGAGGATTGACCTTCAACTTCACTTCATGTGCTCTGTCTAGAAATCTCAAGGTTTATGTCATGCTCTGCTTCACCACTGCCTCCAACCAATAAGTCAACTATGACGACAAGGATAACCCGAAATAATTTGCTCCACTGCAAAGTGAAAGACTTCACTTGCAGAATTTATTCCGAATGGCATCCTGAGGAATCTAGATCTTCCAAATGGGCTACTGAATGTAGTCAGTAGAGAAGATTTAAGATCAAGCATCACTTGCCAAAATGAACTCTTGCATCCAAGACAGAAAAAAACACTGGCATTTGGTATTAGGGCTCCGACTTCTTTGACTGTATGCATAGGATGCTGCAGTCTCTTTCATGCTTTGTTCAAATCTCTTGGGTCAATTCATATTCTGATTTTGTCTGAGACTTTTTTGAGAGGGGCTACCATGGATGACACCCATTCAGTAGGTTCTGTAACTGGACAAATTACAACTTGCAGCACCATTTTATCCAATTGAGCTTTGACTTTATTCTGTACAGCTATCAAAACATTCTTGCTCTTCTGACCACTGGACTTGACCTCTAGGTCTAACTTCATAGATTACACGACTGGAAGTTTGCCTAACTTGTCATCGAAAACATCAGCATACTCTGAGAAAATAGCTTCACTGAAACTGAGACATGCTTATACGATTAACTTCTTTGTAAAGGAAAGTAGATTCATTCTCAAACTGTCTCCGAGACCCAATAATGACTGCACAGGTCTTCGGCCTACATAACAGTAAGCTATAACACTTAGTCACACATAATATGAAAGCACTACTGAGCCTTTGGTTTGAATTTCTTCACCTACATAAGCAACAAGTTTCGTACAACTGGCCACATTTAGTTGTTCACATGTTTGCTGACATACCATTACACTTTGAACCAGTGTCTGTTTTGAGCTCGATGGATTTATCATTGATCTGGACAGTACAAAATACATCATTCTTTGGCAACAAATTTACTGCATCAATCTTTTCACCAATTACTGATATACCATCTACATAGAAAGTAGGGTTGCAGCTCTCAATATGTTTAAATTGCTTCTTTAAGTGACTAACTCTGAGGTTTACTTGATTTGCAAAACTTCTTAAAGTGGTTCCATTTTATATACACTTGTGGCATTGCTGACCAAATGCTAAACATTTTTCTCTTTTAAACTCATGACGGGCAGCACAAATGCGACAGTTAAAGCTTGATTTAGGTTTTGCTGACTCACCTTTGTACTGCACTGGGCATGTCCTTTTCACTGAGCTAGTCTTAGAACTTGCTAGAAAACTATGGGTTTTACCTGGGAAGCCTGCAGAGGTGGCAGGTGCCATGTGCTTAGGCCTGCTTCTGCTACCCACATGTTGGATGCTGTCTACATTTGCTCTGGAGCCTGCTGAAACTGTGCTCATCACTTGCAAGCATACTTGTGTGCCTTTCTGTAACTTCATGGATTTGACAAATAGCTTTGCTCAGTGTTAAATCACGGTCACAAAGCAAAATCTTTCACACTGCAGCACTATTAATACCACACATAAGCCTGCCCTTTATTAACTCATTTTTTAAATCACCAAACTTACCAGTTTTAGCTTTGTTTCTTAGGTCAGTAATACAAGCTGCAAAAGCTTCTCCTGGCTTTAGATCTCTTGTGTAAAAGAAATGCCTCTCCAATTTAACATTTGTCTGTGAATTGCACATTTCCCTGAATTTGCATTTCATACACTTGGGGTATTCCTTTGATTCAGCCTGTACAACAATATGACTGTTTTCTCCTTCACCTTCATATACTGCTGGTGCATACACAAATGAACTCTCTCAATGGCCCCTGACCCAGCTCGGTTTAGCAAACTGAATGCCTTGGCGCACGCATCTTTGTCAGAATAAGCTGCTTTTATAAAAATATTGGGTACTTGCGTATTATTGGAACCTGGTTCCAAACAACTCATGTACATAAGCACCCAAAAATATGTCTACATAATGAGTTTACATGTCACTTGCAGAACATCATGATGCCTGTTAAAAACATCCTGGAAGTCGTAACCACTGGTGTAGTGTACAGGGATAATCTGATTTTTACTATACTTTACAAAGGATACTTTCCTTTTGTTTCTATGTAGCTTCACAGAGGAATGACGCTGATTATTATTCTGGTACAAAACATGGTCTCACTTCACTTTTCTTCAGCAAGTGACGATTGCAATTTTTTCTGTTTTTACCCAACTGTGATCATGAGTTCCTATATCAATGTACCTGCCAGACTGCAAAATGTTTGCCAATGAAGCTCCATATGGGTATTTTCTCTCAAACAGAAATCACAGCCAGGCTGGTCAATAAATTAGCGATGTTGCTTAAATTTGACGTTATGACTGCATGACCGTTGACACAGTCTTTAGGTATTGAATAGTAACATTTCTTGGTTGACTCAATAATCATGCAGTCATAACGTCAAATGTAAGCAAGATTAATATGAAGAATGATGGCAGGTTTGGAACCTGGTAACGATAATACGCAAGTGCCAAACACTGCACTCTATCAAATGTTCTCCAATTCTCTGCAATATTCTAATCAAATACAAGGTGACCAGGTCTGCAAAATGCCTATGCCATATTAACATATACCAGTGAGGGCTTTTGCAAGTATGCGCGAACACACACATGCGCCAGAAACTTATGCCGATACTTGTAACTATGCCCAGCAGCAGAACACGCCTCTGAACAACTGAACTTTGTGAAATAAGTCTCCTGGGCACAATAATACTCTTGAAATCACTGTACTGTAAGAAATCACCTCATCAGTATAAGAAACATTTCAAAAATAACTGCATTTTGCTAAACAGTACATAGCACACTGATATTTTACCAAAATGGCTGTACTTTGCTAAATAACTCTGTACAGTGCAAGAAACACACTGAATTGGCAGTGTTTTGTGAACAGACATACCTAGCACAAGAAACCTTTCGAAATTACTGTAATTTGACTGCACTTTACGAAACAGTTGCACTTTGCACACAACTCTTTGGAATAATGCATAGTAATAAACACGCACTGTAAGCACTTCTACACACTGATATACTTCAAATAACTCTAGTTATGGCCTGAATAGCTTCAATCAATGCAAAATAGTAGTTTATGCTAAACACAGTAATTTGCCAAAAAATATGCAGTTGCCTTGCTTTATTTATGCTTAATGTGCGCTTTTTGCCCTTTGTTTTGCTCATTTAATCTTCTTTCATGCCCATTATACTTTTCTTGTGCTTGTTTTACCCTAAACATACTAGTTTTACTTTAAACACGTTCGTTTTGCAATTCTGAGTTAATTTTGAACCCCTTATGATAATCGTTTTATCAGATAACTTAATTTTGAACATTTTGTTTAGTTAAACTTTTTGTGCCTCTCGTTTGCTTAATACATTCTGTGCCCTTGTAATGCTCCGTTTTATCTTTCTGAAAATAGTTTGTGCAAGTTTTCATTACCTTTAGTTAGTTTCTGGCCCTTTTTTCTACTCTGTTCACTTAGTTAACCTTCACCGTTAACTCTGCATCTCGCAGCTTTAAAAAGTAATCTCTGGAATCCTGATTCGGATACCGTGTTGTTCGTTTAGACAGGATAAAGCAGACTAATATCTGTGGGTTCTGTTCAAGCAGCTTTACTATGTACAAAGACATCATGATTGAGGCTTAACTAACTTATAAACAAACTAGCTATCACTCTCACACACACACACACACACACACACACACACACACACACACACACACACACACACACACACACACATCTTCACACTCTGGCTGCCCTTTCAAAATGGCACTGAGGCTAACATGTGCTTGCTATTTATATGCACGTGCTGTCCTTGGAAATGCTTCTTAAAGGTACAACACATACTATTCTACATCTAGACTGCACAACACACCAGTATATTTTCACGACGTTGCCTCACTCCATTTCATCATGTTTCAGTATGTACTACCTAGTCTTCGTCTTACTAGGGCAAAAGATACAAATGTATAGCACGTGCCATGCACAGTGTTTTCTTAAAGTAGCTTCTCCAGAATCCATTTTCTGCCCACTTAGTTACTCGGTTAAATGCAAAACTAATACAGTAAACTCAGTTAACCAGCACCCATGGGGATTGGTAGATGTTGGATAAAATTAAGTTATGTCTTACCATAACGTTCCATCTGAGTTGCTGATCTTTTTCCAGTCATCAATGATGGGTTCAGTTCCAAGCCCTCTGAACTGAGTCAGCTTAATTACAAGCTCACGTACACCAAAAACTCTCGAGCTAACCTGCTACCCACAATGCCCTTTTCCCAGTTACCTCAGATCTCATTTGCCATGCACCCATATAGCAGCATTTCACCGTGCTCTCCAGCTAAATGTTGTATTTTGCAAAATTCAGTACTTTTCAAGTTCTCTCTCTTAAAAACTCTATACCTATTTATCTTAACCAGCTCTGCCCATGGGTATCTTCTCTTTACCATTGTTGGTAATGCACCTCTTTACCCTTGTGGTATTCTCAATACCATTGTTGGTGTTTTTCTTCCTTTTTTCCTTCTCTGTCCCCTTTTGGATTGTTGAATTGTTTCTTTTTGAGTATGTCTGAAAAGAAAAGGACTTCGGGGTTTAAGGCATTGCACTTCCTGCAATAGTAAACTCCCCAATAGCGACATGCATGAGGAATGTGTACATTGTCTGGGGGTTCCACACTTATCTGTGAAAACTCCGTCAGATTTGTGTCAGTTTCAGTAAGTGGACGCTGAATGAAAGAAAAACTTATTTTAAAAGGCCTGCTTCCTTTTTCTGAGGCTCTTTCTGCGTCAGAGGTCTCAACCCCTCCATCTAAGGACAAAAAAGTCCTCATTCTGACCCTTCTTCACCAGCTGATGCATCCTCTGTTCCGACCACCTCGCTACAAGTTCTGTTCCAGTGGTCTCTACAGACATTGTGATGACTTCCAAATTGGCACCACCCTCGGCACGGGCCGTTACGATTCCGACTGATTTCGGCTCCAGCCTTATTGCCTGCCATTACCTCAGCACAGACTCCCATCACCATTCCGAGACTGGTACTGAAGACTTCTTCGGAACAGATAATGACTTCTACTCCAGCTATTCCTTCGGCTCAAATAGTCTTCTCTTTTGCCTGTTTCGAAACTGGAATCTTCAGTGCAGACTTTTACTGCTCCATGGACCCAGTACTCTTAGTCTTTGGATCAGTTTTCAGGACAAGCCTTTAACCCCTTTTTGGACCAACCCGACTCCCCCTCAGGAGTGTCGGTAAGGTCCACCAGGAGTCTATGTGAACTGGATGTGGTGTGCCTGTTCGATGAGCTGCTGACAGCTAGAGGGATTACAAGTTTTCCTAAAACCCATCCCACTCCAGGTTTTGGGTCCATTGCCCCTGCGACTCCCATGTATTCTCCTCCCTTGGACCCTTTTGGTTCAGAGGCCTATCGCTCCAACATCTGCAGGACTCCTCATTCTCGGCACTGACATTCTCTGAGGCTCAGAGGCCCCTTTGGGTTTCGGTTCCTTTGGAACCACCCCTTCCTCAATCTCATGCTTGGGGGGGTGGAACCCCCAACTCCAGGTATGGTTCCAGTTGTTTCATTAGTTCCGTCTTCGGACCTGGGGGCGACTCCTGCCCCAGTTTTGTTTCAGGCTCCGTCCCCATGAGTGGGCTGCACGGAGCAGGGTGTGACCTCAGCTCCAAGATAGTCTTCCTTGGCTCCGGGCTCCCATTCCACTTTGGGCAGGCCTGCCTTCCGGGTGATGGAGAGGGTGCTTGCTTCGGGAAGAGAGTTACTCCTACATTGGACATTGCCCCCTCTCCTTCTGAGCTGCAGCTATCACAGGCCACCCACCCACCCAGGACACAGAGAGCGCAAGCCTCAGGAAACTCCCGTACAGGGTAACCCCCTTTCTGCGTCTTCAGATGCTCCCACTGAAGAACCACCTCAAAAATGGATGCGTAAAAAGAAACACATGGACACCCCAGAAGAGTCCCTCACTGAGAATACAGACTACGATGATGGGGAAGAGTCCCCATGGTCACCCCCTGACGATGTCTCCTTTGGAGACATCCTGGAAATTTTGAGGCAGAGGGATGACTGGAAACCCTCCAATCCTTCCTCAAATCCGTATTCCTGCAGGCCTTCCGCTCTCGGCCATCTACTTCTTGGGTGACCCCCCCCCCCCCGCCGATGAGTTAGTCAAGCTCATCGTGCAGCAGGTGTGGAAGAAACTTGATACTGTTGAGGCCATTCCCCAGAAACCAGACAAGATACTCTCCCCTCCAGCGGAACAGCCCCATTGGTCTAGAGGCTTACCAGCAGACACAATGGTGGTGGCGGCTGCCAGAAAAAAGGACCTTGGAGGAAATTCTTGCTGTCCATCCACCCAACAGAGTCCCGGGTGGTGGACAGATTAGGGAAGAGAGTTTTTGCTTCGGCGACCTCTGCTGTCAGGTCTCTGAATTATTTGGCACATTTTACGAGGCCCCAAAGAGATCTCACCTCAGAACTCTCTGGAAGCATCGCGGGTCAAGTTTCGGACAGGGCACGTGATAAAGTTGTTTCCCAGCTTGCTACCCTAGAGTCCATCTCCAACTTGTTCATGAGGTTGCTGTCCCATGCAATCGAAGGGGCGGCTAGAGCTACGGGTGCAGGTGTAGTTATGAGATGTCATGCCTGGATGCGAATTTGTAACCTTGCAGACTCCAAGTCTTCCTTCTTGAATGCCCCTACTGAACCATCCACTCTGTCTGGCTCTAAAGTGAAGGACAAACTAGCCAGGTGCGAGCAGGACAGAAAAAGCCTAGTCTGCCATTGGCCTACGTTTTTCCAAATTTCAGTGCTCTTTCTCCAGGAACCAGAGTGGAAAGATATGGCACAAAAAATCTCAAGGTCCTCTCCGCAGTGCACGTGGTGAGGATTCCCCCAAAGGCAAAAGGGGTTCCAATAATCTAAGACACCCCTTTCAGGACAGAGGGTGTTCCCAAAATCGGGTCTCCAAGGATTCTTTCTCTGGATGATCTGATCAGCGCTCCTGAAGCGATGCCCAATTGCTTTCCTCTGGAAGCAGTTGGGGCTTATTTTTCTCTGCACCGAGCTGCCTGGTACTCTATTACAAACTATCAGTGGGTGCAGAGAATAAATTCCTGAAGTTATTACATCCCTCTAATCTCTTATCCAAGACCTCCAAAATACCTTCCCGATGTTCCACCCAGTCAAAGGGAAGAAGCAGCTTCAGAAATAAGAAAGCTGTGCCTAAAACGAGTCATCCAACAAGTCCCCCCAGACCAGTGCGGACACTGTTTTTATTTGAGATTGTTTTTGGTGCCAAAAAAGACCGGGGACTGGAGGCCCATTTTGGATCTCAGCCAACTAAACGAATCAGTAGTTCAGACCAAATTCTGCATGGTAACAATACAATCCATTCTCCCATTTCTTCAGGAGGGTGTGTGGATGCGCTCGATAGATCCCCAGGATGCTTACTACCACATCAATATGGACAAGCGCTCCAGGGGTCTCCTTCGCTTCTGGTTGGGAACCAATCATTACCAATTCAGAGCCCTACCATTCGCTCCCTCGACGGCCCCCAGAGTGCTCACGAAATGCCTAGCAGTGGTGACAACTCATCTGAGACTTCAGGGATTCCAGGTGTTTCCATATCTAGACGATTGGCTCCTCTGCCCCCACCAAGTGCCTACTGGTCAGGGCCCAACGCTACACTCTAGCACTGGCGGAGTTCCTAGGCATCACAACACACTGGGAAAAATCCAACCTTCATTCCACCCAACAACTGTAATTTATAGGAGCAGTATGCAATACTCAAGTCTCTCTTCCTCCTCACAGACATCAGAGATTAAGGTTACAAGTACAAGTGATAGTCTGTCGAAGGAAGGTGTCTGCAAGAGAAGTTCTACAGGCTCTGGGGGCTATGGAGGCAGCCATCCCAATTGTACCTCTAGCAAGATTGCATATGAGACTACTACAATGGCTCCTTTTGTCCCAGTGAATACCCAGTCTCCATCCTGTGATCTCACAGATCCTGATCACAGATTCTTGCAAGCAAGACCTCCTCTGGTGGATGTGAACAGATGAAAATCTTTGGTGCGGTCCCTTCCAGACTACCCAACCCAATGCCACGGTGACCACGGATGCTTCCCTGATAGAGGGGAGGGGGGGGGGGCACTTCCAGGGAAAGACAGTCCAAGGTGCGTGGTCCAGCTTAGAGGTTAACTTGCATATCAATGTCCTGGAGTGAAGAGTGGTGCCGTTAGCGCTGCAGGCACTTCATCCGCTCCTTCCGTCAAGAAAGATTGCAATCCAGTCGGACAATATGTCAGTAGTCTGGTACATAAACAGGGAGGGACCAAATCCTACCCCTCATGTCACGAGGCCATGAGAATTTGGCACTGGGCGATAGCTTCTGACCGCTTTTTAATTGCAATGCATATCCTGAGGAGCTCAGTGATTGCAGAAAGGCTGAGCAGATGCATCCTCTGTCCACACGAATGGTCTCTCAACCCAAACGTGACAGCAAAAATCTTCAGCCTTTGGGTCCAGCCTTGCTGCTATCTTTTCACTACCCTTCAAACAAAAATTGCAGCAGCTACTTTTGCCCTCTTTCCCCCCAGATGGGGTGTCACCGAGAGATGCTCGGACTCACGATTGGCCCGCAGGTCTTCTCTATGCTTATTCTCAGATACCTTTGATACCCCCCATTTCTAAGGAAAGCTATCTGGCTGAGATGCAAAGTAATCCTCATTGCCCCCTTCTGGGCTCGACAAGTGTAGTTTCCATTCCTCCGGCCTCCCCTGTTACAACTTCCCTGGATCCTGGACACTCGTCAGGACCTAATATCTCACCCACAAGGGCAGACTCCTCCAAATCTATCCACTCTGAAGCTGACAACGTGGTTTCTCCACTTCCATTAGTCACCAGGCAGGTAACCCTCTCCTCACCTATCCGCGATATTATTCTGGCCTCCCATAAACCATCCACCAGAAAACTCTACAGAGACAAATGGAAAAGATTCGCTATCTATTCTAATCAGACGCTAGATCCTTTTACCTCCTACAGCTGCTATACTTCAGTATATTTCTGCATTGTTTGACAATGGGGCATCAGCTTCTACTATTTGAGTCCATTTGGCAGCTATTTCCTATTTTCATAATGGCTCGGATGGTGAGCCTCTTCTCCACCCGCCTTTGCAAGACCTTTCTCAAGGGAGTTTTCCACAGCAGACCTCCTATCAGGCAGCCTGTGGAGACATGGAATCTCTCTACCCCCCTTTGAGCCTGCTGCAACATGGGATCTTAAATTCCTGTTATGGAAATCGTCGTTTCTGGTAGCGGTCACATCAGCCAGACAGATATCAGAGTTACAAGCCTTATGCATCAAGAACCCATATCTTATCTTTCATAAAGACAGAGTATCCCTTCGTACTAACCCATCCTTTCTCCACAAAGTGGTGTCAGACTTCTCCATTAACCAGTCCATTGAGCTCCGTGTTTTTTCCAAATTATTCCAACAAGGGAGAATATGGTCTACATTCACTGGATGTACATAGACCACTACACTTCTACCTGGACAGGACTAAGTCCTTCCGCAAGTCGGACCAACTTTTCATTTCCTTTTCTGGTCCAAGAAGGGGATGTGCTGTATCAAAAGTTACTTTTTTCTCTAGCGAATGAATCTAAACTTGTTCAAATCAAAGCTCATTCAACTAGGGCCATCGCAACTTCGGTTGCCTTTCACTCCAGGGCTTCGATGGATGACATTTGTGCAGCAGCCATTTGGGCTAAACCCCAAACTTTCATCAAGCATTACAAATTGGATTTGGTTTCCATGGGAAGCCCTGCCTTCGGTCCAGTCCATTGAGCTCCCTGTGTTTTTTCCAATTTATTCCAACAAGGGAGAATACTGTCTACATTCATTGGATGTACATAGACCACTACGCTTCTACCTGGACAGGACCAAGTCCTTCCGCAAGTCGGACCAACTTTTCATTTCCTTTTCTGGTCCAAGAAGGGGATGTGCTGTATCTAAAGTTACTTTTTTCTCTAGTGAATGAATCTAAACTTGTTCAAATCAAAGCTCATTCAACTAGGGCCATCGCAACTTCAGTTGCCTTTCACTCCAGGGCTTCCATGGATGACATTTGTGCAGCAGCCATTTGGGCTAAACCCCATACTTTCATCAAGCATTACAAATTGGATTTGGTCTCCATGGGAAGAGTGGCCTTCGGCTCTATGGTTCTCAGGAATGTTCTTCCATAGGGGCCACCCAGGTTCTCCAAGTAGCTTTGGATTCTGTCCCATCAGTGATGAATAGGAAGAAGATTAACAACTTCAGATAAAGAAGTTATGTCTTACCATAACGTTCCATCTGAGTTGTTGCTCTTCTTCCAGTCATCACACCCTCCCACCATCCCACACCAAAGGCTCCTGGTGGATCTTCGGGGTCCTTCTGGTGTTTCAGGGTTTCTGCGCAGAAATGGCCTCTGTTTTCAGTTTCTTCTACATGTTGCATGCAAACTCAATCTGAGGCAACTAGGAGAAGGACACTGTGGGTAGCAGCTTAGCTCAAGAGTTTCTGGTGTACGTGAGCTTGGTATTAGGCCGACTCTGTTCCAAGGGCTCAGAACCGAACCCATCAGTGATGAATAGGAAGAAGATTAACAACTTCAGATCTGTACTTTCTGGTTGCTTGAGAGTTACTATTAAAAATAGGCCTGACTAATACTGTACTCTATACTATTTGTTTGGTTTGACTTATTCTCAGGTTGGGGAGAGAGGGAATTTATGCCCATCTTCCTTTTTAAAACTCTAAAAAAGTAAGGTATATGTCTGCGGGGGGGGGGGGGAGCAACACATGATTATTATACTGCATTTCTTCAATATTTTTTTGCCGGTTGAGTTCTGGTCAACAGCGTTTACTGCACTTGGAACAAACTGGAGTGCTTTGCATCCTTAAAATTACTTTATTGTTCTCTTTGTAAATAAATTATAAAAGTTCTCTTGTGACACTGACATTTTTTATTCTTTGGGGAGGGGTTCTACGCTCTGTAGAGACCTGGTGGCCCGGGCAAAGCAGATAATTTTTTTCTCCCAGTTATAATGCAGTCATTTTACTGGTGCTGCTTCTATGAATTCATTAGTATATTACAGCTTATTTATGATCATATTATGCTATTTGGTGCTGCCCAAATAAAGCACAGTAACAATAAATGTTCAAATGATCACTAATAAAGTAGCCTTAGCTATATGGGTTATATCCTGCCAAAGATATAACAGCTGGCCAGCTTCCAAAGCTTCGGGGCACATTCCATTCACACAAACTGTCAAGCAGCTCAACCTGAGCTGACAAAGAAAAGTTTGGGCACAGAATCCTTCAGACCATTCTTCCCAGCACAGAGAGGGAGGCCTGAAAGAGTAGAAATATCAAAAAATAAATGTTTACACCCTGGCATAAAAACACACCAAAAAAAACAATTGGGGGTGAGCGGTGGAGGGATGGAGCAGATGCTGCAGCAGTGATCATTGGAACATCTACTGTAATGGTAAGTTCAACTTGCACAACTGTGCTACGTTCTTCACACTAATCACTGCTAGAGTAGCTTTAGTTATATGGGTAGACAAACATAGCTGACTATATTTGGGAGGTGGAAGGAGAGGGGCCCAGGAGCCCCCGGAGAACGGCCCTAGCAAAGTATTATCTAGACCTACAGGAGGAATTCAGTTTATAGTGTTTTATCAAAGTATGTACATAGGACAAAGTAGCATCTTCTACAATACTTCTAAAATCCAACCCTTCCAAAAAGGCGTAGAAGAAACCAAGGTCCTTGTGGAGTGGGCCTTGACCCTGCCTGGAAAAGATTTGTCATGGTGAGCATAACAAAAAGTAATAGCTTTAAACAACCACTGGGAAATAGTGTTTTGACACTGGTTTTCCCTTCTTACTTTCACAAGAAAAGAATAAATGATCTGATGATCTAAAAGATTTATTTCTGTCAAGATGGTACCCAAGTTGTCTGCAGGCATCCAAGGTATGGAGCATCTTTTCTCCCCAATTTTTAGTTTCAGGAAAGAAAACAGGGAGATGGATAGCTTGATTTAAGGTAAACTCAGATAAAAGGATGATTAGTTCTCAAACTCTGTACTTGTAGAAAATGAGGTAGGGTTGACTCACCATAAGAGCTTGCAACTCAGATACCCTTTTTGCATACATTAGAGCAATCAATAAAACTTGTTTTCCATGTTAAGGACTTCAAGACAGCCAGGTTAGCAGCTCGAATGGAGCAAGTGTTAGTTTCTCTCACACAAAATTAAGATCCCAAGGAGGGGCCATGGGTTTACTTGAAGGCCTCATGCAAAACCCCTTTCAAGACCATTTTGACATGTGACTGTCTTGAAAGAAGATCCAGGGGCATTCTTGAAACGGCTGATAAATGAAGCTTGATAGAGGAATAAGAAACACTGTAGGATAGTAATTTACCCAAATATTGTAAAACCAGAAAACTAGTCCTGAATGGGTGCTGGCTATGCTGTTAGTACAACTTATTAAACCTTTTTAATTTGTTAATATATGACTTTCTAGTAGCAGACTTTCTTGCCTTCATTAGTACCTGTTGCATGTTCTCAGAAAAGAGGTGCCTAAAAGGAATAAATACCCTATCATCCAGGCATTCAGTTGAGGATGATCGATGCTGGGGTACATCAAACAGCCTTGTTCTTGTCTGAGTAGATTGATTCTGTGAGAAAGCTTATAGTAACTGCCCCTGGCTATTTTCAAAAAGAAGGAAGAACCACGGTTGCCTGACCAGAAAGGAATCACCACAACGATCTTGGGGGATTCTATATGAATCTTCAAAAATACTCTGGATATTAATGGAGAGGCATGCAGGAACATTCCTGTTCAAAGGAAAGAAAAGGCATCTGTCTTCCAGGCCTTCTTGCATGGAGCCCTGGAACAGAATTTTTCCAGTGGACTGTTCAGAGATGAGGCAAAGAGGTATACTTGAGGAACTCAACATAGATGGATCAAATTTTGGAAGACCCCAAATCTAGTTTCCACTTGTGAGATTCTGCCCTAGTCCTGCTCAGCTTGTCTGCCTCAAAATTCTGCTCTGACGAGTAAGATTGTGCTGTAAAGCTATATCCCAAGCGAACATGGCTAGTCTGCAAAAGGGGTATTGACCTAGTTCCCCCTTGCTTGTTGATTTATCACATCACAGTGGTACTGTCTGTAACCACTTGGAGGTTCTGGGGACCAAAGATGGTTCAGAGAATTGAGTGCCTTGATTAGGGGGAAAGCATCTACTTGACATTTATGTGCTTGCATCTCTCTGATGTCCCACACTCCCTGCACTTTTAGCTCTCCAAAAACTGCTACCAAAGCAAAGTCTGAAGCATCTGTGGTGACTAACTACTTTGGAACCAGGAGGGAAGAGAGGATACCTTGATTTAAGGTAACCTGATGTCTCCACCAAGTGATTTTTCTTCCGACAAACCCAAAAACTGAAGTCTGCAACGATAAAGGGTGTTGAAGTTGGGATCAGAGAGATTTCAGATATCACTAACCTTCTCATGTGGAGTCTTGATAGCGGTATAATGAGAATCATAGATCCCAAGAGACAAAAGATCTGGAGGTATTCCCTCGCAGTGACTGAAGTCTGAGAGGAAAAAGTTAAAAAAATATATAAAGATCTACTTTTTCCTGTGAAAGAAAAGCTCCTTGAACTGAGGTGAGGGAGTCAGGAAAGACTTTTGAAGGTTCTCTTAGTATCCCAGCTTGAAGAGAGATCTCTCACCCAACAAAGAGGGATTCCTGACATTCTCAGAAAACTCTGCAAAGATAAGCACGTTGTTTAAATACTGAAAACTGTGGATACCCTGAAGCCTGCAATCAATAAGTTATAATTGGAGCTGGACACTATGCAAACATTCTTGGGTGCAGTGGATAGTCCAAAGGGTAAGACAGAGAACTTAAGAAATGTCTGAAGTCTGTATGAATAGGAATATGATAAGTATCCCTTAAGTCTAGTGTTACCAGGAAACTTGAAAGAAGGAGACGAGATAAGGTGTGAAATTACGTTATTTTGAATTTGAGCACAATCACAAACAGGTTTAGGAAAGAACAATCCAGAAGTAGTCTCCAAGCATCATCTTTCTTTGGGACTAGGAACATCTATCTACCTATAGACATTTCTTAACCCAGAAAGTCCACTGGGTCAGAAATCCATTTTCAGTGGAAGCCTGGGGAGAAAAGCTCCACAAATATGACATAAAACTGATCATATACAGCAAATTTTAACAAAAGTACATTAAATGAGTTAAATACAACAAAACTGGAATGTTACTCCAAGAATAATATAAAGCACACAATAGATAACACACAAATGTAAGCTATATGTGGTAAATTCATCATGATGAGAATATGGGTGACAGTATAGTAAGTAAAGTTGTAATATTTGTTTGAAGGTAGAGTATGATTATGTGAATAGAGGAAGTAGGTAGATTGGTGGGTATGATGACAGAGGGAGTAGGAGGACGGCGATGTAAAAGATAGGGAGATGAAACAGATATGGTAGTAGCAGGATGGAGATACAAAATATAAGGAAAAGATGAGAAGGTTAAGAAAAATCCTTGAATAAAACCCTTTCAACACCTGTGAAGGCAGAACTGGTTCTATTACTCCTTGGGACACCGTGTGATGGACAGGTGGAAACAAAACCGTCTGATCTGCAGAATGAGGACTGACCCCCCTAAAAAGAAAGATTTTCCTTCCACTGCCATTTGTAACCATGATGAATAGTTTTCAGAACCCATTTGTCTGAAACAATCTGTTGCTAAAGGTAAAATGGAGATTCCGACTTTCTGGATGAAAAAGAGGGCCAGCGTGGGAGGTGGTCACAATTTCTCTTGAATATTCATTCAGATTTGGTGTGTCCTTGGTTTTGGGAGGTTGAAGACTTCTTTCTAGAAAGTCATTGCCACTTCTTAAATGTCTTATCTGAATTTTGTTGAGGCTGTTCATTCTGTTTTTTGCTGAAACTGGATATGGGGAAAGAAAATCCCTTGGGCAGATTGGAAACGAGGGCTGAAACATCTTGAGAGATCCCCTGGATCAGCTTTGCCCTTTCTTCACACCTTATGATCAACTCTGTAGCAGAGGGGTCAAACACAATCTCTCTTCATGGGAAAATTTAAAAACTCGTTTTTACCATCATCTGGAATGTTCTGAGAATGCTACCAAGCAAACCTTAAAACTGTACCAGTGGCCATAGCTCAGGAAGAATTATTAGAGTCACACAAACACTTCAAACTGTTTTTTTTGCAATCGGTGCAACTGTTTTTAGTCTCCTTTTTGTTGTTTGATAGAGCTGAATATTTGTTACTGTTTGTGAATCTTCAGTTTGCAGCAAAATCTTTTGTCTAGAGAAGCCTAGCTGTTTTTCTTTGTGGCAGAAAGTAATCTGTCTAGTTTAATCTAGCTAAAAGCATTCCTGCAAAACTTTTTGATTGGATAATTGGGCTGGCTTCTGTTTCTCTGCCTTTAATAGCCAATGTTTTAAACTGGTTGTACTTGTTTGCTCAAGCTGTTCATGGCTGCTGAGAGACTGGCCTTCTGCCTTTTCCTCTGCTGTGATAGTGGAAAAAGATAAGTGTTGATTTTTAATTGTTTTCTCCACTTCTGTTTTACTACATAGTTCTGTAATCTGTACAACTGTTTTTTGTCCCATTCACCCACCCAGTTGTGGTGGTGTTAAATCTTGGAGGCTTTGAGTTGCCCACCTCTGGTGTAAATTTGACACTGGGCACTCCCCCCAGTCACATTACATCAGCTCATTCTACTGTTTATAGTCAGAACTTAGTAAAGGTCCACCCCTTTAGATTCTGAACCTTGAATTATCTCATTACCTTCTGTCTCTTCACTTTCTACTACAAAAACAACTGCACCTCTTTCTACTTCATTTTGCTGTATGCCATATTTATTACTGCTTGTTTGTAGCCTCAATAAATTGATGACAATATTCTACATAATCATTGCTTTATTGCTGTCGGTTACTCTTGTGATTTGTGAGCTATTGCTTCAAAGCAATCTACTGATTAGCTACATTTCATTGCTATATACTGCAATTCATTACTGTTAAACTTGATTTTACTGCATTTCGTTACTGTTTAACAGTTTTTTTCATACTGCAAGTGCTATTCTTTTGACTATAAGTGATTAATCTGTGCTTCACTGTGAGTTTTTTCTTACTGAGTTCTTAACCTTAAAACTGAGTAGCATAGTTTAAATACAGGACTGCAGCATTCAGAGCTTCGGCAGTAATAGCACCAGTACTTATTTGTTATGACCACCCCTCCTGGTATGATTGTAGGACAATTTCCTATGCTTTCTCCTGCTAACCTGGTGCACTTGGGCATTCCAAGACAGTGTGGTAACTGTCTAATGAACACAGACAACCCTGTCCTCTTACCTTCCAACACTCATACATGTGAGAGATGCACTTACATCACCAAACTGGAAGCAGTGCACAATCCAAACAAGACCGGACTAGCTGGTCAAGAGGAGGTCAACAGCTGCAATTCAGTACACAGAACACACAGCTCTCCAAAACACCAACCATCACAACCTATACATAGAAACACAAACCATACACCCATCTTTGCGGAGGCTCTTGATTAAAACTTAGCCAGAGATCCCAGAGACAGAAACACACTAACACCACAACAAAACACCAACCCCAGAACACACAGCTCACCACCACAAGTGTGCCCCTTAACCTAAGCCCGTATGGCAAAACACTTAACCCAATGTACTGATCATAACATGCTCAATTGTGAGGCACATTGATGTCCCATTCACTAGGCTGAACAAGGAGAAGGTGACAGTCAGTTGTCTATCAGGTGCCAGGATCTGCCACATAGCACATGCACTTGGGTCACTCCACAAGTACAAATATGAATCAGTCATTGTCCGCATGGGTGTAAATGACCCGAGACATACCTCCCTGGACTATATGAAAAGAGATGCGATGGATCTCTTGGATTATGTGGCTCAGGCAGGTATAACCCTAGCCCTGAGCAGTATTCTACAGTCACCCAGAATGATACCATACTACAAAAATAAAATGGACTTCAACAATTAGCTACATTTGTGTCATTCTAAGGTGATCAAGTACCTGTCTGCCTGGGACGACATGATCAACAGACCCTGATGCTTTGCCAGAGAAGGCCTGCATCTGTCACCCCCGGGATTCTAAATACTGGCCAAGGCTCTTGCCACCCCTATAGTGCCTTTTTTAGGCAGTGTTCCAAAGACCAAAATTACACCATAACAACTACAAACAAATGCAAACTGAAGGTCAAGCGGCTCAATGCTAGAAGTCTATATTCTCAAGATGCACTCGCTCGAAGCTCTCCAAGTGGAGAATGTTGACATCTGCACTGTACTGGAGACCTGGTTTAGAGAGGCAGGAAGCACCCCTGTGCTCCCAGGCTACAACTCATTCCATACCTTTCGGCCACAGAATATGGCCGGAAGCTCCAAAGGTGGTGGTGTCTCCATATTCTTAAAGGATACGCACACCTCTAGACTAGTAACCCAGCATAATGAATCCAAGATACTCAAAGTATAACTAACACTGGATAAGACGGCGATACAAGTCACAGCCTGCTACAGAACCCCAAACATGTCCCTAGACTGACTCCAAGTTCCTAAGCACCCTGGAGTTGATCAAGGTACAACCCAATACTCTCATACTCGGTGACTTCAACTACCCTTCCATCAAATGGGAAAACTATACAAGTACCAATGTACAGGCCCAAAGCTTTCTGGAATTAATCAATTCCAATGGCCTGGACCAGCTCATTCTGACCCTCAACTAGAAGCAGCAGCATACTTGACCTGGTTATCACCAACAAGGAAGACCTTTCCTCCACACCTATAGTCAATTCCTCCCTGATTAAATCAGACCACAAACTGATCACCACTGAAATGTCCATCTCACCTACAATCCCTGCTAAGGTGACCACCATGAAAAACTTCTCTAAAGCAGACTTTGGGCTCCTAAAAACAGAGATTGCTAACTTCTCTGCCCCGATGCCAATGGAAAATAACTGCACGACAGCAGAATCACACACCAACGCACTGTATGCACATGTACACAAATGCATGGACCTTGTTATACCAAATAGAACTAAGACACTCCTCCTAAAAAAAGGAAGCCAATCTGGTGGTCCCCAGCCATCAAACTCTACAAGAGGAAAAAACTGTTGCAGAAAAAAATAAAGTCACAAGACTGGAAAACCTCCCTTATCAGTCTCAACAAAAAACAGATCCCTTATCAAATCCTCTAAAGCCAGTTATGAAGGCAGAATTGTGGCTGACACCATAAACCACAAAGCCTTCTATAGCTATATCAAAAACCTCCAAGGCAACACCCAGACTTGCTCTGAGTTATTGTACAATGGCAACTTCGATACTGAGCCAACAAATATAGCAAACATACTGGCCTAACAGATTCAGTGTCAACTTTACCACCACCCCCCCCCCCACCCCCAGGGCCCTATCACAATATCAGAAGAAAGCCTGGTTGACCACCATTTCTGTAGCACAGATAAAAACCTGCATTGTCCAAAACCAAGAATGCAGCATCCATGGGACCTGCATCCTACATGAGCTACAAAACGAAGTGTCACCACATCTGTGTGCTCTGTTAAATCCCATCCTTACTTCAGGCTATGTCCCTAATGAATGATGCACTGCTACAGTCATCCCAATCCACAAATGGAGAGCAACTACAGACACTAGTAGCTATCACTCCATTAGCCTGATGAGTCTAGTATGCAAAGCTATGGAGCACATCACCATGGACCTGTTTAAAGATATAGACAATCTCCAAACTCTTGACCCCACACAGTTTGGCTTTGTCAAGGGGAGATGCTGCAAACTGAACCTGGTTGACTTCTTCGAAGCAGTCACCCAAGGCTGTGAATGAGGGTAAACAGTGCATACAGCCAATCTCAACCTGGTCAAAGCCTTTGATACCACTGCCCACTAAGGTATCATCGATAAACTCAGCAAACTAGGCATCAACTCATACATCACTAGGTGGGTTGTAAAAGGCTCACAGACAGGACCCAGAGTGAAAGTTGCGGATTCAAAGTCAGACTGACGACCAGTCACAAGTGGAGTCCCACAGGGCTTGGTCCTGGGCCATCTCCTGTTTGGCATCTACTTTTCAGAAGTCCAGGCCAAAACAGAAGGAATTTGGCTGACCAAGTTCGCTGATGACTGCAAGCTAGGAGTCATTAACTCACCAAGTGATGCAGACATCCTGCAAAAGGACCTCTCTGAGACCAATGACTGGTGTCGGAACCATGGTCTGAAACTTAACGTCAAAAAGTGCATTACCATACCCTTTGGAAAAAACTCTGTTCCCATGAATTACCACGTTGATGGGAGCCCAGTGAACACTGAAGGGACCATAAGAGATCTGGGCACCCAGGTCGACAGCCACCTCACCTTCTACCACCACATTGCCACTGTGGCCCTTCTACATGACGCATGTTATAATCAAAGGTTTTGCATGCAGGAAGAAAGAGGTCATCTTCCCTCTCTACTCATCCCTCATTAGACCAGTCACCGAATATAACTCCCAGTTTGGCATGAACCTGACCAGGCACCTACAATAGCTGGAGAGGCAACAAAAGTACCTCACAAAAAAGATCCTATGCCTTAAACACATGTCCTACACGGACAGACTCAAGAAACTTCAGCTGTTATCAGTTTCTTATTGTCTAAGTTAAATTCTGCTCGACTTACAAAGCCATGTCTGAGCCCTACTTGAAACGCTACACCTAAAGAAATCCAAATCTCCCCATGCTACATGCTCCAGAGATTACAACCTCATTTCCACAATTAACAGAACATACTGGAGGGAACAGGTTCATTTCCCAAAGACTGCCCATACTATGGAATAAGTTTCCCATTCAGGTCAAGTAGAGCACCTCGCTGGCCCTCTTCATGACAAATCTTGATGTGTGGATGGGTAACAGAAAATTCACCCCAGGGATCACTTCAGTTAGCCTACTGGATAGGGGCACTGTGAACTAACATCAGGTGGCATTGGTGCCTGGGCATTTTTTTTGGGCTAGGCTTGTAAAGGCTACATGGCCACTAGCCTAGTAAACACCTATGAACCTATGAGTGCAATAGAAGAAACTAAGTTAATTAAAGAAGATGTTTCTTCATAAGAATAAATTGTAGATAAAACATTACTCATATTTTCAAAATATGTCAGAATAAACTAAGTCTGACCATTTAAAATTCTGAATTTCAAATATGAAGTATATACTTTTTCCCATACCTACCTTCTTAGCAGAGGAATCATCTAAAGCTATTGATGTTGGTTTAGGTTTGGGACAGTGTATAAAAAATATAGAAGACTGAGGATCTTTACACATCCTGTCTATTTAGGGACAGCTGGCTGAAAATTGCAAGCAGTAAGACATCTTCTGAAGCAGACAAGATAGGAATAATGGGTGTATGTTCTGGAATATCCTTTTCTAACTAGTCATTTTTTGAGGGACTTAGAAATGTCAGTGTTCGCCCACTGAAAACATTGGGACATTCATCAGATTCAGAGAAAGAGAAAAACCCACAGAGAATCGGAAAGTGTTCTCCTCAGAGTCTGAATCAGAAATCGGAGGACAAAACCCTAAACTGATCCCTCCATCTTCCTGTTCAGATTCAGAATCTTGATTCTCTTCAGGAAAGGGGACATTCCTCTTTAATTTAGCCTGAATCAAACCCAAAGTCCAGTCAGTCCAAGTAAACGACTCCTATCTACAGAAATTTGAAGAGGAGTAGATACATGCTTGATTTTCATTTTTTTTTTACATGAAAAATGAGGCCAACACTGTTGCTAATTGCAGCCACTGCTTCCCCAGGGATAAGCACAGCATTCTGATAAAACAGGAAAGCCTTCCCTGTTCCCTCCCACACGACCAACCGTATTCTCCCTTGCCCACTGAGGGGACCCCAACAGCCAGAGAGAACATGGCTAACACCTGGTCCATACTGGCTGTAGGTGCTACATCAGAGGGATGTGGGACAAAAATGAATAGTCTGAGGTAAAACAAATGGCTGCTGCACAGTCACCCACCTTTGGCTGAGGCAAGCTGCAAGCCTGCTATGGTGGCAAAGGCTGTTTGCTTAACTTTTTCTTTTTGTGGCTGGAAGAACCAACCATGAGAGTGAAACTGTAACAAGGTCTAGTCGAAAACAGTGCCTTTATGCTTGAGAAAACAAGCAACAATGCCAGTAAAACTACCAGCACACAAATCTATACACACACACACAGTACAGCATATCCACAGCTTTAAAATAAACAATTTTCTACACAGAAAATAGTTTATCAATTGGACAACACAATTTTTAAACTGAGAGAAACAAGTACTTTGCTTCAAAGTACATTACAGTCTCGAGACAAACCATTAAAACACATTCCTAACTATAAAATAACTTTCCTGAAGTAGTAATAAATCAGTAAAAAATAAGAAAATGGAAGGGTTTTCCCAAAAGAGACCTTATCAGTCTAGTAAAGAAAAGCACAAACAGACTGTAAATCCTCAGAAGTTCCAGTGTCATGTACTCTTCAGTGGCAGTAAAGCTCTGTAAGGTTTTGTGCCAAACCTGTCTTTTTGCTACAGTTTTTCAGTGAAGGTTAACTATAGTGTTGGTCCATTTGATTGTTCTGCTTGCCTTTTAAGGAGTTCAGCTCAAGCAGCTTGGTAGTTTGGGCACATGGAGGGTACGCTAAGGCTTTGGAAGCTAGCCACCTGTTAGGCAGGATACAACTCACATAGTTAAAAGCTACTGCAGCAGTGATTAATTTGAAAAAAATCTGTAGTTTTGGTATGCTACTTTGTAAACGGGCCACCAGCATGTTTAATGCATAGAATGCAGTGAGCATGCAGACACACACACATACATATACATTTTATATATATATATATATATATATATATATATATATATATATATAGACACACAAATATATATATATATATATATATAACAAACATATATATATGTATATATATATATATATACACACACACATGTATATATATATATATATATATATATATATATATATATACACACACATACACACACACATATATATATATATATATATATATATATATATATATATATATATATATATATACACACACACACACACACATATATATATATATATATACACACACACACACACACACACACATTTATATATGTATATATATATATATATATATATATATATATATATATATATATATATATATATATATATACACACACACACACACACATATATATATATATATATATATATATATATATACACACACACACACACACAGACATATATATATATATATATATATACACAC
>NC_056750.1:268377266-268454766 GCF_019279795.1 Protopterus annectens
GTAAGATCCATTCAAAACCATTTCCCCAGAGTAAAAATTAAATCCATCAAAACCACTCCCCAGAGTTCCACAATATCCACTAAAGCCGGAAGCAGAGCAGGGAATCAAACCTGTAATTCAGTCTCTAATACAGCAATAAATAATATTACCAGCCCTTGTCTTCTTCTTCTTCTTCTTTCGGCTTTTCCCAGTTAGTCGCCACAGTGGATCACCCATCCACTCATGATTGGCAGTGGAGTTTTACAGTGTCGAGTTGCCAGCCCAGCACCCAACCTTCCACAGAAGGCACATACATGCACACACTCACACCTAGGACCAATTTAGAGTGTCCAATCCACCTACTGCATGTCTTTGGGATGTGGGAGGAAACCGAGCACCCGGAGTAAACCCACGCGACCACAGGAGGACATGCAGACTCCTCACAGAAGGCACCCCATTTTCCAGTGAAAAAGCCAGGAAAGGATACTTATAGATTTGTACAAGACTTAAGGGCTGTAAGTAATGCAGTACTACCTACTTTTCCTGTTCCAAATCCAGCAATACTGAGTTCCATACTACCCATAGCTAGCTACGTTTCTGTAATAGATTTATGTTCAGCATTTTTTTCTATACCTATTCACCCTGACAGTCAGTTTCTGTTTGCTTTCACTTATCAGGGACAGCAATATGCATGGACACAGTTGACACAAGGATATACTGAATCTCCTTCATTATTTTCTCAAATTCTAAAAAAGATTTGGAGAATGCAACATTTCTGGGTGGGGTTGTGTTAGTACAATATGTAAATGATTTACTGATAGCACCAAATTCCTTTCAGCAATGTTAACAGAATACCTTGCATCTTCTGACTATCCTTGCAGGAAAAGGACACAAATTGTCAACAAAAAAATTACAGCTATGGTTACCTCAGGTACGTTATCTTGGTCATTTAATATCTCAGAGTAGGATCTTACAGTAGCTATCCGTCACTCTGAATCATCTTTATTACTTAAAATAAAACTCATCCCTTCTTGAATGCATGTCTAACTAGATATGAACTTACACTTCTTTCTGATCCATCTATTTCTCTGCACTGCTGTCCTGTTCTAAATCCTGCATCTCTGTTGCCTACTGCTCAGGATGGTAAAGAGCATGATTGTGTGTGTGTAACTATTTGCTTTCTCCTAGGGAGGACTTAAAGGACACTCCTATACCCAATGCTGACATGCATCTGTTTGTGGATGGCTCCTGTGCAAGAGATTAAACAGGAAAGTTGATCTCGGGAATAGCAGTCAGCACCAAAGAAACAATATTGTTGCAACAAACATTAGAGGGTGTTCACTCTGCTCAAATAGCTGAGCTACTGGCTTTGCAAAAGCCTGTGAGTTAGCCAAAGACAAGGTAGCCAATATTTTTACCGACAGATGTTATGCTTTCGAGATGGTACATGATTTTGGCCAACTTTGAGGGAGAGAGAGGGTTTTTGACC
The DNA here is from genome assembly GCF_019279795.1 of Protopterus annectens. NCBI lineage: Eukaryota > Metazoa > Chordata > Ceratodontiformes > Protopteridae > Protopterus > Protopterus annectens. Next base: position 268,378,735 of record NC_056750.1, read on the forward strand.
TCTTCAGGAAATTAAATTAAAAGTTCAGGGTACATAAAATCATTGTTAGATGCACTTTTGTTACCTAAAAAGCTATCTGTAATTAAATGTTGTGCCCATCAAAAGGGAATAGATGTTGTAACAAAGGGCAATAATTTGGCAGACCAAGATGCTAAACAAGCAGTAAAAGATTGTTGTAAAGATCTGTGCATATAACTATGACAAACTCCAACAGTAATGATGTGTTTGATTTTAAAAAGTTGTCAGCCTTTCAAGATGAAGCATCACAGAAAAAAGTTCTGAGGTGGCTCAAGGAAGGCTGTAAGGATGGATGTAGAAAATCCTCTGATGGCATATGGCGACATCTGGACAGCCGACTGGTGGCACCTGCCTCTTGCTACCTTACCTGGTAAGGGCATATCATCTACTGGCCCATACAGGTAAGACAACTTTATTTAATCAAATTACCAGAAGTCGGTATGCCCCTTGTGTCTCCTCTTTGATACTTCAGCATGTAAAAAATTGTAGTGTATGTTTAAAATACAATGTAAGTGAACATGCCAGCAGTAAGGCTGCGTGTTTACCTCCACCTTGGGACCTTTTGTTAACATACAGCTGGACTTCATCCAGATGCCTAAGACTAATAATTTTCAATTTATCTAGGTTATAGTCTGTATGTTCTCTGCATGGGTGGAAGCTTACCCATGTTGCAAAGCAGATGCAGTCACAGTTGTCAAAACGTTTTTGTACGGCTATATACCGAGATTTAGTATACCATGTTCTATTAATAGCAACCAGGGAAGACATTTTAATAATGCATTGCTTAAGGGACTATGTAAAGTTTTTAATACTAAGTTGAGTCTTCACTGCCCCAACCATCCACAGTCATCTGGATTAGTGAAAAGGGTGAACAGGACCCTTAAAATAAAATTTTGAAGATTTGTGCTGAAACACATTTAAAGTGGCTCAAGCCCTTCCTTTAGCATTAATGAGTATGAGGGCCTCACTTAAAGCCGCCAGGAAGTTGAGTTCATATGAAATATTAATGGGGAGACCCATGGCCCTTCCAGCTACCCTCCAGTAGGAAATGCTGATTTAACCTTGTCAGATGATGCTATGATTTCATACTGCAAGAAACTCCTTTATGTTTTGCAGCAATATCATCGAACAGTAAGAGCAGCATTACCAAAGCCTCCTGACCAGCCCTGTCACCAACTACAACCAAGTGACTGGGTTTACATTAAAATTTTCCAGAGGAAGAACAGCCTCAGCCCAAGGTGGAAGGGTCCTTTCCAGGTCCTGCTGACGACAGTGACTGCTGTTCGGTGTGCAGGACTAACAACGTGGATCCATTCATCTCATTGCAAGATGACCTGTCATGTGGGATCCCAGACAAATTATCGCAGGCAACAGAGGGAAATCGAGGTGTGACAGAAAATCATCTGCCCAGTGAGAAGGTCACCGTCAGTAGCAGTCCATGATGAATCCAGTGACAAGTACTTTTGCTTTGTTTCTGCTGCTGTTCCCTTCTATAAACTGGTCGAAAGAAAACTGTTTCCTGCTGGTCCTTCGTTACTATGCCAAAAATCTAAACAAAACAAACTGCTGGATATGTTTGCATATACCTCATCATTCCAAGGCAGGGATCCCTATGATTCCCATCCCTGCATCACAGGTGTCATTTGAAAAGGACCTTAATAACATCAGCTTAACCTGATGTAATGTAACTGATTTTTCAAAGGTTGTGTTTCTTCAACTTGCAACCACACATCATGGAGACACGTTATGCCAGAAATGGGACTGTACCAGTAAGAAAAAGCAAATGTAATGATACCAGGCATGAAAGTGTGTTAGGCTCTTTGCACTTAAAAAGCTACGACTGGGGGTGTGGCATGGGCATGATAAGTGACTGTTACTACATCTGTGGTAATCGTGCCTACCCCTGGTTGCCTACAAACTGTACTGGATGTTGCTTTGTAGGCTACATTACTCCTGCTATTCAACATTTCAAAAACCCACCAGCAAGCAGACTGAAAAATAAGTGAGCAATCCACTGGGCAGAGCAAGTATTTTCAGTCTTTAATCCTGGGTATGGAGTGCAAAGGACAATGCTCAAAATCACTATGCTTGCTCAAATTCTACAGGAGGTGGCCAACGAAACTTCACATCACATCAGGATGGCAAATCGAGGAATGACTGAAATGTGAACTCTGGTTTTACAGAATTGAATGGCACTTGATATAATGCTTGCTGCAAAATGGGGGGGGGTCATTTGCCCTCATAAGGAGTCGTTGCTGTTCATATATTAGTGACTATCATGAGAACAGGAAAAACTGTCAAACTTCATGGAACAAAGGGCCAAAGAGTTGGACAGCACATCCAAAAATTGGACACTTTTGGATGGTTGGGCAGTATTTTTGGTTACCTGGGAACTAGCATAATCCAGGGTATTGTCATTGTACTTTTATTATATTTGTGATCATTTTGGTATTTTCTATTCTAAATGCAATGATTACAAGATGTTTAACCTCACCTGCACATGAAATGCCACTCCAAACACAAATCAACGACAGTTCTATTTTGACAGAAATTGATGATGAATATTATGATGCTGAGGTGTATTTTAGCAAGAGAAGAAAATAAAAATATTATATGTATGGTATGACACTGACAGTGTCAGAGGGAGTAAACTGTTATGGGACAAGACCAGCTTATTAAAAAAATGTATATTAATTTCAGTTTATTAATGATGCTACAATATGATTGTTAAAAAAAGTAAATAAAATTTGTCTGCAGGGCTGGGGAAAAATACAGCTTCATAAGCCACAGTATTACTGTTTATTTCAAACTGCATTCTTTTAGTATGTAATAAGAGAGAATAGTACATGTTGCATGAAGTGAGGCATGTAGGAATTTGTTAGCCTGACTCCTCAGGCTAGGAGTACACTGTTGCTAGGGTAGGTTTGAAACACTGAAGGTCAGAAACAAGACCCCTTGGAAGCAGGTGAATTATGTATAGGAAGGTATTCACGTGAAGTCTGAGGCAAAAATCACGAGGGATGAGGACATTTGCAAAGTTTTCTATGGGACACAATCATTGTAATGTAATGAAAGTGCATGACTAGGTTTGATATAAAAAAACGTATAGAAAATGTGGTTTGTCTTTGTTCAGAGAGACTATTTTGACATCTGCTATGAAGAATGTCTCCCAGCGCTGTAAAAATAAAATTTTTGTTTGCACATCCTGAATTGTTGTTCCTGACTAAAGGCATATAAGGTAAATTCTTAATGTTATTTATTCATGACTATATCAATATGGTGACATTTGGCATACCTTTTAAATTCAGAATTATTTGGAAGAATGTCTGGACATCGGGCTTCTGCAGCAGAGAATCCCATATAGTTAAGAAAACTGCAGCAGTGAAGGCAAAGACAGCTATCATTATGGTAAGATTTTACACAACTGTTACTTTATCATGCAATATTTTATATGCTCTACCAATTATTCCTTTCTTAATGGCAACTTCTGTTCTAGATTCTGCTAAAACTGTACCAGTGCTTGTTTTCATTTAGACCCCCCCCCCCCCATTTATTTTTCTTGGCCTGTACTTTGATATCAATCCTTGATATGGAAGGCAATCATTAGCCGGCAGTCCAAATAAGTTACTGACATCTTGCCATTCTGTTACTTTTCCCTCTCTAGTTATTTGCTCTCATTACCTTGGTTCCTTTGCCAGTTTTCTCCAATATATCCCCATCCCAGCTTGCCTATTGTCTGTATCCCTAATTGCAGTCATCCCAATTGGCAGAATCTCCTTTCTCCATTCCCATGTTGGCTTAGTTCTTAGACCTTCTGCTACTTTATGAATATAATATGCTGTATGATTACAGTTGTCCTTAAAGGTCTGCATCCAAAATCCCAGTCTCTCCCTGTTACTTGAGCTTTCTTCATTTCATCATCATCTCTTTTCACTTTGAATTATAGTTTTCTGCTTGTGCTATGTATAGCAGCCTTAACTGTGTTGCTCTGAAATACCCCTTCAACTCGGATAATCCCTATCCATCCTGTTCTATTGAAGAATAAGTTTATCCCACTTGATTCTTGCAGTCTTTCCCTCTCAGATAAAATCATTCAGCTCTTTATTAATTACTATTCACAAATTCTCCTCTGATTGATAAAAATATGTCTGACCAGTGTGTACGACTAAAGAGATTAAAAACATTTTTACTGCTTGTAGCTTACTATCAATATCCATATAACAGTTTCCATTTTCTCAGTTTTTGTATTATCTTTTGTTTAGTCTCTTCCCACATATCCTTAGCTACCACACCAGTATCATTTTTAATCCATACTCCTAAATACTTCATTTTATCATGTCCCCATAAATATGGATATTGCTGAACCAATTCATATGTGGCTACATAATTTACCACTATTGCTTTTGTTTTGCTTTATTAGTTTTATATCCCAAAAAGTTTTGAAACTGCCCCAGTATGTTCCACAGTGCTGTAATGTTCCTTTCTGGTTTTGTCAGGTATAAAATAATGTTATCTGCAAATAGAGCCAGCTTTCTTGACTACCATACCCATTATATCCTTGAACTTCTGAGTCCCTTATTTTCTTTACCAATGGTTCTAAATATAATGCAAATAACAAAGGGGAGAGAGAGAGACGACACCCCTGCCTGTTTCCTCTCCTCAAGCAGAGATTATCAGAGAAGACCCTACTCACTTTAATTTTCACCTCTGATTCTTCACATATTGTCCTAATCAGCCTTATAATGTTATCAGGGAATGCAAATGTTTCCATTGCTCTGCTCATAAAATCACAGCCTACTCTGCCAAATGCTTTCTCAGCATCAAGACCCACCAGCAACAGTGATATTTTCTTACATTCTGCTTCCTCTGCATCATCACTTTCTATTTATGTTGTCAAATGTTTTCCTCGCCTTGAGAAAACCACATTGATCCATATCTATCAATTTTGGCATCACCTTTACCATTTTTTTAGCCATTATAGACAAACACTTTATAATCATGATTCAGCATTGCAATGGGCCTGCATGAATCTGGATTGGATGGATCTTTGCTCTCTTTAGGTATTACAGCTACCACTGCTTTCTTCCAGGATGTTGTTGGTATGTCTCCTCCACTTAAAATACTGTTAAACAAAACCTTCCAGATCTTCATCAGTTTTTTCCCTCCTAACTTCCAAATCTCTACAGGAATACCATCTAATCCTGGAGACTTTCCTGTAGATTGGTTATACATCACCATTTTTATCTCATCTCCTATCCTATTATTAATTGATGCTCCTCTCCCTCTAGCCTTGGCATATGTAATTCTTCCATAAAGATTTCCATATCTCTTTGCTTTATACAGGCTTCCACAGAATTTCCAAAATATTTCTAATACTTCTATAGGATCCCTAGTTATCCTGCCTGTAATAGGCTCCCTAAGCTTGGTGACAGCTCATTCTACTTTCTGTTGTCTAAATCGTTGTGCTAAAAGATTTCGTGCTTAGAGTTATCAAAAAACAGTTAATAGCAATATTTCTAAACTCATGCATATTATCAAGGTAATCCCTTATTTTCTGTTTAGCTTTCTGTAGTCCCTTCTCACCTTGTTCTCTGAGATTCCCACATTTTGCAATACTTTAATATTTGCCAGTCCCTTGAAATAATTCTCGTTACTTCTTAATCATCTCACCCTTTCTTTTATTTCCACCCTATTTTTAAATTCCATTTTAATTTTATCCCACTCCCTAGCTATATTTTCATAAGTTTCTATCTTTTCTAATAGCTCCTGAATAATTTCCACTACCCATACCTTAAATTCCTTTTTCGATAGGTGGGAAAGCACCAGTGTCTCATCTTTATTTCATTACCCTGTGTTTTTATTTTAGTTATTATTGGCACATGATTGGAAATAATTCTTGGGTGCGTATCAACATCTTCAATTAAATGCACGTTTCTGTGAAATGCAAATTCTGTCTAGTGTAGCCCAGTTTTTTGTATCTTGGGGAAATGTAAATTTACTCTGTATTCCTAGTACTGAATTCTCATCTTCCACGCCAAATATTTTCATAAATTTATTTAAAAGTCTACCCTCCTTTGTTATATTTTCCTTTTTGCCCCCCCCCAGACACATCTTCACTGTTGCAAATCAAGTTCCAGTCCCCACCTATAAGTAATATTCCTTGCTGAAAGCTGATTATTTCTGCCAGAATATTCTTTAGCTCTGTTATAGCAGTTTTCTGTGGAATATAATTTCATGCCAATGTAATCCTTCTCCCTTGCCAGTAGCCCTTTAGTACGATAAATCTACCATTATTGTCTTTTTTTTCCTCTTCTATTACTGTTGGAGCTTCTCTTGCAATTAATATAAGTGCTCCTCTTTTCCTCTGCCCCAGGTATTCTGCTGAATAACCATCCTGAAAACCTTTCTTTATCAAATTCATATGTTCATTATTTCCAAATGCATCTCCTGTAGCATAGCTGCACTCTACATTTTTAATATAGTTCACTACTCTTTGTTTTTTGGATTTATCTGTGAGACCATTAATATTTACAGACATTATAAAAGAATCATATTTTTGAGGGATTATTTTTCCCACATTTTATGTATAACAGATTTTTTGTTACGTGCATTCACTCTTTGGCAGGTTAATCTTTTATACAACTGTTTCTTGTCATCTCCATTTCAACCTATGTCACAGCTTGCAGAACTTTTTGTTTTATTGAAAACCTTTAAATGAAAATACACACACACCCCCAATACCCCCCCCCAAAAAACATACTAAATACTAACTTGGACGGGGCAGTTGTACAGCGGTTGTGTTGTCACCTTACAGCAAGAGGTTCTCCGGTTCGATTCACAGCTGGGGTGCCTTCTGTGTGGAGTATGCATGTCCTCCTTGCGTTCATGTGGGTTTCCTCCAGGTGCTCCGGTTTCCTCCCATGCTACAAAAACATGCATCTGGAGTGCTTCTCCCCAGGCTTTCGCTGAAATTTGGCGTTGTTCCAAGTCCAACTTTTCCAGTAAACAAATGTTAAATAAATAAATAATAACAACAAAACTATGTACATCTTCAAATACTGAAGTTTGGTGATTGGTCAATTCTTGTCCCACACACTGCAAGGTGAAATCCAAGGTTGAATACAAAATGCAGGATTGACCTCAGGCATAAGGCAACTATGCTGTACAGGTCTTGTTTCTTTTGTAGTGGAGTTTCTCATATATTCATTCATTCATTCAATTGTTCATAGTAAAGAAAAGTGTTTTTTTTTTTACTATAAAAAATAAATATTTGAAATGTTCTCCTACAAATGGAGAGAGCAGTGCCCTATGGAGAAACTCCCGCAGATTTGGAAATTTGATTTGATGGTCTCCTGCCCATCCCACCCACAATCTACATGATTCATTGTTTTAGACAGATTGTGGGTGGGACAGAACAAGAAGTCAACAAATTCAAATGGAGAGAGTATGATGTGAAGAGATAACCTGGCAATGGGTTTATTATTATTATTGGCAGACAAGATTTTCTTTGATAGGCATCTTCTGTGCCTGATTTTGCTTGCCTTGTCCCTGGCCTGACATACCTCTCAACTGCCTGGATTTCTGTCTTATACTTTTGGTTTGTCTTACATAAAATGTGTTTTTTTGGCAATCGTTGAGGACAGAAGTCACTAAACAATGACGGACATTTAAGTTTCAGACTTCATACCATTCAGAAAATGCATGCTAATGGAAATTTTTAACCTTTGAGGACAAGTCACTGATGACAGACATTTAAAGTTTCAGACTTCATATCCTTTATAAAATACACGCTAACAGAAAAGGTGTTACTCCAGCAACTTTCTCAGTTAATAAGAACTATATTTAAAATCTGTCTATGATTTTGGGTCTTTGTCTCACAATTTTTTACTTTATCCATAATTCATTGTGCTAAGAGGTTGACGTTCTTTCCCTTGCATTTTTTTCTTGGTAAACCACTGAGGATTATAATCAGTCAGAAGTGCAAAACATAGGAGTTCTCTGCTTATTCTCCCTCAGACAATGCTTCTTGATGCAAAAACTATTGTTACAATATCTAAATGAAGTTGAGTAACAGAAAAATGCTGACCTGTCTATGGGGGAATATAACTAAGGGCTTATTTGTACTCATTAATTCTGACTTTGTAGGATTACTGCCATCTGTGAGAAGGAACTTGGAATAATTTAACATAGATGTCATGTATAGCTATAACTGATGTGTGTGAGGGTTGGAACTTTCTGTAGAAAGTAACTGACACTCTTGTTGTTTTCAAAGTTTAAAGAGTCAGTATCTGGCTTTGCAGAGATAGTTTGCATTTGTAGGAGTACTGTGATTTATATGAAGCAACTTAGAATACTTTAACATATAGATACCGTTTCCATAGAAGAAAGCTGACATGCATCAAACAATCGTCATTTTTAAGTATAAATGCTGTGTGGGGGCTGGGCAATGTCTGTCAAAACAGTCACTATCTCACTTTGCAAGACCATTATGCACTTGTAAGATTAACATAATTTGTGCGAGCATCTTGAAATGCTTTCATGCATAACTATTGTCTACAAGGAAAAGAACTGATGTACAATTCAGGGCTATAAAATTCCTTTTTTTTTTTTTTTTTTATCATAAATATCTGAAATGCCCAAACAAAGAAGTAGCTATGACTGCTAGTTGGGGGAGGGGCCTGTCAATGTAACTTATGTTAAACATCCCAGACCATTTTCTCCATACTTGGGCATGGCTGTGAATGCCTGACAGTGACAGAGGAATGATGATTTGCAGCAAGGGGACTGTTTGCCTCCTGCATTTCCCCACTGCATATAAAAAAAAATCAACTGTTACTAACACACTTTTAAGACCCTTTTGTTCCTGTGGAGGGGAATACAAGGGAGTGGCAGCCCTCTGATGCACATTATTCTGCCCATCTGTTAAAGCAGTTGAGAGCAAGATGGATTACAGGGCGAGTTGAAGTTTGCTACAGCTCACCCTGTGGAGTGCTCAAAGGATGTTTCGATGACCTGTTTGTATAAAGGAACTAACCCTCTTGTTTCTCATCCTGTGGAGTGTTTAAAGTAAGTTTTGTTGAGTTGTCCATATAAAGTAACTGACCCTCTTATTGTTTTCTCATTTTAAATAGTAACTATCTGGCTTTGCGGGACTAATCTGTACTTCCAGCTGCATTTAGAAAGTATCAAACCACAGAAGAGATCAGTAAATCCAATAAGTCAAATAAAAGCTTTATTATCAGTATATGAACTCTAGTGCCTCGGCTATACAGACCGCAGGGGGTAAAACAGTGTAAACAAGCAGCACCTTAAATACCATTACAAAAAAGAGCTCCCGAAGCAATTATACAATTAAATAATCAAATTAAAAATCTCCAACTACATTCTCTGTTTAATCCATAAGGGTGTTAAAGTGCCATATTTTAAAATAAACACATATTTTTGCACCCCCCCTTTCCTGTTAGTCTAGTCCAGATACAGATTTGCTGTATCCAGAACTGTATGTAAGCTTCTGAGTCCCCCAAGCCTTTCTGTGTTGGAGGGAAGCCTTCTAGCTTATCAGTGGTAGTGGTAAGCACTAGGTAGCCTATCTACCACAAGAGGAGTGGTTTCTGGCTCAGAATTTGTAATTTATTGGCTGTTTGGGCAGTTTTTCCATCTCCTTTAACTTTCTGGTTTAAAAGCCAGCATTTGCGCTTCTTTCCCACCTTTCCTGTAACTAGTCTAGTCCAGATACAGATTTGCTGTATCCAGGACTGTTAGTAAGCTTCTGAATGGTGCCAAAGTCTGCTCTTCAAATTTTCCCTTAGATCTGCTAGTTCTCTCCTCTCCTGCACTTTTACTAGCTTATTAGTTTAGCATTTTACCATACCATACTTCTTGTAGCAATTATTGTAGCACACAAAAGTGCTGCCATCACTAAATGTTCTACAAGGAAACAGCTCCAGTACTTATTATTAATGCCCACCTCTCCAGGGATGTCTAAACTTCAGTTCCCTGTGCTTCCTCCTATTAACCTGGTGAACTTGGCCATCCTGAGGCAATGTAGCAACTGCCTCATATACACTGACAACCCTCTCCTCTTATCTCCCAACACTCAGACTTGCGAGATATGCACTTATATATCCAAACTGGAAGCCACGCACTCTCCATCCAAGACCAGAATAGCTGTTCAAGAGAAGAAGGTCAACACTTACACCACACCACATGGATCACATAACCCTCCAGAACACACACCACCACTGCCTTCAAATAAAAACACAAACCACACACTCATCTTCATGGAGGCTCTCAATAAAAATCTACCCAAACAGCAGAGATCGCCAAGGCAGAAATGCACTCGACCACCACAATATAACACTAATCATGAGACACATAACTCTTCTAAACAGTGTGCCGCTCAACCAAAGCCCCTAAGGCAAAACAGCATGCCCACCACACTAGTCATAGGTGACTCGATATTGAGGCACACTGATGTCCCACTCCCTAGGTTGAATAAGGATAAAGTAAGAGTCAGCTGCCTGTTAGGTGCCAAGATCTGCCACATAACACACGCAATCAGGTCCCTCAACAACAGGTACAAATATGACTCTGTCACTCTACATATGGGAGTGAATGACCAGAGACAAACCTCCCTGGACTTCATGAAAAGAGACATGGAGGAGCTCTCAGATTATGTAGACCACGTGGGTATGACCCTAGCCCTGAGCAGCATCCTACCATCATCCAGAATGATACCACAGTACAAGCAGAAAATAATTGATTTCAACAATTGGCAAAGTTTCTGGTGTCATTCTAAGGGGATCCAGTATCTGTCTGCCTGGGATGACATAGGTTCATAGGTTAGGTTCATAGGTTGGTACTGGGCTATCTGCCCGAAGGCATATATTAGCCCAGCCACGTTGTGCGGTATTCACAGCCCCTTTAGTAGTTCCCTAGACCCTTGTACTAGCAGCTAGTACCCATGGCCCCTATCTAGTAGTGCTGTTGGTGTGATCCCCGGTGTGAACTTTCTGTTACCCATCCACTCATCAAGGTTCTTCTTGAAGAGTGATAGTGAGGGGCTCTGTCTTATGTAGATCGGGACCCTGTTCCATAGTAAGAGAAGTCTCTGCGAAGAGAATCTATCCCTCCAGCATGTTCTATTCATTGTTTTGTTGAGGTTTATATCCCTAGAGCGTGTAGCTTTAGATTTGGTTTTGCTAAGATGGAGCATGTTCAACAATTCTGGGTTGGACATGGCTCTGTACGTTAGACAGAGATCGCATCTGAGAAAGCGGTATGCAACAGAGAACAGTCTTAGCTTTTTCAATCGTGCTGCATAGGGCAACTGTTTGAGGCCAGTAATCCTCGTGGTTAGGTACCTCTGTGATCATTGACAGACCTCAATGCTTTGCCAGAGGTGGCCTGCATGTCACCCCTGGGCTTCTGGATATTGACCAAGGCTCTTGCCACCCCTATAGTGCCTTTTTTGCCACCGTAACAGCTACAAACAAATGCAATCTGAGGGTCATGCTGCTCAATGCTAGAAGTCTAAATCTCAAAATCCACTCGCTGAAAGCACTCTTTAAAATGGAGAACATCGATATTTATGCTGTAACAGAGACCTGGTTCAAGGCAGCAGAAACCACCCCTGTACTACCAGGCTGTAACTCATTCTACACCTTTTGGCCCCAGAACTTGGACTGAAGCTCCAAAGGCAGTGTTGTTTCCATATTCAAAAAGGATGCACACACATTCAGACTGGTAGCCCAACATAATGCATCAGAGATACTTCAGGTGCAGCTAACATTGGGTAAGACAGAAATTTTTAGTTGTAGTCTGTTATAGGTCCCCAGCCATGTCCCAAGATTCACACTCCATGTTCCTAAGCACCCTGGAGAATATTAGGGTCCAACCTAACACTCTCATACTGGGCGACTCCAACTACCCCTCCATTAACTGGGAAAACTACTCATGTACCAATACACTTGCCAAACATTTCCTGGAATTCATTAATTCCAATGTCCTGGACCAGCTCGTTCTTACCCCCACTAGAGGTAGCAACATCCTTGACCTGGACATTACTAACAAGGGCGACCATTGTTCTACACCAGTAGTCAACTCCTCCCTGGTTAGAGCTGACCACAAAATTATCACCTTGGAAATTCACATCCCTCCCACCCCCCACCCCCACAAAGGTAACCACCATGAAAAACATCTCCAAAGCTAACTTTAGGCTCCTAAAAACAGAGGTGACTAACTTCACAACACCCATGCAAATGGAGAATAGTTGCATGACCGCCAAATCATACACCAATGCACTGTACGAACACGTACACAAATGCATGGATCTCACCATACCCAATAGAACCAAGATGCTCTCCTCCAAAAAAAGGAAGCCAATCTGGTGGTCCCCTGCCATAAACAAACTCTACAACAGGAGGAGGAAACTAATGTGGAATAAGGTGACGTCCCAAGACTGGAAAGACTCCCTTAACACACTCGACAAAAAGTTGAGATCCCTCATCAAATCCTCTAAAGCTAGCTATGAAAACATAATTACAGCAGAAAGTAAAGACAACCACAAGGCCTTCTATAGTTATGTAAAGAATCTCCACGGCAATACCCAGATTTGCTCTGAGCTGTTGCACAATGGCACCTCCTATAACGAGCCAAAAGATATTGCCAATATACTGACCAACAGATTCAGTGCAAACTTTACCCCCCTCCCCAAAGGACCAATCACAATACCAGTAGATTGCCAGGCACGCAGTATTACAGGTGCACAGGTTAAACCAGCACTGTCCAAGGCCAAGAATACAGCTTGTATGGGACCTAACAATATCCCTGGCTGTGTTCTACATGAACTACAGAGTGAACTGACACCTCACCTGTGTGCCATGTTCAATCACAGCCTCACTTCAGGCTTTGTCCCTATCGAATGGTGCACTGTTATAGTCATCCCTCTCCACAAAGGAGGAGAGACTACAGACTCTGGGAACTATTGCCCCATTAGCCTGACAAGTCTGATATACAAAGATATGAAATGCATCATCATGGACCTAATAAACAAGGATATAGGGAATCTCCAAACTCTGGATCCCACACAGTTTGGTTTTGTGAAGGGTAGATCATGCCTGCTCAACTTGGTCTATTTCTTTGAGTCTGTCACCAGAGATGTGGATGAAGGCCAGATGGTTCATACAGCCTACCTTGATCTGGCCAAAGCCTTTGATACCATTCTCCACTCAGGAATCATAAAAAAACTCACTAAGCTAGGCATACGTATATCACTAGGTGGGTTGCAAACTGGCTCACAATTAGAACCCACAGTGTGAAAGTAGCTGACTCCAAGTCAGACTGCCGACCAGTCATGAGTGGAGTCCCACAGGGATCAGTCCTGGATTCTCTCCTGTTTGGTATCTACTTCTCAGAAGTCCAGGTCAACACGAAGGGACTCTGGCTAACAAAGTTCACAGATGATTGCAAGTTGGGAGCCATTAACTCCCCAAGTGATGTTGACATCCTACAGAAAGGCCTCACTGAGACCAACAACTGGTGTCAGAACCATGGCCTTAAGCTCAATGCCAAAAAATGTGTAGTCATCCCCTTTACCACATCAATGGTAGTCCACTGAACACAGAAGGTGTTATAAGAGATCTGGGAACACAGGTTGACAGCAACCTCTCTTTTGACCACCATGTTGCCACTGTGGTCAGAAAGTCCATCTATGCGGCACATCTCATTACTAAGGGTTTTGCATCCAGGAAGAAAGAGGTCATTTTCTCCCTCTACTCTTCTCTCATTAGGCCAATCATCGAGTACAATGCATTTGGCATGTACCTCACTAGACACCTGCAACAACTGGAGAGGCTGCAAAAGTGCCTCACAAAGAGGATCCTAGGCCTTATACACTCGTCCTATATGGACAGACTCAAAAAAACTCCAACTATTCTCTGTCTCATATCGCCTACTTAGAGGCAATCTCTGCTTGACTTACAAAGCCATGTCTGACCCAGCTCTGTTAGAAAGGCTACTTGTAAAACAAAATCCCAATCCCTCCACACCACACACTCCAGAGACCTCAACCTCATTACCACAATCAACAGAATGTGCTGGAGGGACAGGTTCATAACCCAGAGACTGCTCATGCTATGGAATAGACTTCCCATACATGTCAGAGCACCTCACTTACCCTCTTCAAGAGAAATCTTGATGAGTGGATGGGAAATAGAAAATTCACCCCAGGGCTAACTCCTGTGGCTCTACTTGACAGAGGCACTGGGAACTACGGTCGGGTGGCATGATGGCAGGGTAATCATATGGGTTAGGTTTGTAAAGGCTCCAGGGCCATTAGCCTAGTACACACCTATGACCCTATAAACATTTATTTTTTACATCTACATTATCATAGCCACAAGAAAGCACTTGTTCTAAACCTGTCCTCTATACCACCAGTCGCAGGGTACTGCAATGGAGGTACCTTTTGCCCCCATGTATGCTAACTTATTAATTAGCTTAATTGGATCAGGCTATCTATATAATCATGAATTTATTAGGAATTATGCAATTTGATATTATACATATATTGATGATTTGGTGTTTAGTTGACAAGGGGGTTATGATTTGGTTTCAGTCTTTGTGCAGAGTTTACAAAATAACAGATTTGATTTAAATTTTGATGGACTTCAGTTTGGTAATAAGACAGTATTTTTAGATGTTCAATTAGAAGGCAATGTTAATGGTATGATTAGAACTGGGATACATAGGAAATTTGATGATGGAGGTCAGTATCTCCATGGAGACAGCTGCCATCTTCCTCATCCGTTGTCTGTTTTACCCTATGATGAATTCATGCGTTTGCATAGGTTATGCAATAATGAACTGGATTTACAGAATGAGTTACAAAGAACTGTGTGTGCGCTCTCCAAAAGGGGCTATGATACAATGTTATTGGAGAGACTTTTAGGTGGTACATATCGGACAGAGTGGATGATATGGGTGGTAAGTTTGGCATTTGTCCTGTGGCAGAAATATAGTGCCCTAGTTACAGAAGAAAGTTAGCCATGTAAAAGTTTATTTGGTTACTACATATAGCACTTTTAGTGAACAGTTGGCAAATGTAGTTAGATTCTATTGGGATTTTAGTTAAAACTGAAAAAAATTCCAATATATTGTATAGCGTTCCTTTTATCCCCTATAAACAGGGGAGAAATATAAACGGTATGCTGTTGCATAGCAGATTTTCCCTTCCAATGATTTCTTTTTTTTAGGGAATTGAGTTATAACAGGGACCTTTCATTTGGTAACCGCTTAAGTTGTGAATTTACTGTGAAGTCCTTTGATAAAATGAATGGGGTTATATTTAAATCACATAAAAAATACAGTTGTAACACAGAAGGAATTATATACATTTTAAAATGTCCATGTATTTTATATAGATGAAAGCAAGACGACCTACAAGTTAAGGTTCCAGAAACATGTTAGAGATATCAAAAGAGGCAGACTGGAGAGTCCAATTGCACTACATTTTAAATTAAATCAAAATAGTGATTTGTGTGCGTGTGTGGGGGGGTTACAGAGGACACTTTTACAAGTGCATTATGATGGCTATGATACTGTAGATGTAAGAAATAAACTTTCATATAAAGAATGTGTGTATTTTAAAATAGGCACTTTAACCCCTTGTGGATTAAACATTGAACGTAATTGGAGATTTTTAAGTTGATTATTTTATTGTACAGTTGTTTCAGGTGCTCTTCTTTGCAATTGTATTTATGGTATTGCTTACTTACCCCTTGAAAGCTGTATGGCTGAGGCACTAGAGTTCGTATACTGATTATAAAGCTTTTATTTGACTTATTGGATTTATTGGTCTCTTCTGTGTTTGCTGCATTTTTGTTCACCTGTTTGGTTGTGTGATTGACTGCATTTAAAAAGTAGCTGACCCTTTTGATGTTTGCTCAATTTAAACAGTCACTATTTGGCTTTGTAGGAATAGTGTGCACTTTCAGGATTGATGTGATTTGTGTGAAGCAGCTTGGAATACTTTAATGTGTAGCTGTTGTTTTCATGAAATAGAGCTGATACACAATATGGGGCCATAGTGTTTGTTTTAATCACCATCATATGAATTGCACAAAGAAGTAGCTACAACTTCTGGGTGGAGGTAGGGAGCTGTCTGTTGAAAGTAACTGACCCTCTTGTTTACTCATTTTAAACAGTCATTATTTGGCTTTTCGGACTAGTGTGCCTTTGCAGGATTTCTGTGATTTATGTGAAGAAACATGGACTACTTTACTTTATTGCTACTGTTTCCATGAAAAAAAACCTGAAATACAACACATTGTCATCATTTTAAGCTGTACTGTTGGGTAGGGTGAGTGCCTGTAGAAAGTAACAAATTCTCTCCCTGTTTTTCTTAGCTTAAATAGTCAATCCCTGGCTTTGCAGGACAACTGTTCATTTGCAAGATTAATGTGATTTGTGTGAAGTAACTTGGAATGCTTTTAATGTGTGGCTACTGTTTGCATGGAAGTTTACAGAGCTGAAATATATTGCATGGCCATCATTTTATCACAATTGTCTGAGGTGCACACAGAAGTAGCTATAACTTCTGAGCAGAGGTTGAAGCTGTCTCTTGAAAGTAACTGACCTCTTCTACTTTGTGCAGTTTCAACCATCGCTATCTGGCTTTCAAAACTAGTGTACATTTGTGTGAAGTAAGATGGACTAAACTGGGAATCTGAGATTTCCACAGAAAGTAGATATAATTTTTTTGGGGCCATCTGTTGCAGAAAATAACTAGCTACTGTTGATTGCTCATTATTCTGGCTTTGCATGACTGATGTGACATGTTTGAAGCAACATAGAATACTGTAATGTGTGGCAACTGTTTTGTGTGGAGCAAAGGTGAACTACATTACATGGACATCATCTTCTATCACTGTCAGATGTGAATTGCACAGATAAGTGGCTAGCTATAACTGCCTTGTGGGAATGGGGTCTGTCTGGATGAAATTAACTGACCTTCTTGTGATTTGATTAGTTTAAATAATATAAAAAATATATATGAGGCATAAAATGCTTTGCAGAACACCAAGACCTTCAGAACTTCTGGGGGCATGGTGGCTCCACACTCCAGGAGTGTATATGGGGGTTTTGACACAGACTTAGTGGTGGCCTCTGTCCTGAATCCCACCTAGTCTAAAACCAGTTGGGATGGGAACAATGTGGTCATTATTTCATTAACTTTCTTCACAAACTTCAGAGGTGCACAGAAGGTCACTATAGTCTGTATAGCAGCAGTGTGTTATCTAGGAATAATAAGTTAGAAACATTCCTGTGACCATTTTTATTTCCTCACTAACATAAGAATCATATACAGGTAGCTATATTTTATGGGATTCTAAGAAGGGATGCTGTTTATATGTTTGACAGCAACATGTTGAAATATGTTATGTGCTTTTTTTCAGTTTCTTCCCGGACTGATAGAGAGGTACACAGACCATGGCTGTCTTCTGACAGTAGGGCAAGGAGGCATGCAGTGTATATGTAAGATAGCAGTAACTAATTATAGATATATAATATATAATATATATATATATATATATATATATATATATATATATATATATATATATATATATATATATATGGATCATAGTGACATTGCTGAAATTACAGATCTCAGAATCCCAAATTACCGTGATCAGAAGTCCGAAACACCACTTCAACAAAAGATCAGTATGCCAAAACACACGCCACTGAAACAACACAGTACACAAAACAACAGTACAACATACACTAAAACATTTTTTGCAAGGGGGCAAGCCACCCTGCACCCCCCATATAGGGGGGCTTTGCCCCCACACCCCCTGCTAATTATATATACCAACTCAGACATCGTACTACAGTGATACAAAGGTTATATTTCACGATCATCACTGTACTGCGCTGTCAATGTAAAACAACGGACACTTCGTGTTACCTGTTTCGGCATACTGATCTTTCGTTGAACTGGGTGTTTCAGACTTCTGGACTCGGTAATTTGCGATTGGGATACCTGTAATTTCGGCAATGTGACTAGGACCCATATATATTTGGATTCACTTCAGAAGACTGAACCCTCAAAATCTTGAATTTCAAAAGACTAAGACCAAAATCTTGAAAGTTCAAGAGACTGAAAACCCATAAAACTGAAAATACACAAGATACCAACACTTACTATATTCAAGCACAACTACATACAGAAACAGATAAAAGATAAACTGTTTACCACTTCTCCAAGTATAAAAAGGGGGGAAAGCCCCCTGCACCTCCACACACCCTGCTACTTAAATATATCAACTCAGAGATCGCACTCCATAGAACAAAATGGCAAACATACCTTTACGTGTTTCATGACTGCCTGTTGTAACCTTAGTCATGTTCCCTTCTAACTTGCTATATTACAACATAACTCATGTTAGTGTAGTGAAGTGCGATCTCGGAGTTGATATATTTAAGTAGCAGGGGGTGTGGGGGATGCATTGAGGCTTGCCCCCCCCCTCCGCTTATACTTGGAGAAAATTAATATTGTTTGTCTTGTATTTGTTTCTGCATCTACTTCTGCTGAAATATAGTAAGTGTTGGCATCCTGTGTTTTCGGTATTCTAAGATTCAGTATTTTGAGTTTTCAGTCTTTTGAACTTTCAAGATTTTGCTCTTAGTCTTTTGAGATTCAAGATTTTGGGATTTCAGTCTTCTGAAGTGAATCCATATAGATATATATAAAATGTACGGCTGCTGTCATTTGTGCCTTCACTTTCCTCCCAGTTTGACACCAGAGAGAGACACACACACATGATTCTTCTCTGGAGAGCATATTTTTTTTACTGAAATCAGACATCTAGGGGAGGGAAACATGTTCTACTCTAAAGGACTTAAGGAGAGTGAGGCTATCAGGTTTAATATAAATAGACTCCACAATAATTAAATGTATACTCAGTGACAGGCAGCTAAGCAATTATCTTCCAACTGATTTCATGGGCTAGCTGAGTTTTTTTTATTATAACCCTCTTTTCAGACTTCTGATTCTAAGATCTCTGTGACTGCATACTGGTTTGACTAAAGTATGAATAAAGCAATGTTGGTGGTCACTTATGGCATCTCACAGGATCCCTGCAACCTTATTGTTACATAGGTGAGAGGAGAGGAACTTGTCTAAAATGTTGTCCCTATCAGTGTGTGCCAGTAAAAACTAGGAGTGATGCATGTTAGTTAAGGTTGCAAAGATTAACATTGCTATCTGTAGAATCACAGTCAAAAATTTACCCAGAAATAAAATTCCTGATTTACTACTCTCTTTAGTAGGCCACAATATCTTCAAACAGGGTTACACATCACCTAGTGGTGATGTAGGTACCAACAAGTCTAATGTGTTTGGATAAGTCCAAAGGAATATTTACAAAAAAATTACTGGATTTTTTTATTGTAAAAGTGTTTTTCAGAAAAAGAGCAAGCAGCTTAAGATTTTTTTTGTTTTTGGATAAGTCCAAAGGAATATTTACAAAAAAATTACTGGATTTTTTTATTGTAAAAGTGTTTTTCAGAAAAAGAGCAAGCAGCTTAAGATTTTTTTGTTTTTGGTTATGATGGCCACACCCCTTGTCTTCTTGTGGCAACAGGATTCCCAAATATGTTATATATAGGAAGCTTCACTTCACTGTTTTTAATGTAGCACTTAAGTTGTGCTTCTTTAGTATAGAGAATATAGAGATCATAAATATATATAAGAGCAAACAACTGTTCGTCCTTATTACACATGCTGTATTACACATGCTGTATGTATGTATGAGATGTATGAGTTTCAGTTCTCCAAAATTATGCCAAAACATCTCCCCAGGGAAAATGAGAATCAGAGACCTACTGATATATATATATATATATATATATATATATATATATATATATATATATATATATATATGCTGTATAAAATTAATTGCCATAGAAGAGCCTGGATTAATATATAATTTCCTGAAGTAAATAAACAATTGACCCAAAGCAGGTAGTGGTACTTGCAGTACCTATACATAATGGATGAGTTACATTGAAGTAGTTAATGTAACAGAGGACATCCTTTTAGGAACTATGGTGTGTTTCCAAAGCACGTGTGACTGAATGCTTTTTCCTAGGTGGCAGAGTAATTTACAAATGGTGACAGAGTTCATTTGGGTTCCTATGTTAACTGCAATGTATTACCAGTAGACATTTTGATTGTTACATCTGTATATGTAAGCAATACTAATGTATAGCAAGTTGTAGGAGAAGTAAGCCAAGGCAAAAGATAGTAGGACTGAGAAAGCTAGTGAAGACAGGCCTCAGCAGTTCATAGCGATTACAAGCAACTAGTGGTGGAACAAAAAAAGAAGGCAACTACCATGTATAACAACAGAGTGACTAATGAAAGGAAAAGGAAAATGATAATGGTGTACCTAAGTTCCTGTATTTATGGAGCATAGTCATTTATAACTGATCATAAAAAAACAATGATGTGTACTATACTTTGGAATTGTATAAGAAAAGTTAGATGGAAAGTTTATCCAACCATCTATAATAATATAGGACCAATCAAGAAGTGTGCTGGATGAGACCTATGTAAATATATCTGAGGAAAGCAGTTTATGCTAGTGCCTATCAGTAGCCCCGTATGGGTAACTAAATGTAGGCAACAGTAACAAGCTAGAATAAGGTAACTTGCTGACAATATTCATAATACTGAGGGTACCTGGGTGAAGTACTGTCTGTACAGGGAGATGTTACAAAGACCTTTCATAGAGGATCCACTTTGTCTAAGTTATAACTAAGAGGGGACTGTATGGTAGTTATACATAAGGCAATTGTCAAACAAATGAGTGTGGCTCCAAGGAATAGGATCTCTATGGGATATAAGCTCCCATGGAGTAATGAGAAGATATAATCTGTTATAGGCAGGGAGAAGCAAGTGGAATGTTTGTCTAAAAGAGTTTATTGAAATTAAAAATGCTTATCCCCATTATAAATCTTTATCAATAGTTTAAGGAAGACAGCGCAGAAGTATAAAAGTGTTCTATGTTGGGTGTAAATAAAAAAATAAATAAAATAAAATAAAAGATTGGTAAGTCAGACACTGCTGACTGTTGTACTGTTTTTTTTTTTTTTTATTAAAGGCAGGCTGTTAATGTCACTTAAAAGGCTATGTACAGCGCACCCTGTAAAGTAGAACATAAGGAAAATGAACATGCAATACTAAGACTCACAGAGGACAAGATTAAGAAACAGACAATCTTGTTTGAGAATTAATATGACACACTATTTCTCATAGTGCTTGCTTAAACTAGGCGATATTAGTCTACCATACAGAATATCAGTAGCTGCTTTGATAAGAGTAGGAGTGTGCATTTTTACAGCTATAAACAGCAGAACCTGATATATATGTGGGGATAGAGGGTTGGGCGGGATGGATTCAGTCCAACCCCATACATCACATAGTCAGCTCAGTTCTTGAGTGATTTATAGGACAATTCACTAAAAGTAAAGTTCAAGGAGACTTCACTAAGCATCCCTCAGCAACAACTTTATGAACAGAGATAAATACATGGGCTCTAAAAAAAAAAGGGCTAGCAAGAGTGTCTGTGTTATAATGCAAAAAAAAATCTAACATATAATGAAGGAACAAGGAAGGTATTCTTTTTCATTTATATATTTTTTGGCTTCCCACTACCTGTCAGCCATCAGATTTCCAAACCTGATTGACCCTTGGTGCTCCTCATGAGGCAAGAGCTATTCTCAGTCCCTTCCCTGTGCAGTGACAACTAGTCGTGGAGTCATCATCCTGGCAGCCCTTAGGGCAGTTTTCTTATATTGCTTAAACCCAATTCAGTGGTAACAGGCTCTGTGTCACAATGGAGGGACCACCTATGCCCCTGACACAGAGTTGCACCAGCATCCTGACATACCTTTACAAGGGCTTCCACAGTGTCTTGGGTGCAAACACACACACACACACACACACACACACACCCCTTTCTCCCGAAGGTCTGTTCTCAGGGGAGCAGACTGGGTCTGTATTAGTTCCTCAAAATACATATTTGTCGAATATGCATTCATCTACAGCTAAACAGTCAAATTCATTACAGCGAAGCACATAACTTTTCCCAGGGTTAGGAACTACTGGCCCTCTAGCACTCCGGAACACAGGCCTCACTAAATGAAATCCACCCAAGTGGTGGACTTTGCCCCCCCCCACACCCCCTAACTATATATACCAACTCCAAGATCACACTATGGTGGGGAAAAGGGCAAAGTTGTGGTGACAGCCCAGTGCTTCCTAACCTTGGGAAAAATTATGTGCTTCGCTGCAATGAATTTTGCTGTTTAGCTGTCAATTAATACATATTCTATGAATATGTATTTTGAGGAACTAATATAGACCCTTGCAGACTATGCCACTCTCCTCAGGAATGTCAGGTCACTACAGAGGGTGAAGCAACCACAACACTGAATGCAAAGTGAGTGAGTCTACATAAGTTCTATGTTTCTTGCCTCCCCTCCCAGGCACTTCCAGCTTTCTCGGCTTTTAAATCAATCTCAACTTATCTGGGGCTGCAGTGAGGGCTTTATCCCTCTGTCACACAGCCAGGGATAGAAATGTGTTTTTAAAAAAATGGGAGACACTTTCTAAAGTATTGCCATTAAACTTATGTGTGCCAACAGAAGGGAGGAATTACATTCTGTAAAGATTTAGAAACAAGGAGAGTTGTTACAGTAAAAACACTGAATTTACATCTGTCCCACTCAGTATTACAGGAAACTCATATCAGAAGTACTGGCATCACAATGAAACAGCAGGACTCCTTGAAATCCATAATTACTTCAAGATCACACTATGGTACTGCAAAATGCTGCATCATACACACACACACACACACACACACACACACACACACACACACACACACACACACACACACTATATATATTCTTTAAAAGGGAAGAATGTGAAGTTCTTAATATAGCACTGCTACCTCAAAAGATTTTTTTTTTCAATTCAGTTCCCAGCTAATGTGTCTTCTGATCAAAGACTGCATGTTTTCCATTTGTGAGTGTGCATATTTTTGGGGGGTTTCTATTTTTCTCCCACATCCAAAGACTTTGCCAACAGGTGAATTAACAATCCTCCTAAACAGTGCGTCATGTGATGAACTGCCATGCTGGTTCTCTGCCTTATGCCCACTGCTTTTTTGATGCAAGTTCTTACTCTCCAGGAAGCTGAGTAGGAAGAAGTGTACAATGGAGAATGAATTAATCAGTTTTAGTGATGTAATGATTTATGTAGCAAACAAAGCAATACTTTCATAGATATCAGTAAACCTATATCAATGATAAGTAAATCTGAAGAGGAAGATCATAACTGAGAGGTATGCATGTAAACACAAACCTACACACTACTTGTGGGCAGTTTGCAGCATTACCAGTTCAATAACAAAATGTCTTTGGAATATGGCAAGATACAAACAGGACATACAGATCCCATACTCAGAGCACCTCAACCAAGCACCAGGCTGGAGAACCAAGTACACACTGTGCGGCAGTAAAGCTAACTGCTGCTCCACTGTTTCACCCATTTCCAACTCAAGCTCTCCAAAAATGCATGCCTGGTACAGCAATCAACTATCTTTGGTTATACAGAACATCCCTAATTTTGCCTTATATTTTGACCTGTCCCTTTTAAAACTTCTGATGTAATGTTAAATTACTGATTATTACAGTCAGTCAAAAATTAAAAATATTAAAGTTTCATACTTATCGTTCAGAAAATGCATACTGATGTAAAACTTTTGCCCTGACGTGCATTGCTCCATTATTTTTGACTGAATCCACAATTCTGTTTTTAACACTAACTCCGCGGTGGTGACGCTGCGGTAGCGTTGTTGCCTCACAGTAAGACACTGTCCGGTTCGATTCTCAGCTAGAGCATCTTCTGTGTGGAGACATGCGTGAATGGGCGTACCTTCGTCGAAGGTTGTGCATCAGGCCTGGCAAGCCGTTACGTAAAAATCAACTGCCAATCATTAGCGGACCGGAGTTCCACTGTGGTGACCCCTAACCGGGAAAAGCCGAAAGACACAAACAAATTGAATTATCACTTGTGACACAGGCACACTTTATATAAAAGTAATCAAACCATATTAGCAAATTCATTTACAAACATTATAATTCACATCTATTGTTATATATCATATAATTTACACATTACACAAACTATTCAAGTCCTGTCTTCTTTAAAGCATCATTCCTCCTCCAAAACATTTTTTCTGCATGCATTGTTCCTACAATTTCCATTTTTTTCTACGTAATTTATAGTTATCCTTTTCTAAAGATCCCACTTCCTATTCTTTTATCTCTATTACAGTATTCATTACCTCAAGCATAATTGGTTTAGATTTTGATTTCCATTTTCTAGTAAATTGTTTTGGCAGCCACCAGGCAACTCAGATCCTGTATCCCAGCTCAAAAATAATTTCCTTAGTTAAGCTCATTGAATTGCCCAACATTCCTAACAGAGTACTCTGTAGGGAATTTTTGACGTCTATCAACTCATTACACTCCCAAAACATATTTTCCCAGTTACATTTTTCTTCCCCATCACACCTCCAACATTTGCCATCTACCTGAGGAAAAATACTTTGGAGTCTGCTTGTATCTTTGCAAACACTTCCATGCAAAAATTGTAAATCTTCTCGATTGTTTTCCTTTTTTTTGCATATTTGGAAGACATACTTATGTCCTCCCATTGTTTCCTTAAGATTTGTGCATCTAATCTTGCTTTCCAATCTTTTATCTTTTCTAACCACCTCTGCTTGATTTCTATACTTATTGCAAAATATTTTATATGTCCTACTAATTGTCCATTTTTAACAGCAACTTCTATTCTAGATTCAACTAAAAACACAACCAGTGCAGGTCTTTAATTTAGGATTCCCCTACATACCTCTCAACCTCTTAGTGCAAGAAATCTGGACAAAGCCTGACAAAATGGGGGGCAAAGAACCAAAAATAGGGGCAGCTTTTAAATATTGCTCTTATAAACTTAGAAAGTTGCTAGAGTGACAAGGTTTGTGTTTTAACATACATTTTCTGAGGGTTTTGAAGTCTGAAACTCAAATGTATGTCATTACTTAGTGACGTCAATCCTCATATCATCCCAGTGATTTGCCAGAAAAACACAAGTTTTATGACGAATAGACCACAAATATTTGGCAAAAATCTGGACTTTCTACAAACATATGGACAGTTGAGAGGTATGTAATCCCCTACCCGCTTCTCTTTGTACTCCGATAACAATTCCTGATAGAGAGGGCAATTAGTAGCCTGCAATCCAATGTCATATTGGCCTCTTCCCATTCTATTACCTTTCCTATTCTAATTATTTGTTCCCAATACCTTGGTTCCTTTGTCATCTTCCTCCAGTAAATTTCTACCCCCTCTTGTCGATTCTCTGTAACCCTAATTGCAGTCATCCCCATCAGCAGAATCACCTTTCTCCATTCCAGTGTTGGCTTAGTTATTAGTACACTTTCTGCTACTTTCTGAATATAATATTCTGTATGACTGTTAGCATTTTTAATCTGTGTCCAAATTCTCAATCTTGCCTTACTTCTTGATTACACACACACACACACACACACACACACACACACACACACACACACACACACACACTTCATCACATCCCTTTCCACTTTGAATTGTAACCGTCTGCTTCTTTTATGTAAAACAGCCTTAGCCGAGTTGCTCCTTCAAATCTGGTAATCCTAAAACTCCTTGTTCTATTGGAAGGATCAATTTATCCCACTTGACTCTTGCTCTCTTCCCCTCTCAGATAAAAATCTTTCAACTCTTTTAATTACTATCTGCAACTTCTCTTCTGGTTGATAAAAATATGCCTGCCCTATGTATAAAATCAAAGGGACTGAAAACATTTTTACTGTTTGTATCTTGCTATTCATGTCGTGTTTACATTACCCTGTCATACGATTTAAATAGCGAACACTATTTCATCGTACCTAAAATATCTAAACCATAAAATATCGAGCATACAGAACAACCAGAATCACCACTCCAAGTAGCCAAGAACCAGACTTGGTAGTATCAAATAAAAATATTTAATTCCACAAGAAAGACTCAGTAGTAACACAGTCAGTTAAGCACGCTTTCGTCATCCAAGACTTCTTCAGAACTGTGTAATACATCATTGACACAACTTAAATAAGCAGTCCCCCCCACTTAACACACTAATTAAACTTTAAAAACATACACCCTAAAAATCATTCTAAAACAACAATACATAATACATAAATAAAATTTTGAACTAGTACAAAGTGTTTGACAAGTATGGTATATAATAACACCAATACTATAACTTAGTAGCCCTATGTTTCAACTCTGGCTTGATACAAATGTGGTCATTAATACCAGGGGCTACAGTGGCATTCAAATGAATTTGCCATTGCATTTCAGACCTGTCCAATTTGTTGGTCCAGTCACCCCCTCTAATGTCTATACCTACTACCTCTAAAATACCAAAATGGAAAAAGTGGTCAGGATTGAGGTTAATATGCTGGAATAGTGCATTATTGTTGTTCCTTTTCCTAATACTATATAGGTGTTCATAAATTCTTCTCTGAAACCTTTCCGTTTTACCTATATAGAAATTGTGACAACCCTGGCATACAGCAATACAGACTACACCGTTGGTGTTACAAGTTCCTGTGGCCAACCTAACTTCAAAGTCATTGGAACCTAAGCAAACAGTAGGGCCTGAGAAAATATATTTACAATAACTGCATGCCCCACACTTGGTAGTTCCCTTAATATTCTTATTCTTACTCTCAATAGGATGTTCTAACAGGTTTTTCAAATTCCTGTTGGTACTGTAGGAGAAAATGGGTACCTCGGCTAAAACAGCCATCAATTCTTGGTTCACTTTGAATAAAACCCAATTTTTCTTTATAATCTCTCTAATGAGGTTCGAAGTGTCCCCAAAAGTCAGAACCATAGAATAAGAGAAGTCATTATTTTGTTGGTGAGTGACTTCAAGTTCCTTATTCTGGCTAAACCTAAGTAGAGGTTTGTACCTATTACCCCATTCACTTATGACTTGCTCGCTAATGGTAACCACAGAATCCGATGGGTACCCCCTGGCTACAAACATTTTGATCAGTTTGTCCATTTCCAGCTTAACTGTGTCAAAGTCAGAGCACATTCTGGCTATATGCACCATCTGACCTTTCACTATATTCCTTTTCACAAAGTGGGGGTGACAACTCCAGAACTCAAGATAGTCATTTGAGAAAGTGGGTTTTCGGTAAACACTAGACCGAAAACACTTTTTATTCGAGTCCTTCCAAATACACACATCCAGGTAGTTAATCCTAGAGCTACCACTGTTACCAGTAAATTTAAAATAATCACAAAGATTATTACAAAAATCTAAGAAGTTGGTATGTTGGTCCCCTAATTTCCAAAGAATGAAAAGATCATCCAAGAATCTTAAATACACCACCCAAGAGTCTTTAAATGGACTTTTAAAAATGAACTCACTTTCCCAACGGTACATGACTAAGTTTGCAAACAAAGGTACACAACTATTACCCATTGCTATAATGTTTGTCTGGCGGAAAAACTCCCCACCAAAACTAAGAAAATTGTTCATCAAAATAATCTCCATTAACACCATAACAAAATTGACCATGGTGCTCTCCAAATTAGTTTTCTCAACTAGTACCTCATGAAAATATTCCAATTCTAACTCGTGGAGTATAGAAGTGAATAACTCCACATCATTAACTGTGGAAAAGTTAATCTCCTCAATATAATGTTCTTCCTTTATCCGACCAAAAAATTCCCAAGAGTCTACTAACATATGGTCAATATGGGTTAAGGATTTCCTCACCACCAGGTCAACAAAAACCCCTAATGAATAGGAAATAATGTTTTGGCAGCAGATTATAAATCTGTATGGGGGATCATAAATATTTTTATGGGTCTTCGGAATACCGAAGGCCACCGGAATTGTTGGATGTTCATTATACAAAAAATGGTAGGTTTCTTTATTAATAACTCCCTGAAGTACAGAGTCGTCCAGTGTCATTTTAATTTTCCTGTAAGCGATGTTTATTTTGTTTCTAGAAACACACTGGTATTTATTCTCGTCCTATAACATACCAAATATTTTGTTGTTATAATCTTCACTGTTAACAATAGTCATTCCCCCACCTTTGTCCGGTTTCATAAGTCTCAAACTAGACTTACTTCTTATAGGTTCATAGTTCATAGGTTAGTACTAGGCTAACTGCCCTTGTGAGCCATTTTAAGCCTAGCCAATTACCCCATGTGAGAATCAAACCCTGATCCTTGTATTTGCAAGGTAAACACTTTAACCATTATGCCACCCTCTCACCCTTCTAGTTCTTCTAACAGTTCTTTTTTTCTTTTCTAGTCAAGTTGAACTGTTTATATTTGCGTTATTTCAACATTTGATACATCTCCTGGGAGCATATCTTGTCAAATGTCTCTATAAGGGGGTGTAG
This sequence comes from Protopterus annectens, assembly GCF_019279795.1. NCBI lineage: Eukaryota > Metazoa > Chordata > Ceratodontiformes > Protopteridae > Protopterus > Protopterus annectens. The sequence goes on from NC_056750.1 coordinate 268,407,351, forward strand.
AGGTGGGTTATAACAGCTCTTCTTTTTTGATTTTTTCTTGTTCATTAATAGATATTTCAAGTTCATCTTTCTAGTGAAAATTTTAAATTCAGTTAAAGCAGTACAAACAAAAGAAAGGGACGACAATAATGCACTATTCCGGCATATTACCCTCAATCCTGACCACTTTTTCCATTTTGGTATTTTGGAGGTGGTAGGTATGGACATTAGAGGGGGTGACTGGACCAACAAATTGGACAGGGCTGAAATGCGATGGCAAATTCGTTTGAATGCCACTGTAGCCCCTGGTATTAATGACCACATTTGTATCAGGCCAGAGTTGAAACATAGGGCTACTAAGTTATAGTATTGGTGTTATTATATACCATACTTGTCAAACACTTTGTACTAGCTCAACATTTTATTTATGTATTATGTATTGCTGTTTTAGAATGATTTTTTAGGGTGTATGTTTTTAAAGTTTAATTAGTGTGTTAAGTGGGGGGGGGCTGCTTATTTAAGGTGTGTCAATGATGTATTACACAATTCTGAAGAAGTCTTGGATCACAAAACAAGTAATGGTGGGTATAATATCTACTCATCACTCATCAGACCCATCAGAGAGTACAACGCTCCAGTTAGGATGTACCTTACAAGACACCTGCAACAGCTGGAAAGACCACAGAAGTACATCACCAAGAGGATTACTGGCCTCAAACAGATGCCCTATGCAGCCTGACTGAAGAAACTCCAGCTGTACACGGTTGCATACTGCTTACTCAGAGGTGATCTCTGCCTGACATACAAGGCCATGTCTAACCCAGAATTGATGGACATGCTCCACCTAAAAAAAAAAAAAAAAAAATCCCCAAGAGCCATATGCTCTAGGGATCTAAACCTCGCCACAATGATAAAAAGGATGTGCTGGAGGGGTGGATTCCTGTCCCAGAGACTCCCTATGCTTTGGAACAGGATTAAAATCTACATTAGGCAGAGCCCCTCACTAACACTCTTCAAGAGAAACTTTGACGAGTGGATGGGAAACAGAAAATTTACCCAGGGGATCACTGCAGTGGCACTGCTGGACAGAGGCACACGGAAATAATCTAAGGGGGCATCGAAAGCCAACACATTCTGGCTAGGTTTATAGATGCCCTTGGGCAGGTAGCCTAGTACTTGCCTATGAACACTGAGATGGCCTTTTTTTTGGTTTCATCAGGCAAAAATAATATCACCTCCAAATAAAGGCAATTTTTCATGAAAACCATATCAATTATATCTTTGAATTTCTGAGTCCATTACTTTTTTGCCAGTGGTTCTACATGTAATGCAAACAACAAAGGGTTCCTCTGTTCAGACACAATTTATCATGCAAGAACCCTCCCACTCTGATTCCCTCATATATCCTTCCACTTAACCTTATTATGTGGAATGCTTTGTGGACATCAAGACTCACCAAGAACAGCGGTGCTTTTCTTACATTCCGCTTATCCTGGATCACCATTCTATTAATGTTATCAAATGTTTGCCTCCCTCCCCTCCACAAAACCAAATTGGTCCGTATCTATCGATGTTGGCATTACCGTTACCATTCTTTAAGCCACACTTCTTAAGTAAAGAAGGTGATACGCAGGCCCAGTAATATTCATTTTATTTAATTAGAAGTCTTTTAAGTGCAAACCAGTTTGAAAGTGTCTTATATTTACAGCCTTCATAGCCGACTCTGTTTAAAACTTTGTATGGAAATAGTGATGACACAGACAGTTCGTGATGAAAAACACAATCATTATTAATAGCTCTCTAAGGGTCAGTACAGAAAAAAAGACAATTATCATAGGTTCATGGATTGGTACTAGGCTATCGGCCCTAGGGCCTACACAAGCCTAGCCATATTTCGCTTTTAGGGTAGGACGCTGATAAGTCACAATGACTTGCCTTAACGCATTTCTGAAAGTGAATTAGTACTTGCCCTGTTTGGATAATATAATCATCAATTTTCTGCCATAACTAAAATTACACCTTTTCACGAAAGAAAGCTTAGAAAAATTCACTGGGAGCGAGGGAGTTAACAGCCTCAGAACAAGTATACACTTTACCACAACACGAACAACTGCTTCCGTATTCTGAGACACGTAAACGAAGTCACATGGTATAACGACTTCCCTTACGTGTGTGGGAATTAGCTGTGATCTTAGTGGAAGTACGGTAGTTGTCATTGTTTAACCCATTTGTTAAAGAGACGTAAATTGGGGTAAGGAAAATACGATTGTATTAACAAAAAAATGTTTTTATGTACTTTTGGGGTGTTATTGCATATGCTAGTAATGCTTACATTACTGCAGCAGTGAAGTAGTAGGTTAGAAGAATATTAGTGCAAGGCCTGCAGTTTACAGTAGGCCCCACTGTATTGATTTGATTGGCATTCATTGTACGTTTGTTGTGGAAAAGGGGTGATAATTTGTTTACATAGAGCCCGAGTTGGCTTTATAACCATACGGCAGTGTGCGTCGCAGCCATACTGCTGCGGTTTTGTGTTGGATCTCGCTTTTTTTTATTTTTACCGTAGTATGTTCTCTTAATAATTTTTGATCGCAGAGCAAGTCCTTTCAAATGTGTCACCCGAAAATTGCATCAGCTGTTGTCAGTTCAACCTTGTGTTTTGGCTATTACCTATTTTCGTGGTTTGCTTTTAGTCCTCTGTAGTATGTAGTGCTTTAGGAAATGTTTGCTGTAGCAGTTTAGTGCCATGACTGGATGCATGACGACCCTCATACCTGATCATTTGGATATTTTCTTATAAAAATGTTGTATGCAAGACAAGTGAATTTGAATTATCAAAATATCTGTTATACTTTGAAATTGCAGACAGAATAAAATGTACTAGTTTTCACTGCTTTTATATGGAGACAGTAAAGAATGTAAGATTTTTTTTATTTGTAATACATTCTGCACCTCATTAACATTTTTACATTATAACTTGTTTGCAATCTTTATTTCAAAGTTGGCAGTTTTTGCTTTATGTTTATATTTCATTTATTCTTGTTTGTGTTAGACTGTAACTCAAAAACAGTAAGGTGAATATTTATTTAAAAAGTTGTAATATTGTGTAGCAGGGCTAGGTACCCCCACAGCACCCAGTACATTTTGATTGGTGTTCTGCTGGGGCTAGTAGAGAAAATGTTTTGATCAGTGACATTGCAGTCTTTTTATAGTTTTTTTCTGACACGATTTATTAACAAACTTACAATAGATTTTAGGACTGTAATTAATGATAAACCTAGACCATTTAAAGTATGATTATGCTCAAGACTTCGGGAGAACATTATTAAGCACATTTTTATGCATTGTGTTGTTAAGCAGTATACACCATAAAACAGTTTCTGAAGCATTTTTGTGTATTTAAAATATATAATACATTTCAATTTGCAACATTCCAGCAAAGCATCTAACAGCCATTTGCTCATTAGTCGGGCACGGGTTTGGGCAGCTGCCTGTATGTGGCTGCACTGAGTGGATTAAAACTTTCAAAGCTGTAAAATACTTTCCATTCTTACACTTTTTCTTTTCTTTGCAACTAGTAGCACATTGGAGCAGTTACTACTCCCATGTAGTACAAGTGTGTTTGTATCTATCTACAGATGTATATGTATACTTCTGTTTAATGAAAACAAGTTTCGAAGCACAGAAGTACAAACCCATTTTAGCGAAAGTGCACTTAACCGAATGTTACTGGTTAACAAATCTGAAATAAATAAGGCATCTGAGACTTTTGATAAGAAATTGACTACTAGTGAATATCCAAATCCATTAACTAAATCTTTATAATGTTTCCATTCCACGCTATAAGTCTCCACCTTCACTGTAAATTGTTTTCATCACAAGCAGCTTTTGAAGAGTTAGACAACTTAGTATTTGCTTGTCCATCTGTAGTATTAGCTATTCTGGACTGAACATTGTGTTTCTTATTTTTGTATTTGAACACTGTTTCTTATTTTTGTATTCGCACACACAGACACTTTCTGTTCCTCCTGTTAATAGGCCGAGGACCCAAATAAGTTAAGCATTTCACACGACTCATTCAAGTTGCTATCAGTTGGATGCAGTTCTTTACACATTTTTAACATGCATTAGATTACATTGTACACTTCACATTTCGTCCAAGTTTCCAACTCAAATGTTGGTTGTAACTTTCTGTATTTTTAGCTTGTTTACTGTTCACATTCTTGGTAGATATTATGCCCACAATTATTTGTTTTGTGAGTCTACTCTTACACATTCTGCCAGTTTAACCATAAATAATTTTCCTTCATTTTACCCATCTGAGCAAATTATTTCTTTGCAATAGTTTCTATAGCCTTTATTAGTGCTTGAGTATTTCTTTGATCATGCTCAAAGCCACACCTACTACACTTTTCTTCATGGATGCTTATCATGTCTACAAAAGCATTTTTATTTTTTTCTAATTTTTGGGTTTTCCATCTGACAAGCCATCCACTACACATGTCAAACTCTGCAGTAAGCCATTTTAAATTGTGACTAGGTAGCCTTATTTGCTCTGACTAGCTTTATTTAATGTTAAATCTGTTTTTGTTGATTACCTTAAACTGAAGAACAATGGGCCAGATTCCAAAATAATTGATCTCGTTGCAAGTCTGCCGTGATTCCAGAAGACTCCCTGCCAGTGTAAGTGACTTACTGAGATCAAGTCTTTGGAATTGGGCCCAGTAAGTGTTAGTTTTGTTAGTAATCTGTCTCTTATCTGACCATTTTCTGATATCTCATACTAATCTGTCTAGCTGTAATGATTCCTGTAGATCAATTTTTGTCTGTTTTCATCCGTTCAAACATATGGGCTGTTTGATCTGATGTGAATTGACCTCGGCGTCAACTTTTGAAGCTTTATCGGATCCAGAGCTCTTGACTCCTCCCCTACCCATAATTCCCTGGGCTGTACCTCAGATCTCATTTGCTAGCTTAGCATTTCAGTACTGTTGCTGATTATGTAAATTTGTCAGAAGAGGTGACTATCTCCTTTAAACCCCTGACAGATCTAATTGTTTTTTCTATGAAAGGGGAGTGCTCCTATGCAATAAAAACAATGGAAAACAGTTCCACAGTTTTCTGTCTTTTTTTATATCAGCTGCTGTGAGTGTGAGAGAAGTTAGTTTAACAAAAAAAAGTAGGTGGGTTTTCTCTTCCTTTGATTCCATTACAAGGAAATAAAAGTTTTAAGACGTACAAGCGGGTTTTTGGTACCTAAACAATAGTAGAACCATATTACAGGGAGAAAATTGAATTAAACTGTAGGAGAAACAGTTTTCCTTTAACTACTCACATGCTTTACAGAGTTATTTGTCTCTGCCTGCGTGACATGTCATAGACACAGTCAAATTTGTAGTTCACCCTGTGAGGTACTGCTGTCAGTCTTAGATGGGCAATTAATCCTACTAATGTCAGGAATACAGCAGCTGATATAAAAAAAAAAAAAAAAAAAAAAAGGCAAAAAGCTGCGGAACTGTTTTTATTGCAGAGAGGAGGAGAACAGAACACTCCTCTTTCGTAGCAAAACAAAGCAATTGGATCATTCAGGGGTTAAAGGCAGTTGTCACCTCTTCTGACATAAGCAGCAACTTCTTCTTTCGGCTTCTCCCAGTTAGGGGTCGCCACAGCGGATTACCTGCAAGTAGCAACACAGTATTGAAATGCTAAGCTTTAAATGTTTGTTATTTGCAATAGTTTATATGTTAAGATACTTTAAATGTAGTATCAAAGATTTCAGTGATATTTAGAGAAATGTCAGAAAATTATTTTTTCTTTGTAAAGTCTAAAACACATTTACCATTTTCAAGCCCCCCCCCTCTCCACAGACACATACACAGGGTTGCCACTTGTCTGTCTTTCTGCAGTTCTGTCCAATCAACTAGGTGCACTGATAATGTTCATAAAAAGGTCTTTTATGTTTTTTGTGACATCCTCCCAGAGAGGGATGCATATCTGGTACACACAGATCCAGGGTAAGAGATTGACACTGACTGAGTCAGTCCTTACATTGTTAGAGTGCATGAGCATTTTACACACACACACAGATATATATATATATATATATAGTTGTCTAGATACACATAATGCAGTTAAAACAAAATTTCCATTTTGATATGTTTTTCAGTAAAGGAAATGAAGTACACACCCAGGCATATAATCTAGTTCTTTGTTACACACACACACACATATACATTAATGTATACATTCTGCACTTTCCTGGTTACCAAAGTATAAATAAAAATGAAATAGAAAAAAGGGGGTTGAACATGACAGAAATAATTAAGGAATTAAGGGACTAGTAAAGCACATTTTAATTCTGCATCATTCATGAGAGAGAAAAACTGGACGGCGCAATGGTGCGGGTGTCGCCTCACAGCGAGAGGTTCTCCGGTTCGATTATTGGCTGGGGTGCCCTCTGTGTGGTGTCTGCATCTCCTCTCTGTGTTTGTGTGGGTTTTCTCCGGTTTCCTCCCACATTACAAACACGTGTTGGGAGTGTTTCTCCCCAGGCCTGTGCTGAAAATTGGCTCATTCCAAGATGGACTTTCCAATTAAATAAATGTTAAATAAAATAAAAACTTCCCACTGAAGGCAGTGGGAAGTAGCAGACAAACTTTAGTGTGGATTCCTACTACTTGTTACCTGTAAATGTACAGCAAGGATCATTTACTGCAGTGAGGGTTTTCACACCTCAGCATGAAAGTGTGGGGGAAGTTCTGTCAGCTTCTTTTAGAACTACAAGAGCATCCCTTTACAGAAGCCTGCTATTTGCCTACCTACTTTTGCTAGAAGTAGCTAACAGCTGTTTATAGCATAGAACATCCTCTGACAGAAGGTGTGATTTAGATGACAGTGCTTCACAGTCCTGCCTGCGTGAGAAAACAACACCAATTCCTTATGTGTAGTATGACTCATATAAACAGGACTTGAAATGTATTCTGGGAAGTAGGAATGAAAGCAAGAAAACAAGATTGCATTACCAAGGCAGGCTCCATCATCCACCATTTTGAGGGAAACGCATTTAAATTGTAAAAGAAGCACTTGGAGTGATTTTTGAGGCATTAAATAGCTCAAAAAACAAAGATAAATGAAAAAAAAAGTTTTTTTTGAATTATAAGGTGGAGTTTTTCTTTAAGGAGTTATTGAAGTGTTCCGTTGAGCAAACTGCATAATGCTGTCTGTTACCATCGACAAATTAAAATTATCTCCCAGTTTGGATAATATGAAGGCCAAATTGAAAGTGATTCAAGAAGAAGTATATGACGAGGACTCTATCCAAAGGAAGTGTGAAAATAAAGATCTTTTAAGAGACATTATTAGTATCTGCCTTATAATCATTAATCAGGCATCCAGTAGTAAACCTGTTGTTTATTAGCCTGAAAAACAGTTAGCTTTCGTTGGGTCATTGAGTCAGAATGTTGCCAATGACACCCATTCTGGTATTTGGGGGGAGAGGGTGGTAGAGAGTACCACCCACTGCAACAAATCTCCTGATAAAGGTTTACCAAGGCTTGTACGTTTACAGAACTCTTAACTTTAGTTTGGAAGAGACATCAGAGCCAATGAAAAGTTGAGGTATTCTGCCTGCAGCAGTCGTTTTCCAGGTAGAAGTCAGTTGGAAGTATCCACAACTTGGGCGGAAGTTGTGCAAGCCCTGCCATCTGGGGTTGCAGGAATTATCAGCAAACAAACCCATGGAACAGTCACCAGAATCAGGACAATGCACACATGAGGTGGCTTTGCCTTTATGTTTTAATGTTTACATTTTTTTCCCACAGTATTATATAAAAGTGAGCTGGAATTGTTAAAGGGGGTTATATTTCTTAACTAAAAGTAAAATATGTAAACTTTGACTTGCTTGGTTTTATTCATAAATTGAATTTTTGATTTAGTTCAACAAAAGTGGTACTTTTTCTAATAGCTCTGCATTGAGCATTGAGTAATCTTAGCACTTTTAATTCCTTTGCATCTTATTATATCATCTTTTAAAAGGATGTATGAGAATGATGCAAGAGCTTTGGTTAATAATAAACCTGTCCGGTGATATAATTTGTCTAGTAAGTGCATTGTACTTAGTCTTTTCTGTACACTCTACGAAAGTAGGCAAGTAATTTGTGGTTTTAATGAACTCGAGTGTGGGTACAAAGTGTTTGAATTGCTGTCAGATGTTATAATGAAGTTGATAAGAAGGCTAATTTATGAAAGCAGATAGACGGACATAAAAATACACAGCTTTGTGATTTACACATTAGTGCTCATATTACTGATGAATTGTTTTAATTTTCTGTAGAATAGACGTGATGTAATCCTTGAGATTCCAAAGGTGCATAAAATTAGAATGGTTCCCCATTACATTTAGTTGTGGTTTTCTTAGGGTTCTATTTCTGAAGTTGTGTCTACGTTTGTTGGCAAAGTATTGAAAGATCTGTTTGTAGAGTGTTTTTTTTTTTTTTACAGAGACTGAGTGGTTCACATGCATGTTAGAAGACAGAGAACATAACCATTAAAGACGTTAAAAGTTTATTAGTGAAGTCTTTCTGACAGGCAGCAGTCTCTCAGCTTGAGACTATTTATTATTTTAGGTGTATTCACTTAATTGAACTGCACAGAATGATTGGTTGAGCTGTACACTACTGAGGAGGGAGAGGTAGGAGCTGTGTTGTGATTGTTGGGGAGTGATACTGAAGATAAAGGGTAAAGTCCTCCAGCAATTCAACAGGTTTCCCTAAAGTGGGAAATAGTCTACTTGTTTGGTAATAGCTTGAAGGGAGAAACTGCCTTCTGAATGTTATTCTGTTGTACTGGCAGTATGTGTGAAAAGACTGGCAGACTGTCGCCGGTCATCTTCTGTGAAATGTGATTTTTGATTTAATAGCGTTTGTGTTTATGTAGGCAGTTCTGATGAAGGATAATAGTCTGATTACACTGCCACAGAATACTGAGAGATGTACACTGTTACTAAGACTGTCATTTCTCTGCCTCTCCATAGAGATGTTTCTGAATGAAGAGAAGGGAATTTGTAGAGAATACAGGAAAAATACGTATATGTTCTTTTAGAACTGTTCTGCCTGAGAACACCGTGGCTGATGAACATTACTTTTATTGAGTGAATTTATACCACTATTTATGAGTGGAAAAAGAGGTTTATGTTGATATTGGGAGAATTTCATGAGTTAAGAGATGAGAACAACTTACTATGTTGTGTGAAAATATTGCTGTTTTTAAGTGAATTTTCATCATTGATTTTGACTTGAAAACTGTGGTTGTGGAGGTGACATATAGGAAAAGGTATGAAGAAGAAATAATTGTACTAAAGCTATATATATATATATATATATATATATATATATATATATATATATATATATGGTTATACACACTGGTGGGGGCAGTCTAATTGTGTGTCTTTGGTAGAACAGTGGAAGCTCACTGTCCCCAGTATTGTATTACATACTGCATATTATTGGGATTTGTAAACAGAAGAAAACCTGGTGATGTGATGAGAATATCTTTGTCTTTGGTTACTATATGGATTTGCAGAGAATATCTTTGTCTTTGGTTACTATATGGATTTGCACTGCAGGCATTAGAACTGCCGCCCCTCTTTTTCCATCATGTACCACCCTTTCCCCTTATTAGTTTCTTACTTGCTGCATTATATCTTTCTTCAGAAAGCTCCAGCAAGGTGCTATTGAGAAAATTCCAGTAGTATAGGTGTGTTTTGAGAGCAAGTGTGCCCCCCCCCCCTTTCTTTTCACTGTTTCTCGTCTAGTTGTTACATTTAGTTATCTTCTGAGGAAAGAAATCTCTTCAATCCACTTTGACACTCGGGACATCTGTCTCTGTTTAAAAATCCAACAATGTTTCTCCACGTATGGAAGTGTGCCTGGGCAGATCTCTCTCTCTCGCTGATGGTCATATTAGATGCCTGTATTGCATGGGTACCCAGCAAGATAACCTGAATATGTTCATTTTTTGATTATTCTCTTTCATACTTTTCTCCGGATTCCATTCTTACTTTTGCCAGATATCCTATCCCATCATAAAGATCAGAAGTGCCATCTTTGAGATCAGACCAAACCAAAAAATTAATATAGTATTCTCTATTTGTTGTTGTCACTCAAGAAAGACAAAGGCTTTAGGCCCATCCTGGGTTTCTGCTTCCTAAATTCATTCTCTACTCAAAAAAAACAAACTTTGAAATGGTGATCATTCAGTCGGTTCTTTCATGCCTTTCTAAAGGAGACTGGATGTGCTGTATTGATTTCTAAGATTTTTGCCTTCGCATCAGCATACTCAAATCGCATAGGTTTCTGTATTCCTGTGTTGGAGCTAGTCATTATTAGTTTGAAACAGTTTTATTCAGTCTTAACCACTGTCCCTAAGCTGTGTGTATACTTGCTGCCCATCTCAAACTGAAGGGATCTAGAATGTTTGTTTTTTTTCCCCCTGTCCGAATAACTGTTTGCCTCTCTGGCTGTTCTTCCACAGCAGAATTTCTGCTTAACTTGTTATTTTACCTTGAGTTTTAGTGGACTTTGTAAAATCCCATTTCTTGTTTAGGCAAATTTTCAAAGGATGCTGTCAAGTCACCAATATTTATTGTGCCTTTTTGCCTCATAATAATATTTTTCCCTTCATTAAGCAGTTGCTGTCATAGATTTTTCCCAGTTTCCCAGAATGTCCTAGCAGTAACCTGTCAAAAGGGCCCTGGTCCTGAAGACGTCATCAGTTTTCATGGATCCTCTTGCCATGTTTTATATGAAGGTCCGATATTGGTCTCCGAATTTGGACACCATTTTTCATCCTGTTTAGATCTTTAGACTGTGACATAACCATCTGACTTGAGGGCTGGATCATGTAGATCTGCTGGCAGGAAAGGCTTTCAAGCTCCAAAACCCACCAGCTACAGGTAATTGCCATGAATGCTTTTGCCCTTTCAGGATGTTTCAGAGAACAGACATTCCAGAAAGTTTGGATGTATCCTGGAGCCTTGGGGCAGAATTTCTTTCACATTTGGCTTTTCAGCGCTCCTTTTGAAAGGAGGTTATTTCCATCAAGTCAGAACATATAATTGAAGTCTGATATATCAGGAAACTGAGAAAATATGTCCTTAACTGATATATCAAGAGGCCATGAGCATGTGGCAGTGTGTCTTCCTGTCCCAGTGTCTCTGGTACTGATGTACATGCTGGGGGAGGCAGATGTCCTTTTAGGATGAGTTGAGGTCTGTTTAAGCCCCAAACGTGGTCTCTTAGAATGTTTCCATGAAGATTGTCTTGGTCTTTTATCTTTGGGGGTTTTCATGTGCATCCTCATTATCTCTGTATTCAGCATGTAATGTCTCAACTTCTTTTCACTGTACCTAACTCCAGGAGATCATATAAAGGACACTGCAGCCCACCGTTGCTGAAAGTGGCCTTCTTGATCTTTTCCTCTGTTACTTCTGATTTTGTGGTTCACCCTAAAGTAAAAATTGCAAAAGTCAGAAGATATGCTCTTAACTATTTTGATCCAAACAGATTTTTATCCATTTTCTTTAGTTTTATCTTCAAAACTTTGAGACTTTGGAGCTGCAGGATGCTGCTGCCTCACCCATCTTGTGGGCTTCATCCAGACCTCCTAGGCCTGAAGTTAATTGTGTGGTTGTTTCATTCACTTCTGATGAATGCTTAAGTTCCATGTTTGTTAATCATCGCTTCTCAGTGAATTTATACCCTGAAGACTTTCCGTAAGAAATGGATTGTCTCTTCGAAGACATCAAGCAGTTTTTCTTTTTTGTAGTTACTAACGTTCCATTTTAACATAGTAGTACGTTAGATGTGTGCCTGTTATCTCTAGCTTTATTGAGCTGTATATGTTTTTTTACCTTATGATTGGCTGTGTTTCGTCTTTACAAGGGTTTTTGATGCACTACTGTTAAAATGTGGTTTGTTGCAATTTTTAAAATGTGGATTAGGCATGCCAGCCTGCAGTACCATTGACCCCCCCCCCATCTGCTCCAATTTTGGTAGTTCTCATTTACCTCTCAGAAAGTTTTGACTGTATTAAGATTTGCATCCATCAGAGTTAACATGGCAGCCATTTCACATTTCCTGTCTGTTCATGATGCTGTTCAGGTAGAATCTTTGGAAGTTTGTAAAACACATTTTTTTGCATAGAACCTTCCAACGTTGGCCTCATTTCAGGGTTCTATCTTCTCCATTGGATATTTATTTTATTCTAGGGGAGCCATTGGATATTTATTTTATTCTAGGGAAGCGTGCCCTGTCTCCCTGCCTTTGTTCAAGCCTGCTGCCTCAAAAGATTTGAAGTTCTTGTATCAGAGGAAATCATTTTACTTGCCATTGTTTGTGTAGAGAATCTTAGAACATAATGCATTCTCTGTCAAGCCTCCTTAATTGGTTTTCCACCTTTACACTGAAAGTTGCTACAGAAACTAATCCTAATATTTTTAGTCAGTCCATCATTTTACTTGTTTTCTCCTAGAGCATGTTACATGGGCAGAAAAAAAAATTGTTTAGCAAGATTGACCTTCTGTTTTGTGTCCTTTACCAGCTATAGCTTGGTCAGAGGTTATGGAGTATACCTTTTCCAGGTGGCTGTCCAGGTGCTTTTTCCTATGTGGAACATGGCAAATTTCTTCTTCTTTTTTTACAGAGAGTTTGATCTACTAGGTCAGTAGCTATTTTCATGGCCTTTTTTAGCATAACACCACATTAGATATTTCTGCTGCAGCAACTTGGCCTTCACAAACATAATCACAGAGCACTATAAGCTTTTGCTAGATTCCATGTCCAGACCTTCTTTTAGGGCTGCTGTTATGTTCTGATGAAAATAACAACAACCCAGGAGATTTGTTTAACTGAACTTCTTAGCATACATAAAAAGTATGCCCTTTAACCATAATGAAGATATGTAAAATAGAGTTTCACCTTCAATAACAAACCTGATCTTCATCCTTTACCGTTGGTTTTGTTATCTCTACCTTCTTTCTTTTGCCTTTTCCTTTCCTGGCTACATAAACTGTCTCCTGACTGCAAAAGTGGAAAGAGAGGGAAGCTTTAAATGATTTGGGTGCCTGGGAAAGTTTTTTATGCCAAGAAGTCTTAATGCACGTGGTACAATTCTTAGTTAACGAGCTTTTGTTTAAAAAAGTACACAACTTTTGTGTATTTGAGGTAATCGTTTTATTTTTCTTCATTTGTTTAAAAACTCTCAACTTGTACAGGGAAAGCTAAAGATCTATCAGAAAAAATAAATAATGCAACCACTGCTCTGGAGGAGATATATTTGCAGACAGCAGTTCTTTTGAAAGTGTATGTAATAAGGCAGACTGGGTGTATAGATGACTGCTGGGTGATTCACGCCAAGAAAAGTACATGATAGTAGGAGGTATCGAGCCCTACATATAGCTGAAGCATTATATGTACAACATTGCAAAGGTTCTCTTTTGTGCCAGTACACATTTTAGAGGTGGTAGCTACTTCAGATTGTGGAATATGTAGGTGGAAAAGAATACTGTCAGCTTGTCACAGCAACAGGCAAGTTGTGCAGAATATTGGATAGTGGGTGTTTTAACCAGGGAGAGTCCTTTTGAATTCATTGGCCGCCCTGGTTAACATTAAAAGTTTACATCAACAGTAAAATATTTCCAGATGTTTTATGATTAAAAATTACCTGGTTGCATTCAAGGACTAATGTCGTTATCTGTGTTGAAACAAACAGATGTGCAGCACATCTCCTAAGAGCTGAAAATATTTCCCACATATTTTTGCAAACCTTTGTCTCATTCAGAAGTGTATGTCTTCCTGAGTATCCTCATTTACTGAAATTTCTGCTTTTTAGCTACAGTGAGCTGTTCAGACAATCCTTCTCTAGACTGAATAAAGAAAGAACATTTAAAATCCAGTCATATATCTCTTCAGAAAAATCCAGTGTACCCACCTGGAAGCTGGACAAGTCTCTCCTCTTTTACAGAGGTTGCCTTGAGTTAAGTAATAAGAAGTATTTGCCATTAAGAAGATCATAAATGTTCATATGAGGTTAGTTCTGAAGAGTATGTGTGAAATCTATTATGTATGCAGGTAAGTTTACTGCTGTGGCCCTAGCCAAACAGTACACATTTTTTTTCTCTGTCTGGAAGCCACTGGTCAGAGCAGTAAAGCACAACGTGAACAGTGTCTGGCAGGGCTAACAGTTAAGAGACTGGTAGTTTATTGGATTCTTATTCTGGCAAAGGAGATGCTAATGTTTATTGGGAGACATTATTCTAGTCGAAAACTTGTCCTGTGTCTGTATAGCCTGCAGAAAAAGCTGCGGAAGTAAATTTTAACCTATGTAAGACAGATAAACCACAATATTTTCAGGAGGTAAGTTTAGTTGCTGGTGACAGCATTAGGTATGTAGTTAAGGACTGCCAAAAATATGATTTATAATATGGTGTGCTAGTCCAGAAAACAGTTTATTTATGCTTATCATCTGGTTTCTGTTTATTGTGATAAAGAACTGGGACAAAATATAGAAAGCCAACTTGTCAGATGACAACCTCATTGAGTTGACTCCACTTCCCAACAAATGGTGCAACCTTGGAAGGTGGTTTATATTGTTTGAGGCAGTATGTGAGGTAGTCAAAGCCTCCTATATTACCCAGGACAGATGAAAAAAAAAAAGGCACAACTCACCTGGGGCTTTTTACAGGAAGCCAGTTTGGCAAGTGTGTCATTTGACAAGTCCGCTTTCAATGCTTTGTCCAAAATCCAGTGGTAACATGTGGCCCATCAGTGGCATGCTAAAACTCAGAATGCAAGCTACTGATCAGTGCAGTTAGAAAATGGATAGAGTGAGAAATTGTGTGTGCCCATACAAAGTGGTGCACAGAGCTATTTTTATATTTACAAAACGTAATAGTACGTAACTCCTTTTTCTTGTACAAATGGAAAGGTGGTACGTACAACTTCTGCTAGTTCACTGTAAGCTCATACAGCAGTTTCAAGAGTACATCTCTCCTGTTTAATGCTAATGTGGATCTTCACCTCTTAAGTAGATGTTTCCCAGCCAAGTTGGCTTCTCGTCCTCTGGAAAACAGCCAGACAAAAAAGCTTCTAATGTTTTCTTCTGACAGAGCCTTGTGAGTGTGCTAGCAAGGTTACAGACTGGAAAATAACTGCATATAGGAAGGCATCAGAAATGCACTTCTATGACCAGACTGCAGTGTTGACTGTTATGCTGGTGCACATTTTTGAGAGGACCACGTCAGAAAACATGGAAAATAAGACATGTTAGGGTCCTTCTACTTGTCTGACAAATTTAACAAGTACATTGTAATTTATATGTGTGCATGTATTTTTTTTTGTCAGAAAAGTAATACATGTCTATTTTCACAAGATAGTTCCCCGATTTTATTAATAACTCTGAAAGGAAAATAAATATGTAACATGCAAAACATTTATGGTTATGTCACTGTCACAGTCTGGCAGGTTTCATCAAGGGTATATGGCTACTTTTCAGGATAGGGGACTGCAGCACATATCCAGAACATATGCATGTTCAGTTGTCTTTACATCAGACATGGATATCCTATATATTTTAAGAGATATTTTTTTGTGTGGTTTTTATTAAGAAGTGTGCACTGTGGAGCAGTCTTTATAAGTTGTACATGGCATATTAAAACCTGTTGAGGTTCATAAAAGAAGTGTCCTAGTGGGTGAGACTATGTGCACTCATACTCCATTGTGCAGGCATTGCACTGCATGTATGGAGTTGTTGTTGTCTTTTGGCATTTCCCAGTTAGGGGTCGCCACAGCGGAATTTCGGTCCGCTAATGATTCGCAGTAGATTTTCACGAACGCCGAGGTGCCAGCTCGATATTCAACCTTCAGCGAAGGCACACCCATTTACGCATGTCTTTCGAACGCCCACCCAGAATACATTATACAAATGACCCCCACAATCACCAGTCATGCACCATTCAGAAAAAGGAATGCATAAGAAAAAGGAATGCATCAGAGTACTGATTGGCTGCTACTGGTGGTACTGCTGTAGAGGAGAGCTCCTCTGTTGGCATGGTAGGAAAAACTTTACTGGCAGTACAAGAGTTGCCTCCAAGCAGTCTATATGATACCGAGTAAAGTGATAGGGCATTCAGTCTGTCCATGTAGGTCATTTTATTGTAGGCCCTGAATTTTCTTGGTGAGAAACCTCCGAGGTCTCTCCAGTTGCTGCACATGTCTGGTGAGTTACATACAGAAGGGAGCATTGTACTCTATTATTGGTCTGATAAGAGCCAAGTACAAAAGAGTTGTAGACTCCTTAGCTTTGTTTGCTGTACCCTTGCTTATGAGATGTGTAATGTAGAAGGCTTTCCTTACTACTGTGAACACCTAATAATCAATATTTAAGCTGCTATCAACTTGTGTTCCTAAATTTCTCACTACTGGGTTTGAGCTTGGGGGGGGGGGGGTCTTATTAATGTTGAAATTGGCAGGGGTTTCTCCTTTGCCAAAGGGAATGATAAGTTTTTTTGTGTTTAGTTAAATCGTGGCTTTGACACCAATCTTTTTTTTGTTTTTATAAGCTCATTTTGTAGTATGTTGACATCTTTGGGGATTTAGTGATTGCACCCAGTTTGTGGTCATCAGAAAACTTGGTAAGCCGTAGGCCATCTAGTTTTGCCTGGACTTCTGACAAGTAGATACCAAACAGTAGGGAGCCTAGCACAGATCCCTGTCGAATACCACTGGTAACGTCTGCTGGCTGGTAGAGTTGGCATCCCCAATTGTGACTGCGTGTTTTGTTTGTGAGCCAGTTGGCAACCTATCTAGTGACATAAGGGTTAATCCCCAGCTGGGTGAGTTTGTTAATGATGCCTGAGTGAGGGATTGTGTCAAAGGTCTTGGCTAGGTCAGGATAGGCATTGTGATCTGTATTGCCTTCATCCAGGGTCTTGGTAACATTTTCAAGGAAGTGCACCAGGTTTAGCAGGCAAAATCTCTTGATGAAGCCAGACTGGGTCGGGTCAAGAGATTTAAAGTCACCTATGTCCTTGTTAAGATTCATGATGGTGATTCTCTCCACGGCTTTGCAGATAAGGCTGATTCTCTCCACGACTTTGCAGATAAGGCTGGTTAGTCAAAGTTAAGTCAACGTAAACTTTGTTGTCATTTAGGATTACACAAGTGCACCCTAAATGAAATTCCGAGTATTAACTCACCAGAGAGTACAGAGGAAGCAAGGATAACAGGAACAACAGTATAACATTTCTATTTAAAGAAGATATTCAATGCAAGACCCCAGAAGCATAAATGAACCAATAATAACAGCAGAAACACACAAGCCCCCCAGACAATCTTAAGACGAATACTGTACATAGCAGCATGACAGCGTAGGATTGTACATGTTAAGATTGTCATCCTTTGTTCATCTGCATCAGACAACAGCAGGCAATTGCACATGACTAAGAAAATCTAATGCTACATCAAAGAGAAAAAAAAACAAAAGATACTGCACACTTTTCAGCTGAGCTACATATTATGAATGATTACTGACTAAATAATCAGTCCGTGGTATTAAGTCTCAACATTGTCTGGTATAGGCTGTTTAAGTATCTGGTGGTCCTGCAGCGGATACACCAATATCTCTTGCCGGAAGACAGTCGTGCAAACCAGCCATGTGCATTGTGAGACGGGTTACAAATTATTTTGTATGCACATTTAATGCTTCTTGCTGCGAAGAGATCCTGGATTGCTGGTGAGTTTGTGCCCATGATTTTTTCGGGAACTGCGAAGAGATCCTGGATTGCTGGTGAGTTTGTGCCCATGATTTTTTCGGGAACTGCGAAGAGATCCTGGATTGCTGGTGAGTTTGTGCCCATGATTTTTTCGGGAACTCGAAGAGATCCTGGATTGATGGTGAGTTTGTGCCCGTGATTTTTTTTGGGAACTCCCACCACTCTCTATAGCTTCTTTCTTTCTGCTATTGTACTGTTCCCAAACCAAACTGTGAACCTACTAGTGAGAGTGCTCTCAACTGCTCCCCTGTAGAATGTTGTGAGAACAGTAGGTGGGAGCTTTGCTCTTCTGAGCCTTCTGAGAAAGTGGAGACGTTGGTGTGCTTTTTTTTGACCAACTGTTCAGTGTTCACAGCCCAGGAGAGATCCTCTGAAATGTGCACCCCCATAAACTTTGCAAATTTGACCCTTTCCACCTCTTCACCAGTCTTAGTTCCTGGTCTATAGTTCCCGGGGTCGATTGAGGGACCCCCTTTGTGCACAGGGATTACGGCTGCTGTTTTCCAGTCACCTGGGACAAAGCCAGTGCTTAGACTGAGATTGAAGAGCGTGCTCAGCAGGTCTGCTAACTCCTGTTTTAGACCATTTAGTAAGCAACCTGGGATGTTGTCTGGTCCCACAGAGGCTGTGTTTTTGGCCTTGGAGAGTGCTTATGACCTGCTGTCGGAGATACTAGGCAGACAACCGGTGTTTAAGGTATGATATTGGTGGGGACAGGGAGATGAAGTGTTTGCGAAATCTGTCCACTAGCAGGTTGGCGATGTCCTCTGGTTCAGTATAAGTGGTACCATCCACAGCTAATTTGGCACAAAGATGAGCCTTCCCTTTTAGATTTCGGACATAGCTAAAGAATGCTTTGATTTACCTCGGCTAGGGATGCTAATTTAGTTTCATAATTAGCTTTAGAGGACTTTACAAGATGTCTAATCTGCTTGTTTATGCTTTGGAGGGAGTTCTTCCTTTGCTTGGGATGTTCCTCTTGTTTTTTGACAGCAGTTTCTTTCTCTTATTGTATAACCCATTTATGCTGGATGTCCACCACAGTGGCTTATTTTTTCATGAGGATTTTGATTTGATCTGTTCCGGTACTCCTGGGTCTATATATTTTATATAGGTGTTTAGTATTTATATAGATGTTGGCAGGAGGTCTGAAATTACTGATGCCATCGCTCAATAGGCTGCAGTTTGCTTTGGAGACATTTTTTTTTAACCTTTTTGCTCCTGAGTGTGGGTCGGGTACAATTGTTACTTTGAACAAGAATGATTTATGATTGGACTTTACCAGGATGTTGTAGCCCCTTGTGAGGCTGCTGACTATCTGCTCCAGACATTTGTGTTGACTAAGTCCAGGAACTTTTTGAGCCAGCAAGTTTGTGCTCATATATGTTACCCAGTCAATGGAAGGATAGTCAGTCACTCACAACCAGGGTATTTGGCTGTACTGAGAGTGACTCTAGGTCCAGGAAGGCTGTGTGGTTTTGTTGGTTCATGGTGGGGGAACCTATAGCTAACAATGAAATGGAGGGGGGGGGGGTCTTTCCTACAGTTAGTTGATTTGGAGTAAATCTAGGGAGTCATACTGTTTAACCAGTGTAAAGGTGTATATGTCTTTAATGAAGATGGATACTCCCCCTCCCCCCCCCCTTTTTTTTTTTACGTTTGTTGTGTGGTCTAAACTTGTGGAAGGCATTGTAGCCATGCATGGTCTGTACTCTCTGAGGCATTGAACCATGTATCTGTGACTGCGCAGACATCAGCATCTTCCAGGGTGAGAAGCGCTTCAAGTGAGTGCAGTTTCTGATTTAGACTCCTAGCATTAAGCAGCATAACCCTGAGTTTGTTTCTGGCGGATATTTTTACATTGGGGAATTTTTTTCTTATGCCATTGCCTGAAAAAGGTACTATGGGGAGGCAAGCACCTTTGCCGGCTACCTAAAGCCTAGAGGCTTCATAGGTTGGTACTAGGCTATCAGCCCTAGGGCCTATACAGGCCTAGCCATAACAATTCCCTGGCTATTTCTTCCCACACTATTTACTGGTGACAGGTGAAGGCCATCTCTGACAATGCAGTGTGGTCTGTTGACCGTATCATACCAGTATGTCAGATACTGGATCCCCCTGTACTGACACCAGAAGCTAAGCCAATTGTTGAAGTCAGTCCTTTTTTGTTTGTATTGTGGCATCATCCTGGGTGAGGGAAGAATGCTGCTTAAAGCTATATCCATACCTGCTGGGACACACAGTCTGAAAGCTCCATCATGTGTCTTCATATAGTTCAGTGAGGTGCATCTCAATTCATTCACTCCAACGTGGACAATGAAAGAACATCTTCTCACACCTATAGTTTGTCTTTTCTTTTTCTAATTTTCATCACTGTGTTTACACTTACTAGTTACAGCCAACTCCTGCAGTTACCCATGAGCAGCCATCACCTTTCATGTAATTTTTGCTAGACAAGGGGGTTGAAACGGAAGTAGATTGCCAGGTCTTTCTTATATGTCTGTTTATTACACACACACACACACACACACACACACACACACTTGTACGTGTTTGTGTTTATATGTATTTGTGTGTGTATGTATATGTATGTATATGTGTGTGTGTATATATATATTTGTGTTGTTTTTTCCTAATATCATGTGTGTGTGTGTGTGTGTGTATGTACATACACAGACATGTACAATTTAGAAGGGGCCGATCTACCTACAGCATGTCTTTAGAATGTGAGAGGAAACTACGTAATCCAAGAAGACTTGCAGAAAAGCAGGGAGGAAGTGCCGAGTTTGCAGAGAGAGCACCATAGCCAAGAACCAAAGCAGGGAATCTTGCTGAGAGGCAACCATGCTGCTTTATAATTTTGCAGTTTGTGTTAGATTTCCTTAAACATATTAAGTAGTTACAACCTTCTGAGCAAAGAAAGCTTCTTTGAAAAGGTTACAGAGGTTGTGGTTAGTGGTAACTCTGTTAACATCTTGACCTGGTAAAGGCTTTGATACTATTCCCAACAGTGGAATTATTGAAACATGAGACAGAGTAAAAAAAAACTGCATGTCATACTCTGGATTACAAATTGGCTATCCAATAGATCACAGGTTGTGAAAGCTACTGGTACCTCTCTGAATGTAAAATTGTAATGATTGGTGTACTGCAGGGATCCATGCTAGACCCTCTTCTGTTTGTCATTTATTTTGCAGACATCCAAGACAGTATTTCAGAAGTGTGGTCGAGCAAGTTTGTTGGTGGCTTTAAGCTGGATACTGTTGTCTGCTCATCTTCTGATACTAAACAGTTGACCGTAAAGAAATGGTTCAGGCGTGGCTTATAAAATGGCAGTAAACCATCTCATTGCAGAACCCTGTCTTGTACTTAGCTGTTAGAATGATTTTCAACATCAGTCTCAGTTAATTGCTATCAAGTTTGCAGAGTGATCGTATTTGTTTGGGTGTTTCAGCAGTTTTGATTTGAAATGTTAAATATACCCTATTTTAGAACACTGCTGAATGAGCTTTGATTTGTAGTTGCGTTCTGTAAGGTAATGCAGAATAGTGACTGCCGAGTCACTAATCTGTGTAGCAGTAATGAAGTATTTCACAGAGAACATTGCCAAGTATAACTATTTGAAAATCTGGGGTATCAGTGCTGATGGCCAAGGTTATGGGGTTGCATTAAGTTTTAGCAAAGTAGTGTCATACTTGGTGATTTTTTTCAACATACGATTTTAAAGTCTTATTATCGGTCACGTTTTATAACTAATATATATTAATTGTATTCATGCGTGGTAAACCTGCAGATGTTGAAACTAGGAATATACAGCTAAAAATCTGGACATCTAATAAGTTTAAAATTTTGAATACGAAGTAGCACATAACTCTTCCCACTTCAATAAAAATGTGGGACATAACTCAGAAGTGCATGTTTAAAAAATGAGAGTGATAAAAATGATGGAAAAATGTAAGCACATTATCTAAGAGAGAGTGCAAAATCTGTTGACTTTAATTAACTGTATTGCAGAATTCTACCACCCAGGTTAAAATTTATTTTTGCCTCATAAAAAGGGAGTTTTAAGATATGTCCTCTTCTTTTTTTTTTTTTTTTTTTTACTTTACAACCAACATACTAGTGGCAACAGTATAGTGTGGTTTTCTGTATACAAGACAGCTTAAAAAATCGCGCCATGACTGGGATTCGGAAAATTATGTGAAGGGTTAAATCAAGGTTAGAAATAGAGACATCCTGAATCAGGCCTGAAAATGGGATTGTTTCTCCAAAAAAGGAACAGTTGAGAGGTATGATTTTTGTTTTATATAAGTAGCTGTGTTTTGTATTAACTGTTAAATGAGTAACTGTATGTCTTTCAGCACAGATGAGTAAGACCATGACTGTGCATTTTCAGCTGTTGTGGTTTGGAGTGGAAATAATGATATTAGGAAAAAACAACACAAATTTTAAGTGAAGTAAAAGAGATTTGCTCAAAAACTAAAACAAAACAATTTTTTTATGGACATTTTCTTGGCAGGCAGCTTATAATCATGTAAGAGCAAAAGCCAGTAAGTTAAACAGGTGTATAAGAAGGTGTATGTTTGAGCCTAAGAATTTCCAGATTTTAATAAAAAAAAAAAAAAAAAAAAAAAAAAAATTTCTATGTTTGTTGGAATATATGGTAGATAGACATGACTGTTTCGCCTGGGATAGGATTCACCTGAGTTATTCAACAAATCAACTTCCTTAGCTTGTGAAGTATAAGATGTCCTGTAGTCCTATCTCGCCTTCATTCTTATACATGAGTTTGGAGCCGATCCTTTGCTTCGACTCAGCCTATTACAAAACTCAGTCTTCTAGTTGGGTTGTGGCTAGGTAGGTATCCCATGGTGCACCTATACAATCCCCAGATCTCGTTTGCCGCGTCTACGAGTTCAGATGTGCTTCGTCTTGGCTGTGGCTAAGTTTAACACATTTTTCTATTTTTACTGTAGTACAGCTTAACGTTACAATTCATATAGCTTTTGATAGTGTTTAATAGTATTTCGAGTAGTTTTCAGACTTGCTGAAGTGTTTTTCTTGACTTTTCAGATTCTTTATTGTTGAGAACTGGTTGGCCGTTGGCCTTGTTGTTCTCGTTTGGTATCCTGTGTGCCAGTCTTTTCTATTTATCGTGCACATTTGCGCTTATTTGCAGTTTGGAATTTAGATAATTATTACTTAAAATATTTAGTGCTTCCAGTTAAGGTGCGCGTTTGCACTCCAATTTACCTTGTTTTTCGTGGGCAGTGTTGATTAGTATTAGAGAGTCTGTATTAGTGTGTGTGTGCTGTCTAGTTAGTAGTTTCTGACCTCTACTCTTTATCTCTACCTAGGTCTGTTTAAGTTAGAGGACCTAGTCCTTGTGGCGTGTGAGTGTTAGTGTGGTAAGGGCTAGGCCCATTTTAAGTCAGAGGACCTAGTCCTTGTTGTGTTTGTGTTGTGTTTTTTCTGCTTCTCTGGTTAGCATGTCTAAAGAGGCAAAAGACCATAAACCCTAGGGGTTTACGAAATGTGTAAAATGCTCTCAGAAATCAATTGCAGATGGCCATAGTAATTGTGTGTATTGCCTCAGAGCCATCAGTCTGCAGGAAACCTGTTTTTTTTGCCATTCCTTCAGCTCCAGAGTTCTACAGGAGCAGAAGCAGCAGCTAATTTTGAAAGGTCTTCTCAAGCCTTCTGTCGAGGAAGACTTGGCCAGTTCGGCGTCTTCCTCAAAATCCCATTCATCCAAAAAAGACCAGACTAAACCTACCAAGAGGCATTCCCCGGCACCATCCGGTGCTTCGGAACCGCCTCCTAAACTTTCTAAACAGGACAAGACTTCTACCTCCTCGCCTCCACTGATCTGGGAGCCGATCGAGGTTGTTGATACTGGGACTTCAGTTTTGGCCCCATGCATTTCGGAGCCGGTCCACAGATCCTTTGCCGATCTCCCCAACGTTAAGGTCCCTTATATTACAAAGGTCCAGATCTCCCACACTGTCTTCCAGATCTTCCAGGAGCCTATCGGAAGAAGATGTGGAGAGAATAGTGCTGAGACTCCTGAAGTAGTCTGCCTTGCCAAAAATGCTGTTGGCTCCGACCCAGTTGGTCCCGGAGCCACGTGA
The DNA here is from genome assembly GCF_019279795.1 of Protopterus annectens. Taxonomy (NCBI): domain Eukaryota; kingdom Metazoa; phylum Chordata; order Ceratodontiformes; family Protopteridae; genus Protopterus; species Protopterus annectens. The sequence continues at coordinate 268,431,291 of NC_056750.1, forward strand.
GTCCATTCCCCCTGTTGTGGTTCCTCCTCTGAGCCCTGCCAGGCTTTTGGAGCTGGAGTGTTTGGTACCGCTGGTTGTGGAACCCGAGGCTCCAGCTCCCCCGAGGCTGTCTCGGAGCCGAGTTCTGCTCGGACACCTTCGGTGCCGTCCGTGGTGTCTAGATGCCGAAGTTCCCCAGTTAGGCCCGACAGGGACACTTGAACCTGGACCTCTTCAGTTTCGAGTCTCCTTCTCGGTGCGTCTGCTAGGGTGAGCGCTGATACTACATCGATCTCTGAGCCGATGACTTCCTCTGTCTTCTCGGAGCCGAGGAGGTCTTTGGAGCCGGAGAGGGCTGCCTTCGAGGTGATGTGGACTGCGCTTTCCCGCTCATCAGCTCCACCCAGGGGTACCAACACTCTTCCCCTTCAAGCACCGACCTCCATCTCAGCACCTACTCCGTCTCTTGACAGCAGAGACCCGCAGCCTCAGGAGCCCCTGGTTGGTGGCCCCCATTCTTCCGAGACCTCCCCGGAATATCCTTCTGTGGAGCCCCCTCGGAAGAGGACATGCAAGAGGAAGCATGTAGACTCCCAGGATGAGTCTCTTACCTCCGACACTGACCTTGAGGAGTCAGAAAGGTCCCCCAAGTCCTCTTTTGATGTCTCCTTTGTAGACATCTCGGAGATCCTTAAGCAGAGGTGCGGCTGGCCCACTGTTATCCTTTCTGATGAGGAGTCGGTGTACCTGAAGGCTTTCGGGTTTCAACCTTCAGCCTCTTGGCTTTCGACGAACTTTCCGACCTGGTTAGTCGGAAGGTGTGGGAGACTCCAGATGCCGAGGAGCCATTTCCCAGTAGACTCAATAAATTTTTTGTCTGTTCCCAAAGAGAAGGAATTTTTATCCAAGGGTGTGCCTGTCGATGCCATGGTGGTGGCGGCAGCCACGAAGAAGGATCTAGCAGAGACTTCATCTGTCCATTCGCCGAACAAGGAGTTTCGAACGATGGATAGATATGGGAAGCGTATCTTTTCTTCAGCGGCATTCACACTCAGATCACTGAACTACCTAACACATTTTACAAGGCTTCAGAGAGATCTCCTTAGGGAGCTGGGAGAGACTCTACAAGGTACATCTACTGAAGGAGTCCCTGATAAGGTGTCTGCTCAGTTGTTCACCTTGAATTCCATTGTTAACTCCTCCATGAAGATTTCTTATGCAGCCGATGGAGCAAGCAGGGCAGCGGGCACAGGAGTTTCCCTTAGGAGGCACTCCTGGATGCACTTGTGTAATTCTGCGGAGCCGTTCAAGTCTACCTTTACCAATGCCCCCTTTGATGGTGCTTTCTTGTTTGGACCTAAGGTAAAAGACACACTCACCAGGTGCGAGCAAGAAGGGAAAGTGCTGTCTGCCGTGGGAGTACGTTTTGCCGTCCCCTCTAGACCATACCCCAAGGGTCAGAGAGGTGGTAAGATGTGGTTCAGGAAGTCCCAGAGTTTTTTTCCCTGATGCACAGGGTGACTCCTCCTTCAGAGGCAGAGGAGGAGCGAATGATAGATGTTGCCCTAGAGGCAGGGGCGGACTGCAAAACCAGGGAGGCTGTGATTCATTTTGAGGCTGTCCCTATCAGCGCTCCTGATGTGGGGCCTGGCTGTGCTTCTCTGGAGCCAGTTGGGGGTCACATTTCTTTGTATCCAGAAGCCTGGCTAAACATCACCCGAGACAAATGAGTACAAAGAATTATCACCAGAGGTTGTTCCATACCCTTTTCTCTTCCACCTCACGTTCCCCAAGAGGATCCCAGATGTTTCACCTAATCACAGGTATCAAGCAACTGTAGAAGTGAACAAGTTGCTTACAAACAGAGTCATCCAAACCGTCCCCGCAGACCAAGTAGGATTCGGAACTTCAGATTCTTTTTAGTGCCAAAATGTACAGGAGACTGGAGGCCCTTCCTTGGACCTCAGCAAACTAAACAAATCTGTAAAGGACAAGTTCCAGATGGTGACACTGCAGTCTATACTCCCTCTGTTAGGGAAAGATACTTGGATGTGCACAATAGACCTCCAAGATGCGTACTACCATATAAAAATGGACAGAGCGTCGAGGAGCCACTTATGCTTCCGGCTGGGAGCCAGTCACTACCAGTTTCGTGCTCTGCCCGTTGATCTCACCACAGCTCCCAGGGTCTTCACCAAATGTATGGCAGTAGTGACAGGTCACCTGAGATGTCTAGGATTCCAAGTGTTTCTGTGCCTGGACGACTGGCTCCTGACCGCCCCCTCCAGACATCTACTTCTTCAAACCAGAGATTCCACCATCCAACTTTGTGCCCAGTTGAGGATTACTATAAATTGGGAAAAGTCTGCCTTATCGCCCTCTCAATTTGTGACTTTTTTTATAGGTGCAGAAATACACAGTCACCATGTTAGCTCGTCTTCCTGCAGAAAGAGCACAGAATCTCATACAACAAGTTCTTTGTCTTCTTCCCCTTCAGAAAGTCAAGGCAAAGACAGTGCTGAAACTGTTAGGGACCATGGCCTCCACCATAATGCTAGTCCCTCTTATCAGATTGCATATGCGAATTCTTCAATGGCTTCTATCGTCCAGTGGTCCTTTCTGCAACTGCCTCAATCCCACCACATCATATTAGCAGAGTCTTGCAAAAAGGACCTCCGTTGGTGGATTCAGCCCAAACAACTAACGACAGGCACTCCATTCCTTCTTCGCCATCCCGTTGCTACTGTGACCAAGGATGCCTCACAGACAGGGTGGGGGGGGGCATTATCTAGGCAGGACTGTCCAAGGCACATGGCAAGATCACGAGGCTCACCTGCATATCTTTGTCCTAGAGATGAGGGCGGTGCTTTTGGCATTGCAAGCACTTCACGACTTTCTTCCTCTTGGTACGATAGCAGTCCAGTCAGACAACATGTCGTGGTATGCTATCTCAACAAACAAGGTGGAACCAGATCTTTACCCCCTTTGTCGCGAGGCTATTGGGATTTGGAAATGGGCGATATCTTCCCAGTGCTTTCTAGTGGCAACACGCATCCCAGGGACAGCCAACGTGATAGCAGACAAACTCAGCCGGGCAATCTTGATGCCTCACAAGTGGTCTCTGAAGCAGGAAATAGTGGAGCAGGTCTTCCACAAATGGGGACAGCCTTGCTGCGATCTTTTCGCCAGTCGGATCAACTCCAAATGCTGCAGCTACTTTTCCCTTATCCCCCCTCCGGGGGAGTTACCGAGAGATGCACTTGTTCACGATTGGCCCCTGGGTCTCCTTTATGCTTTGCCCCCCTTTCCTTTCATATCCAAGGTGATTCAGAAAGCGAATCTGTTGGGAAGCAAATTGATTCTCATCACTCCTTACTGGCCTCGTCAGATTTGGTTCCCCTTTCACGGGCCTCCTCTTCTAGACGATCCATGGACTCTGGACCCAGTGCCAGATCTCTTGACGCACATGTCGGGCTCTCTTCACCCCAGCCTCCACACCCTCAACTTGACAGTATGGCTGCTCCAGTTCCATCCCTAGTCAGTCTTCATGATTTTTCACCTGCTGTGACCCACATTCTCACATCTTCTCATAAACCCTCCGCTAGAAAGTTATACACTAGCAAATGGAGAAGGTTTTTTATCTGGGCTGAAGAAAGGAATGTTGACCCTTACACCGCATCTATTCCAGTGGTTTTAGAATTTTGTCTGAACTTTTTCACCAGGGATCTGCTGCTGCCACAATTAGGGTTCAGCTTGCAGCAATATCAAATTTTCATTTGGGTCAACATGAGTCTAACCTGATGTCACACAGCTTCCTGGAATCTAAACTTCATCCTGTCCAAAATTACATCTCCACCCGTTGAACCTGCATATTTGTGCCCATTGAAGTTTCTGTCTTGGAAGACCTTGTTTCTAGTAGCCATCACATCTGCTAGACAAGTATCAGAATTACAAGCACAGTCTGTCAAGTCCCCTTATCTGATTTTTCCACAAAGATAGAGCATCTCTTAGCACAAATCCATCTTTTATCCCTAAAGTGTGCTCTCATAATAACTTGAACCGAGTTATAGAGCTGCCGGTGTTCTTCCCTAATCATTCCAGTGCAGCAGAGTACAGATTTCATCAGTTGGATGTTCACAGACAATTACGACTGTTCATAGTGTTTCACTGTTGCAGTCATTTCACTTGGGTTATCCTGCTGGTAGGCTACCCGCAGTCGGCCTGAATTCCAAAGTCTTGGTCCGGCGCCAGTTGCTGTCACCTCTTCCCTGACGTCAGTGCGCCAGGGGTATAAAATATGCAGCCGACGCCATTTTCTTCAGTCTTTCTTGCTGCGTGGTGCCCGAAGCAAAAGCAGTTCACAAGTGCTGGTCGGCAGACTCCTGAGATTTTCAAAATTGAATTTCAGATCCGAAGTCTTCTATAAAGCTAAGTACCCCATTGGGGAAACTTTTTTTCTTGATCCAGACCGATGTCAGAAAAAGTTAACTTTACATCTTGTGGGAAGCAAATACCTCATAAGGATTTCCACTCTTACTGTATTCCTTGCCTAGGCCCTGACCACGACGTTGCTAGTTGTCGGTTTTGTGCTAGATTTAACCAACGGACTATTAAGCGTCAGTACGATTTTACTTTTCATTACTTTGGCCGAAGGTTTAACTACATAATGCCGTCCGAACAGCCAATGACCGGAGTTTATAAAAAGTGCAAGGAAAAAGAAAAAGACAGGCATCCAAGGTCCAAAACCGACAATAAAGCCTCTTCTAGGTCATTCGCCGGTTCTCGGCGAGGCACTTTCGCAGCCCCTGACACCTGCTGCCTCAGAGCCACAGGCCGCCTCGACTCCCACGTGGAGACAGGCCACTGGATACTCAAGGTACTGGGCCTTTGGAAACTAATCCCTCAGATGGGTCAGGAGCCGCTGAGCAGGCATCGGCTTCTTTTCAGACCTACACAGCTTTATATTAAGCCAACTTCAGCATCAAAGACTAAAACAGTTTTAAAGACAAGAAAACAAGTACAGTATTCTCCAGGACAGACTTCCATGCCTAAGAAACAGATGCTCAAAATGGCCGAAGACCTAATCACTTTGATCAGGGGCTCCCATCCCCCTCCTGATAAGAGGCCTAGGCAAGACACTGAATATGATTCCTCTGACCAGGTTTCCATTTCCTCTGTATCCTCTTCAGAACAGGGATACTCTATTCCTCCCTATGAGGATTCTGATGCTGAAGAATCTGTTCCTTCAGCTTCTCCTCCTGAGGATTATTCATTTGTGGAAACCATGCATACCATGAGGGAGCATTTCCACTGAGAGAGACAAGATTATTCAGATTCTAAGAAAAGACTTGGGAGACTTTCTTTTACTACCTCAGCACTGATCTTTTGCTATTCCTCCCGTTCTAGACACTGTAGATGATGTTTTTTCAGAGTCCGGCCTGTCTCCCGACTCTTTACCTCCTGCACCTGTTAAGCCAGACAGATACTACAGGGTTCCAGATTCTCATAAATTTCTATATAAAAACCCTGCTGCTGACCCAGAAGCTATTTCACAGGGTCCAAAAGGGGTCAAAGCTGCTACTGCAAAAAACCCTGTCCCCTCAGATAGAGATTCTAGGGCACTGGACAGATGGGGGAAAAAAGTTTACACTTCTGCTACCTTGGCTGTAAGGGCTTTAAATTGTCAGTTTCATATGCTTAAATATCCACAATATTTAATGTATCTGTTAAAACAGAAAATGTTGACAAATTCTGAAGGTGCTGAGAACAAGGAATTGCAGGATTTATTGCATGCAGCTGAACAGGTGGGAAAACATACTTTGCAATGTGGTTATGATTCACTGGAGGCCTCTTGCAGGGCCGCTGTAACAGGCTCGGTCATTAGAAGGCATGATTGGTTAAAAAAACAGACTCTGCCTGATCATGTTAAAGCAAAATTATTGGATGCTCCATTACAGCATGATACGTTGTTTGGTGTTAAGGCAGAAGAGGTGTTGAAGAAAATGGAGGATAAAGCTAAATCTATGCAGACAGTGAAGGATTTCTTACAGGTGCAGCCACCCAGATTTAGCAGGAACTGGCCTTCTAAAAATTGGTCCTTTCCCGTGTCAGACAGGCCCCAGAGAGGCAGATACAGACGCCCTAGAGGCAGATAGCCCCAGGGCTCATACAGGACCAAACAGTGGGGTGCTTCTACCTCCAAAAGCGGAGAAGACAAATCACAGCCATATAGGAAACAGTCCCAATGACTTCCCTCTGCCAATGCCAAGCATTTCTCTTTTGGCAGCACCCTTAGGGGGAAAGCTAGCACTTTTTTCACAAAATAGGCACATGATTACCCAGGACAAATGGGTCTTAAATATAGTCTCTCAGGGCTACAGGTTCCACTTTCACACCCTTCCAAAGGCAAAAGGTATGCCAGACTTGCCACACAATCAATGGGCAGAGGCACAAAACCAAGTTTCATCCCTCATGGACATGAGGGCTATTTAGCCAGTGCCACAACAAGAGCAGGGACAAGGATTTTACTCAAGACTTTTCTTAGTACCAAGAAAGGACAAAGCATGGAGACCGATTCTGGACCTGTCTATTCTAAATATTTTTCTGGACGTTCCGAAATTCAAAATGTTGACTCTACAGCAGCAGCTGCCCATGCTGGGCAAAAAGGCTTGGCTTGTAACTTTGGACCTCAAAGAGGCATACCTGCATGTCCCAATCAGACAATCTTGCAGAAGATACCTCAGATTCATAGCTGGCTCAAAGCACTACTAATTCTCTGCACTGCCCTTTGGCTTCTCTACTGCACCCAGGGTCCTCACAAAATGTCTGGCACCAGTAATTGCATTTTGCAGACAAAGAGGAATTCAAATATATCCCTAATTGGACGACTGCTTTATTCAAGCAGAGGCCAAAGACATTCTACTAAAGCATCTGGCGTTTGTAAAAAGATTACTAATTTGCCTAGGGTACACAGTAAATGAAAATAAATCAAACTAGTACCCTCTCGAGATAATATTCCTGGGTGCAAGCTTAAATACAACTGCCCAGATGGCTTCTCACGAAAGACAAACAAAGGCATCTGACTTCTTACTTCGAAAACATGGCAGCAAAGACCCAGTTATCTGCAAGAAAAATTCTGCAGGCTCTGGGCTACATGACCTCCTGCATTCTGTAATTCCATATGCAAGACTGCATATGAGGAAACTACAGTGGTACCTAAAAAGTGTTTGGACTCAACGTTGCCACAGCCTGGAATCATTAATTTCCCTCATTCCTTGCCTGCAACAGGAGTTTCGCTGGTGGGCACAGGCTTGTCACCACAACAAGGGACAGCCATTCACTTTACCACAGCCAGGCAAACACCAACAACAGATGCATCAGATTATGCCTGGGGGGGCCCACATGGCAGGAAAGTGTATTCAGGGCACATGGCCCCCAAGCCAAAGGCATCTACACCTCAATCAAAAAGAGATGCTAGCTGTACAAAATTCCCTGACAGCCTTCAAGGACCTACTTCATCCAGGACAGCTGCTGATTAAAGACAGATAACACCACAGTCATGTGGTACATAAACAAGCAGGGGGACACACATTCCTACCCCTTCTGCAGACAAGCCATAATTTTGTGGAACACAGCATTGACTTACAAAGTACACCTGCAAGCACAATTCCTGCCAGGAAAAACAAATGCCCTGGCAGACGAACTAAGCAGAAATGTCATGGACCCTCACGAGTGGAAACTAGATCCACAAATCTTCAGCATGATAACAATGAAATGGGGATACCCAGACATGGATCTTTTTGCCTCCCCTCAGAGATTCTGCACAAGGACTTATCACAAACAAGCATAGAAAGTGGATGCCCTGTCATTCAGCTGGAACAACCTTACAGTATATGCCTTTCCTTCACTGCCTCTCCTCCCCAAGGTACTCCTAAAGGTCAGACAAGAGAAGCCACAAATGATACTGATTGCCCCGGACTGGCCATGCCAATACTGGTACCCAGTCCTAAGGAGCTTGTCCCAAGGCCCAGCCTGGACATTGCCTCTAATTCCTCATTTACTGACCCAACAAAACAATCCGATCCTGCACAGCCAACTCAGAACTCTAAATCTAGCTGCATGGCGGATACTGTAACCATTCAGAATACGCCTCTCTAAAGCAGTTATGGATGTCATTTTGGAAGCCAGGAGGCCCAGCACCAGAAAATCTTATGCAGAAAAATGGAAGAGATTCTGTGCTTGGAACCAGGCACAAGGAATTGACACACTTGTTCCAAATATTCCTCCGATTTTACAACATCTAACTGAGATGCTGGACAAAGGCCTATCCTTCTCATCAGTTAAGATCCATGCCTCTGCCATTTCAGCTCATTACAATACAGACCCACCTATTTTTAGATATCCATTTCTTAGGCAGTTCCTCAGGGGGGCCAAAAACATAAGACCTCCAAGGAGAACACCTATACCTGCATGGGACCTCAATTTTGTCTTGGAAAAACTCACAATGCCTCCTTTTGAGCCAGCCAATACAGCTGACATAAAATTCTTATCATGGAAAACCGCTCTGCTCCTAGCAATAACTTCAGCAAGAAGAGTCTCAGAGTTACAGGCGTTAATGGCTGTGGAACCTTTTATTATCTTCCATCCGGACAGGATTTCTCTAAGGACAAACTCAACATTTATGCCTAAGGTAGTGTCCAGTGTGGCTCTTACCAAACCATTCATTTGCCTACTTTTTATCCAAACCCGCAAAATAAAGGGGAGAGACTTCTGCATTCTTTGGACATACACAGACCGCTAAGCTTCTACTTGGACAAGACTAAAGCTTTCAGAAAGACTGAGCAACTTTTAGTGGCATATGCTGCAGGATCAAGCACATCTCAAAGCAGACCATTTCAAAATGGATAGGACACTGCATTAGTTTCTGCTATTCACAACATGGTAAGTCAGTGCCTAAGGGCATTAGACCACATTCTACCAGGGCAGCAGCCAGCTCAGCAGCCTTCCTCAGAGGAGTACCAACCAAGGATATTTTGGAGGCTGCAACTTGGACTTCAGTGCACACTTTTACTAAGCACTACCACTTGCCTCTTTACTCTAAATCCTACTCCTAATTCTATTTAGACCCAGCCGCCCAATCTCAGCTGTGAGATTCAACCCAAGTGTAATGACTGCAACAGTGAAACACGATGAACATAGTACAGTTGTGTACCTACCATAAATGTAGATGTTTGAGTGTATTCACTGTTGCAGTCCAGGTTACCCACCCACCATCCCCCTTTCTTTGGTGGGACTTGTCTGTACTTCTCTATCCTATATAACCTATGTGGTGTATTTGCTTTTAGATGAAGGTATTGTTTATTTTAGTGCATGCTTTTATTAGCAATGTTTTTTAGCCTACCCTTTTGGGGGAACCTCGCTTCTGGGGCAAGAAAAACTGAAGAAAGTGGCGTCTGCTGCATCTTTTATACCCCTGGCGCACTGACGTCAGGGAGGAGGCGACAGCAATCGACGCCGGACCAAGACTTTGGAATTTAGGCCGACTGCGGGTAGCCTGCCAGCAGGATAACCCAAGTGTAATGACTGCAACAGTGAATACACTCTAACATCTACATTTATGGTAGGTACACAACTGTACTTTCTACCTACACAGGACTAAGGAATTCAGGAAGTCAGACCAGTTGTTTGTATCCTTCTCTGACTCCAGATTAGGTCTCCCGGTCTCCAAAGTGACCCTTTCACACAGGACTAAGGAATTCAGGAAGTCAGACCAGTTGTTTGTATCCTTCTCTGACTCCAGATTAGGTCTCCCGGTCTCCAAAGTGACCCTTTCGAATTGGTTTTCGAGTTGTATCTCTTTCATTTATTCCTCCAATGGAAAGCCTTTACTGTTCAAGATTAAGGCTCATTCTACACAATCCCAGTCTACTTCCTGCAGCCTTCCAAGCCAGGGTTCCAATTGATAATATTTGTGCAGCTGCAACCTGGGCTACCCCTCACACTTTTTTTTTTTTTTTATTACTCATTACAAATTGGACCTGACCTCTAGGAGTAGAGCCTCCTTTGGTTCCACGGTACTCGGGAGTATCTTTCCGTGAGCCACCCAAAAATAAGGTGCTAGGGGACGCTGCCCCATGTGTAAGAATGAAGGCGAGGTGGGACTACAAAACATAAAGCGGTTATGTACTCGCCATAAAGTTCCATGCTTGTAGTCCATCTCGCCCTTCATTCTTATGAACCCACCCACCTACCCCCGTTCTGGAAGTATCTGGAGACAGGATCATTTTTTCATAACAGGTGGAGACCTTTCATTATTGTTCTTTCTGGATAACTTTAGTTTTGTCTTTCTATAGTTTAGCAGCAAACGAGAACTGGGGATTGTAGTGGTGCACCATGGGATACCTACCTAGCCACGGGCCAACTAGAAGACTTTTTGAGCTTTGTAATAGGCCGAGTCGGAGTTGAGGATCGGCTCTGAACCCATGTTTAAGAATGAAGGGCGAGATGGACTACAAACATGGAACGTTATGGTGAGTACATAACTTCTTTTTTTATTAGTGTATCAAAGATCTGTTAGAAGCAGAATTGATAGCCCTTAAAGGAATTCTGTAAGAAAAAGCAAGAACAGGCTAGTTCTTCTGGTTATAATAAGTTTAAGTAATAAATTTGATGAACTAAATCTGTTGCTAGTCCAAGAAAATGTCTGTGTTGCAATAATTACTGAAACATGATTTAATTAAGTCTCTCTCCTGCTTTTCACTGGATGTCAATGATTTCACAATCTTAGGAAAGAATTTAATGGCAGAAAGGGTATCAATATACACAAAGGAAAACTTAGTGGTGTATATTCTATTTAATAGCAAAGCTTAAGAAATCGCTATTACTATTTGTGACCAAGGTAAAAAAAAATAGTATTTGTATTGTTTAGAGACTTTCTTCCCTAAAACATGGCTTAATAAGCTCACAAGGACTGTGTTTGGAACAAATTTCATCCTGAGGGGATTTGAGTCTCCCTGATATTGAAAGGTAAAGCATGTAGCAGTATGAGTGACTAGTCCATCTTCTTTAATGGCAATGGGGACATCCGAGCATGTTTATCAGCCAAAAAGGGGAAGCAGTACTCTTGATATTGTCTTATCTTTACAGAAGACTGACATTGTTATTGTCATGAACTCCTTAAGCTTTTCAGACCATTTCATAGATAATTGTAAAAATGGAAAATTCTTTCAAGAGTATGCAGTGTTTCCCTTGGAAGGAATTTGTATAGATCTGATTTTGCATCCATTGACAACTTCATGTATAATTGAAATTGGAAGATGAGTTTAATGGATTATTATCTGATGAGATGTGGTTAAAATTATATAGGAGGCTATACCTGTCAATAGACATTTTTTTTTCTCTGTCAAGAAAAGAGTTCCGGTTTCTAATTTAAGGGAGACCACAATGGTTTAATAAAAAAAAAAAAAAAAATAGGAATGTTATTGAGGAAGAAAAATATGTATTTGGGAGAATTTTGGAGTAACTACTTCAGAGGTTAATAAGAAACTGTATAAAAAAGTAGCTTCAGATGTTAAGGAGAAGATTAAGCATAGCTACAAAGTGAATTTTGGACATAAAGTAATGGGAATTTTTTTGTAAACACATTAGGCAATGTAACAAGGTTGCAAATTTAAATAATTTGATCTGTGAAGGTAAATTAGAAATGGACCTGAGCGTAGTAGTAGAGTCATTTGATATTTTTTTCATGGAATAATTCCATGAGCAACATTACTTTTAGTAATAAATGTGGATGATTGTGAATGTCCCTATATAACAATGGAAATGGTTGAGTGAGTCTTGGTTAAAATTAGATCTGATAACAGGATCAGGGCCTGATTGGAGTAATGGCCTGCTGCTATCTCCCATAAAGGAGACCATTAAGAAATTGTTATTATGTCGACATTCATTGAAGTCTAGAGTTGTCCTTGTTAAACGTAACAGTGGTGGTGTTATTTATGTTAATATAGGTGGAGATTTATCTGTCCATTCATCAATCCACAACCCCATATTCAGTAGAAAATTATAGGCCCATAAGTTGAACCAGCCTTATTGTAAAGTGTTTTTATTAGAATCCTGATATTCGTAATGAAGACCTTGGGTACAAACATTTTATGATCTATATCTCATTTCTCCATAGGAAGGTCAACCAATAACTAATTATTTGTATGCTGATGTACTTGAGGTCCTGAGTATGGACTTGGCAGTTGATGTGATTTATTCGGATGTTTCAAAGGCTTTTCATACAATTCCTCATCATCGGATTATAAATACCTTGTTGAAATGGACGTTCGGTTATTATGTGATAAATTGGATGGTAGGCTGGTTATACAATAGGACAACAAAAGTTAATATTCATCAGTATAAGTTGTCATTTCCAGCTGTTATAGGGGAGTGGTTGAGGAAGTTTTGCTGATTATGGTAAGTTTTCTGAGGTGGTCATGTCAGTGCAGGACCAACAGAAAATTCAGAACTGCTCAGATTTCATATTTGAATGGACTTGATTTGAAATTTAACAAGTCCGTGTTTAAGGTACTGCATACGCGTAAACACATTTTTTTGTACCTTTATAGTATGCTTAACACTATTATTAAAGATAGCTTGAACTATGACGACTTGGAAAATTGCCATTAGTAATTATTTGAGCTCTGAAAGGCAAGTGAATAAAATTTTGAGGAAGATATATTCAGCAGTAAGGAATTACTAACAACTCTAACATCTAGAGATGAGCTGGTTATGATCTCTGTTTATAAAATAGTTTTTGGACTCCTAATAAAACATGGTTCAGTTTTTTTTCCCAAGATCCAGTATTATTAAGTTGGAAAGGTCCTACGATTCTTGGCAAAAATAAATAAGGGCTTTCAAATCTTTCCTATGAAGTTAAACTAGCGAAACTACATCTATTTTCTATTACAGATACTTGTAGGGAGATCTGATTCAGATCCACAAATGCTTGAAAAATCTTGCTATTTGTTGTTTACTAGGATCAGTTTTTTAATTCATAGTAAATGCATCAGAAATAATCAACTGTTATTAGGTATTAAGGTTATGTCCATTAAGTTAGACAATATTTTTGTTTCAGTACAACTGGAAGAAGATGGAATTATCTACTTCAGGAGATTAGACAAATTAATAGTATGGTGGTGTTTAAAAAAAAAAAAGAATTTATGATATGGAGAGAAGGTCTGCTGGTCTTGGTCTAGGTGAGATAGGTTAGTAATGATCTCTGTTAAGGTCCATGGCCGCTACTTGAACCTTGAACTATGAGCAGTTTCTGTCATGTAGTCCAGTTTTAGACTCCTTCAGCTTGAAATTTGCCTGCTGTCTGCTGTCTGAACAATTCATGTAACCAGACAGTTCCACTATTTACAGTTGAAAAGGGTCCTTTTGGATTACTCTACTACCCAAAACATAAAAAAAAAAAAAAAAAAAATTCTGCTGAAATATGTTTGCTTATTGCTGTTGCACGTATTCTCAAATGCTAGTATCCTGTAGATGTAAGAGATTTACAGTCAAATGTACTACCACTGAGATTAGTATAAAACTTAAAATGCTGCTAGTTTTTGTGTAACAGTTATGTACCTTAGTTTAGTACACTTATAATTATTTTTGCTTTTTGCCTGGGTACTAGCAGAAAAGCTCCATTTATTTGGCTTAGTACACATACCAGGTTAAGAATGTACTATAAAACCATTTTCCCACTGTATCTGAGAATTGTAATGCTCTCCATTCTTTAATGCATGCAAGCTGTACTTGTTTTTTCAGTTCAATATGAGCAGACTTAAAAAAAAAAAAAAAAAAAAACTTTTATTCATTGGGTAGGCTTAGAATGGACATAGTAGTATGCTGAAACTTTGAGACAAAGTTAATGAACCAGGAGTAGTTTAAGTGCAATCTCTTCACTATGGCTGTTTTTCACTGAGTTAATTCCAGATTTTTAGTATGGTTATATTCTTCAGACTGCTTCCAAGAATATGTATGTTTGCTATCATTTTCAGGTTTTGCCATTTTCTTTTTTACTTCAAAAGGACATTTTGAATTTGCTTTAAAAAGTCATCAGATTCATTGAAAGAGATTATTTTCACTGTTGTTGCTAATGGGATATTTTGTGCAGTAGTATTGGGACCCAACATTATGTCCTCTTGTATTGCGTCACATCTTTGACAGCAGTCCGTTTTCATTCACAGCTTACTATACAAACTTCAGACCATCTGTGTAGCACACATATTGCCATTTCAGAATACCTTTTATTATATTTCTGGCTGTTTATATTGGTCATATCAAAGTAATTCAGAAATCCAGTGTGCTTGCATAAAGTGCTGCTGCACCTAACATTAGCAAATGCTTGTTGGAGTGGAACATTTAACTGTCTGTGTTCATCGTACTATTTATTGTTGCATTTTTCCGTAGTGGAATGTCCTGCTTGTAGGTAACCCATCATCCTGCACAACTTCTACAGTTATACATTCCTCCAGTGGCCTTGGCTGCTTCCATCCCATTCAGATGTCAGTGGTATAAGGGGAACTTCAGCCAGTTTCATCTGTAGATCTTACTTGGAGTGGTATGTTGTCAGTGCAGTGGTTCAGCCTGCTTCCAGAGAAGTAAAAAAAACCCTAGAGAGGAATCTTCTGTTTTTGCACTGTGTTACCAATGGTGCCTTCGGTATCTGATATTGAAGTACTTGTAAAGCAAAATGATTGTTGAGTTTGTTGGCAACGTGCTTTCATAGCCATCCACTTCAGAATTGTATTCAGACAGGGCCTCTGGTACAGTCATTGAACAGGCTGCCACACTTTCAGTTCCTAGCATGTTGTCCTTTACTAGTTCTGTCTGAAGTTTGTGATTTAACAAGGGGACAGTGGTATCCATTTGCTCCTAGTTCAAGAGGAGGTCCCCACAGATTGAGTTGGAGGTCTTAGTTGCCTTCTCATGAACCAAGGCCCCTAAGGTGGTTCTCCCAGGAAAGTAAAAACTGAGGTCTGAAGTGCTGCAACTTAAACTGGCACCTGTTAACTTGCCTGTGTCAAGGCCAAATGGATCCGCTGCATTGCCGGTGTCCCAGACTTCCTCACAGGATTTCTTCCAACTGATTCAGGATTTATGAGCTTTTTGAAGTCCAGGTAGCCATCTCAGAAAATCCCTGAGCTGTTGGGGTCACTTCTTGGAGGAGAAAGATGGAACCTGCTCATGTGGTGGATGTTCTTCATGTTTCACTGTTGCAGTCATCACACTTGGGTTATCTGCCTGCAGGTAGCCCTCAGTCAGCCCGAATACTAGAGTCTTGGGATTTCTGCGTCGGATGCTGTCGCCTCTTCCATGATGTCATGAGTATAGAACATGCAGCCGATATCATTACATCAGCTTTTCTTGCCACACGGGTGCCCAAAGCAGAAGCAGTTCCCATGTGCTGGTCGGCAGCTACCTGAAGTTTTCGTTTTTCGAGTTTCAAACCTGAAGTCTTCTAAAGCTAAGTATCCCATTGGGGATCCTTTTTTTCTTGCTCTAAATGATGTCAGAAAAAGTTAACATTTGTCTTGCTTGTGGAAAGCAAATATTTCAGAGATTTTCATTCTTACTGCGTCACCTGTTTAGACTCAGACCACAATGTCCCTCACTGTTGGTTTTGTGCCTTGTTCAACGCCCAAACTATTCGTTGTCGGGCTATTTTTGTCTCAATTTTTGGCTCTCGTTCTCCGTATTCCGAAATGGCTTTGGTAAGCCATCCGAATATCGATCTTCTGGAAAAATGCAAAGCTAAAGACAGAGACAGACCACATAGGTCCAAAACTGTCAACGATGCTTCCATTAAGCTAGTCACCAGTCCGCCGGTACTCAGTGAGGCGCTTTCGCAGCCCCTGTTACCCACTTCTACAGATTCGCAGACCTCTACTGAGACCCATTCGGAGTCCGGTATGTAGCGAGATGCTTCTTAGAGTATGGAACCTGCTGGTGTCTCTACCTTGGATGGGTCTGGAACCGCTGTTCAGGCACCAGCTTCTGAGGGTGTATTCAGACCTTCTGATGTTTGTATTAAACCAACTACTTCGTTAATGACTAAAACTATCGAATTTTTCAGGCCCAGAGTTCGCACTATGCCTAGGAAACCGACTACCAAAGCACATTCTCAAGCTTCCATGCCACAGAAACAAATGTTTAGAATGGTTGAAGACCTTATTACTTCAATTAGGGGAAGCCAGCCTTCCCCCTATAAAAGACAAATAATTGATTTTTCCTTCTGATTCTTCAGACCATGAGTCCGATGACTCTGACACCTGTAAT
This sequence comes from Protopterus annectens, assembly GCF_019279795.1. Taxonomy (NCBI): domain Eukaryota; kingdom Metazoa; phylum Chordata; order Ceratodontiformes; family Protopteridae; genus Protopterus; species Protopterus annectens. The sequence goes on from NC_056750.1 coordinate 268,447,584, forward strand.
TACCAGGACATATTCTTGTCTACCTATGAGGACTCCGATGCAGAGGATTCAATTCCCTCAGCCTCCCACCCAGATAACTTTTCTTTCAGTGAAACTTGCATACCCTAAGAGAGCAATTCCGCTGGGAATGCCAGGACTACCCACAGTCCAAAAAGAGACTCGGGGAATTTTTAGACTTGCCTCAGCATAGGCTTCTAGCTATACACCCCTGCCTTGGATATTGTAGATGATGTCTTCATGGAATCCAGCCTTACCCCTGATACTTTACCACCAGCTCCTAGAAAGCCTGACAGGTACTACAGAGTACCTGACTCTCACAAATTTCTCTTTAAAAATCCCACTGTGGATCCAGAGACCATTTCTCAGGGACCTAAAGGTATTAAGGCTTCTACAGCCAAATACCCTACCCCTTCGGACAGGGATTCTAAGGCTCTAGACAGATGGGATAAGAAGGTATATACCTCTGCAACTCTTGCCATCAGGGCTTTAAATTGCCAGTTTCACATGTTGAAGTATCAGCAGCATATTATGGATCTAATTAAACAAAAAAATGTTGTTTGAGTCCTGAGTGTACAGAAAATAAAAACTTACAAGGCTTAATGAATTTTGCAAACCAAGTTGGTAAACATAGTTGGCAGTGTGGTTTTGATGCCTTAGAAGCATCTTGCAGGGCTGCTGTCACTGGGTCTGTTCTGAGAAGGCATGCTTAGCTGAAGGAATAAATCTTGCCAGACCATGTCAAGGCAAAATTACTAGATGCTCCATTAAACCAAGAATGTTTGTTTGGCTCTAAAGCAGAAGAAGTTCTTAAGATGGAGGAAAAAGCTAAATCTTTACAAACTGTTAAAGATTTCTTACAGGTACAGCCACCTAGATTCAGTAGGTATTGGCTTTCAAAAAACTGGTCCTTTCCAGTCCCTCCCAGACCTTCTCAGCCCAAATTCAGGGGCAACAGACCACAAAGACTACAGTCTCATGGTATGCACAGATCTAAACATCAAAAAACTACAGCTTTACTCCATTGTATATCACCTACTCAGGGGTGATCTCTGCCTAACATACAAAGCTATGTCAAACCCAGAGCTGTTGGACATGCTCCACTTAAAGAAATCCCAATCCCTCCGAGCAACACTCTCTAGGGACCTAAACCTTATCACCACAATAAACGGAACATGCTGGAGGGATAGATTTGTGTCCCAGAGACTTCCCATACTCTGGAACAGAGAACAGTCTATGTCAAACAGAGCTCCTCATTAGCACTCTTCAAGAAAAATCTTGATGATTGGATGGGAAGTGGGAAATTCACCCCGGAGATCACTTCTGCGGCTCTGCTCGACAGGGGCACAGGAAAATAATTTTCATGGGTGGCGAAAACCAGGGTACATTTTTTGGCTAGGCTTGTATGGGCCCTATGAACCTATGAGTGCTCCCTCCTCAAAAACAGGGAGTGGTAAGCCACCCCCCCTATGGAAAAAGTTCACAATGACTTGTCCTTAATCCTTCCCAGCCATGCCCAAGTACTTGCACCCCATAGGAGGAAAACTCATCTTGCATGCAAAAAACTGGGAGTATATTACCCAGGACCAATGGGTCTTAGAATCTGTATATCCCTGGGATACAATGTTTATTTCCACTCTCTGCCAACCCCAAGCAGATTACCAGCCCTTCCTCCAAACCAGTGGACAGAGGCCCAAAACCAAGTACTTTCTCTTCTCAGTATCAGGGCTATTCAACCTGTTCCAGCAGAGCAAAGGGGACAGGGTTTGTACTCCAGTCTGTTCTGGTGCCCAGGTAAGAGAATTCTTGGCGACCTATTCTGGATCTGTCAACTCTCAACACCTTCCTGGTGGTACCAAAATTCAAAATGTTTACACTCCAGCAGCTCCTTCCAATGCTAGCCAAGGACTCGTCACCCTAGTCTTAAAAGAAGCTTATCTGCACATCCCCATAAAAGAATCGTGCAGGAAATGTCTACGTTTCAGGGCAAGCTGTATGCACTGTCAGTTCTCTGCACTTCCCTTTGTCTAATCTACTGCGCCCATGGTATTCACAAAGTGCCTGGCTCCAGCCATTGCTTACTGCAGGCAGAGAAATATTGAAATTTACCCATACTTGGACGATTGCCTAATTCAGGCGGACAGTCAGGAATTGCTGCTTCAGCACATGATGTTTGTAAAGAGACTGCTAACTTCTCTGGGATATACCATCAACGAAAATAAATCGCATCTGGTACAAGATTGTATTCCTGGGAGCAAGCTTGAACACAGCTTCCCAGATGGCATTCCTCACTCCAGAAAAGCAGGTTTATTTGACAACTTACTTCAAACTACTGGCCGCCTAAACCCAGCTATCTGCAAGAGTAATACTGCAAGCCCTAGGGGTCATGGCCTCATGTATTCTACTGATTCCATGTGCAAGACTGCATACGAGGAAACTTCAGTGGTACTTAAAAAGTCTCTGGTGTCAACATTCTCAGGACCTGGAAACAGTGATTCCTATCATTCCTTGCCCAAGGACAGTGTTCCTTTGGTGGGCAGAGGCTTGCAACCACAACAAGGGGCTCCCTTTCTCACAACCCCCTGCCGCCCAAGCTCTGACAACAGACGCATCAGACTATGCATGGGGGGGGCTCACATGGCAGGCAAATGAATTCAAGGCAAATGGAGCCCAGGGCATATTCACCTGCATATCAATCAAAAAGAAATGCTAGTTGTACAGAATGCACTGACAGCCTTCAAATACCTTATCCTGCCAGGACAGCTCCTGATAAAGACAGACAACACGACAGTTATGTGGTACATAAACAAGCAGGGGGGAACTCACTCCTACCCACTCTGCAGGTTAGCCGTGGCTCTGTGGAACACCGCCTTAAGCAACCAAGTGCACCTGCAAGCTCATTTCCTGCCAGGCAAACAAAATTCACTGGCAGACCACTTAAGCAGAAATCTAATGGACCCACATGAGTGGAAACTGGAAACCAACTCATTCAAACTTCTAATACACAGGTGGGGGACACCAGAGGTGGACCTCTTTGTGTCCCCCCAAAACCATCAACTAAACAAATTTTGCACCAGAATTCCCCACAGCCAAGCCTGGAAAGTGGATGCCCTATCCTTCACATGGGAAAATCTCTCAGTCTATGCCTTTCCTCCTCTGCCCCTCCTTCCAAAAGTACTACTCAAGATCAAACAGGACAGGTCAAGGACAATCCTTATTGCTCCAGACTGGCCACGCCAGCACTGGTACCTACTCCTACGCTGTCTGACAGCAGTGCCACCCTGGCACCTGCATCAGACCCCCGCTCTGCTGTCCCAGCAGGAGGGACAGATTTTGCATCCTCAGCTGCAAACCCTGAACCTGGTAGCCTGGCTTATTCCCTGAATACATCACCAGCAACTCTCAGCAAACAGGTGCTGGATGTTATCCTTGAGGCCAGGAGGCCTAGTACTAGGAAATCCTATTCAGAAAAGTGGAAAAGGTACTGTTCTTGGAGCCAGTCTTAAGGGAAGGACACAGCCGTGCCCACCTTACCTCAAATCCTAGATTACCTAGCAGAGCTGCTCTACAAAGGCCTATCCTTCTCATCAATTAAGATTCATGCCTCTGCCATCTCGGCTTATTACAATACTGAGCCACCCCTCTTCTTTCACCCTTTGATCAAACAGTTCCTGAGAGGAGCTAACAATTTAAGATCCCCAAGGAGAGCTCCCACTCCTGCCTGGGACCTTAACTTTGTACTAGAGAAACTTACGCTTCCCCCTTTTGAGCTTGCTGCTACAGCAGAGTTAAAATTCCTCTCTTGGAAAACAGCTTTACTGCTAGCCATCACTTCAGCAAGAAGAGTGTCTGAGTTGCAGGCTCTTATGGCTGTGGAACCCTTCATTATCCTCCATGCGGACAGGGTTTCCCCTCGGGACTAACCCATCTTTTATGCCCAAGGTGGTATCCAGTGTGGCTTTAAACCAATCCATCCATTTACCAACCTTTTGTCCTAATCCTCAGAATAAAGGGGAAAGGATCCTGCACTGCTTGGACGTGCACAGACAGCTCAGGTTCTACCTTGACAGGACTAAACCTTTCAAAAAAATCTGACCAGCTGCTTGTCAGCTTTGCTACAGGGGCAGAGGGCAAGGCCATTTCAAAGCAAACCATTTATAAATGGATAGCACACTGCATCCATTTCTGCTACAAACACCATGGAAACCTACCACACAGGAGATCAGGCCTCATTACACTAGGGATACCTCAGCTTCTACAGCTTTTCTCAGGGGAGTCCCTACCAGGGACATCTTGGAAGCTGCAACCTGGTGTTCTGTACACACCTTCACCAAGCATTACCACTTACCTATCTTTTCTAAATCCAGGGCTGGATTTGCCACAGCAGTCTTACAAGGTCTGCTAGCCAGCCCTACTACTTCTGGACTACCCTTCCTCGGCTTTGGGAATCAACCCAAGTGTGATGATTGCAACAGTGAAACACGAAGAACATAGTACAGTTGCGTGCACTTACCATAAATGTAAATGTTCGAGTGTATTCACTGTTGCAGTCTTGGTTACCCTCCCTCCAGCCCCCTGTCTTTTCTATACTTTCTACCTATCCTCTTTTTTGGCCATATCTTATGGAAATGGTATTTACTTTTTTCTTGGGGTGTTCCACACCATGTGATTTCTTCCTGTTTTGGGGGCTGCTGACATCTGGGGCAAGAAAAACTGATTTAATGGCATCTGCTGCATGTTTTATACCCCTGATGACCTGAAGTCATGGAAGAGGCAACAGCATCCGATGCAGAAATCCCAAGACTCTAGCATTTGGGCCAACTGAGGGCTGCCTGCAGGCAGATAAGCCAAGTGTGCTGACTGCAATATTGAATACACTCTAACATCTACATTTATGGTAAGTGTACACAACTGTACTTTTCTGATTCCCCAGATTGAGGTGGGTGATCTTTTATATGTTGGCCAGATACCCACCCCACTCCAGTATATGCTGTGACACCAAGAACTCTGTATTCTCTGCCTTACCATCCAAAGATCTCGTCTGTGCACTCTTCAAAAGATGAAGGTAAATTCCAGTGGGATCCAAAGATTGCTCTCAGGTCCAATTAAGATATAGAGCTTTCATGGACCTGTCAGAGCCAAAACCTTTTGATGTTCCTCCAGTCATAATATACTTGAGTATGTAGTTACAAATGCTTCTGTAGAGCTGGATTTCCTTTCCCCTTTTCCAGGGAAACTTGATGGATTCTACCAGATCAAGGAATCACCCAAGTTCCTTTATAGTAATCCTCTGATTGAGCTCTGGATTCCAGCAAGGAGTCCTTTTCAGGTCCATCCAGAGTCTCACTCTTTGTCTGTGCCATCCTGGTCATCAGAGCCTTAAACTGCTAGACTTGTATACTTAATTACCTTTAGTCCCTGCTAAATAAGATGAAGTCTGAGGCAGAGTACATCACAGGTAAGGATCTGAAGGAGGAGATGCTAGAGTCATTCCATCTATAATTCCAGTTCAGAAAGTGTAAATGTGATGCAGTGGATTCATCTTGCAGGGTAGTAGTGTCTGTTTTTAGGCTCATAGGTACGTACTAGGCTGTTGGTCTGTGAGGATGTTAAGTCTAGCCTTCCATTCCCATGGTAATTTTTAAAGGCGGACAGAACGAAGAAATGTTAAGACATTCACTTGATGCCCCCTATCTACGAGGGAGATGTGTGCTAAACCCGGGATGAATTTGTACTTTTTCATCCATTCATTCAAATTGCCTTGAATAGAATAGAATAGAAAACAAGAAGTACTTGGCTTTAAATGGAGTGGAAGATTTTTCCATAGAAGAGGTGTTTTTTACGATACATACCTATCCCACCAACATGTTCCTGTTATGTTGCATAAGAGATTGAGATCCTCTGAGTGGGTGTTCATTACCCTTGGATTTGCAAATGTGTAATAGGTCTGAGAGGACAGAGTCTGTGGAGGCTCAATATGCAAGAGTGAGGTCACCTGTTTGTAACCTGTATGGTACCGAGAAGAGGGACAAGGCTTTAAGACAGTCTGCATGCTTTTTGTGATTTAGGTCCTTGATTTTTTTTTTTTTGTTTTTTTTGTTTAGTGAGAAGGCATTGTGGTCACTCCAGCTGTGACCAGCTTTTCAACAGGTACATACCGAATGGGGCATTATATTTAATGGTCAGCCTGATGAGTGCTGAATACGGTGGAATGATTACATCCCTGAACCTACTCTACCTTTAGAGATAAAGTTTGCAATGAAAGCTTTCTTAACAGTAGTGGATATATGATGATCATAATATAGTTTGATCTCCCAGGTTACCTGATCCCTGACTTTGGGATCAACTCTCAAGAATGTGTTGTCAATTTGATAGCTACAAGGGGAGTCATGCTTCTCTCTGTCTCTCTCTCTGCCCCTCTCTCACTCTGTCTCTCTTTAGAGACATGCCTGGCTGAGGATACAGCCCCCACCAGATCATGTTGAAGGTGGAGGTCTTAAATGGACCACTGGATAAGGAACTCCTCTTCAGGCCATATGCTTGAAAGTGCCTTTGAAAGACTGGCGAAATAAAGAAAAGACAGTGCAATTAATCTAGTGGCATATTCCTTCAAAAGTACCTAAATTCAGCAGGAATTGCCCTTGTAAGTCTTGGCCTGTGTACCCCACACATACAAAGACAAGCCCAGCAAGGGAAAGGGTTCCAGGTACAGAAAAGAATGGCAAGTAAATTCTTAAAGACAAGCTCTGGGAACCCCAGTAGGGAATAGAAAGGACCCAGCAAGCTTGCTGCCTTCTCTTGACTCGGAGATCTTGCATCCATCCTAAACTTGAGCCATCTGTATCCATGGAGAATAGGTGGGAGTTTGACTGTTGTGAGAACAAAACCAAAGTTGGGAATGTTCCCGCAATTCCCAGAGATCCATTAGTATTGGTTTTACCTCTTTTGCAGGACTTGCTGTATCAGGGGACCAGAGAGAGGGTGAATACCAAAAGGAGAAGAAAATTCAAGATTTTATTAAATGCTGCTCATAATACCCAGAGAGGAAGGCATATAGAAGCTTAATTTTGGACCTTTCAACAATAAACAACTTTTTAATGACTTCAGAATTCAGAATATCAAACTTTCAAGGCCTTCTATTTCTGTTATCCTCTTGAGCCTTCCTGGTTACTGTGGACCTAAAGGA
>NC_056750.1:268459766-268584766 GCF_019279795.1 Protopterus annectens
TGCTACTCGACGCCAGAAGTCTAAACCTCAAGATGCACGCACTCGAAACTCTCCTTAGCATGGAGAACATCGATATCTGTGCAGTAACAGAAACCTGGTTCAAGGCTCCCGAGAGCACCCCATCACTACCAGGTTATACCTCATACCATTCTTTGCGGCCCCAAAACTTGGACCGAACCACAAAAGGAGGGGGAGTATCAATATTTGTCAAAGATACCCACACCTGCAGGTTGGTGGCACAGCACAAAGCATCAGAGACTATCCATGTGCAACTAACAGTGGGTAAAACTGCCTTCCAGTTTATAGCCTGCTACAGACCACCCTCCCAAACCCAGGAGCCCCACTCGGCCTTCCTGAGAATAATGGAAAATATGAAGGTCTCTCCAAACACCATTATATTGGGCGACTTCAACTACCCAAACATAGACTGGGAGCATTACTCTAGCTGCAACACCCTAGCCCAAAGGTTCCTAGAATTTATAAACTCAAATGCTATGGAACAACTTGTTACCACTCCCACAAGAGGGGAAAACATACTGGACCTCATCATCACCAACATGGGGACTCTATGCTCCAGACCAGAAGTGTATCCCTCACTGGTAAGATCAGACCATAAACTAATCTCACTGGATATTCACATCCCGACTCCACCCCCTGCCCTGAAAACCACAGTGAAAAACTTCTCTAAAGCAAATTTCACACTCCTCAAAACCTAGGTGGAATCCTTCAAAGCCCCCGGGCCTGTGGAAAATACGGCCCAGACTACAGAATCCTTTATAAACGCATTCTATGAACACCTTCAGGAATGCATGGATCATGCAATCCCAAATAAAACCAAGACCCTATCATCCAAAGGCAGACGTCCTGTCTGGTGGACCCCAGCCATAAACAAAACTATACAATAGAAGGAGGAAGCTACTACATGATAGAGCAAAATCCCAAAAAGGGAAGGCATCTCTGATCAGTATTAGCAAAACACTATGGGCACTCATAAAATCGTCTAAGGCCAGCTTCGAGAGAAAAAGTTCACAGGACACTAAGGATAATCACAAGGCTTTCTTTAGTTATGTTAGGAACCTGGGTGGGAATTCCCAGATATGCTCAGAATTGGTCCAAAATGACAAAAAATACACCGAACCCACAGACATTGCCAACATCCTAGCTGACAGGTTCAGCGCAACCCCCCCCCCCACCAAAAGGGCAAATATCTATCCTAGCAGAGTGCTGCCCCCCTGACATCTCAGATGCTCAGGTAAGAGCTGCCCTCTCCAAAGCAAAAAACACAGCATCAATGGGACCAGATGGTGTCCCAGGCTGCGTCCTACATGAACTCCAAGAAGAACTAAACCCAAACATAAAACTAATGTCAAATCTCAGCCTTACTACAGGATATGTACCCAAAGAGTGGCGTACAGCAGCAGTGGTCCCTCTCCACAAAGGTGGTGCCTCAACGGATCCTGGAAACTATCGCCCCATAAGCCTGACTAGTTTGGTCTGCAAAGCTATGGAAAGGATCATCATGGACCTCATAAATAAAGATATTGGGGACCTACAGACACTGGGTCCTACCCAGTTCGGCTTTAAGGGCAGATCCTGCCTCTTAAACCTGGTTGATTTCTTTGAAACTGTCACCAAGGCCATTGACGAGGGGAAGGTGGTCCACACAGCCTACCTGGACCTCGCAAAAACCTTCGATACAGTACCCCACTCGGGCATTATAGGCAAGCTCACCAGCTTAAATATAAACCCCTATGTCACTAGATGGGTTGCAAACTGGCTCAAGGACAGGACCCACATGGTTAGAACTGCTGGAGCCATGTCAGACTCCAAACCAGTTACAAGTGGCGTCCCACAAGGCTCAGTCCTGGGACCTCTCTTATTCGGTATATATTTCTCAGAGGTACAGGCCAACACGGAAGGACTGTGACTGACCAAGTTCGCAGATGACTGCAAACTGGGCGCCATAATCGACTCTCCAGCCGACACAAGCATCATCCAAAAGGGCCTCATAGAAACATCACGCTAAATGCCAAAAAGTGTATAGTCTTCCCCTTTGGCAAAAACAAAGTGCCCACAAATTACCACGTAGATGGTAGTCCATTAAGTACAGAAGAAGTAATTCGGGACCTGGGGACCCAAGTTGATGGCATTCTCTCATTTGACAACCACGTGGCCAAAGTGGTTAAAAAAACATTTTATATAGCCCACCTAATCATGAAGGGATTCACATCTAGATCAGGGGAGGTCATCGTGCCTTTTTACTCATCCCTCATCAGGCCCGTAATTGAGTACAATGTCCCTTTTGGGAATGTACCTTACCAGACACCTGCAGCAACTAGAAAGACCCCAGAAATACCTCACCAAGAGGATCAAAGGACTCAAGCAGATGCCATATGCTGCCCGGTTAAAGAAACTCCAGCTCTACTCAGTGGCATACCGCCTGCTCAGAGGCGATCTGTGCCTGACGTATAAAGCCATGTCCCACCCGGAATTAATGGACATGCTGCACCTCAGAAAATCCAAATCCCATCGAGCTACGTGCTCGAGAGACTTGAACCTCAGCACTGAAATAAATAGGACATGCTGGAGGGACAGATTCATAACCCAGAGGCTCCCTTCACTCTGGAATAAAATCCCAGTCCAGTTTAGGCAGAGTCCCTTATTGACTCTCTTCAAGAGGAATCTTGATGAGTGGATAGGAAATTGTAGGTTTACCCGGGGTATCACTTCTGTGTCTCTGTTAGACAGAGGCACAGTATACTAACCTCGAAAAAGGGCATAGCAAAATTAATTTAAAATGGGTGACGAAAGCCAAACACACTCTGGCTAGGCTTATAAATGCCCTAGGGCAGATAGCCTAGTATGAACCTATGAAGCTATAAGTCTGGATGTTGGATAAAATAACTGTGTAGGAAAGGAAAGACTTTAAAAGCATGTTCAGAATTTTCCAAAAGTGTAGAGATCATTCTGCTTTAAGGCTTGGTGCTAGGAAAATAATTAGTTGTTCAACTTAGAGCAGATGAACTCTACTCCTTAACTAGACATTTCCAATTTGTTTTACAAGATCTTTGAGATTCCTGTGCTAGTTTTTACCTGGATGACCTGTCCCCAGCACTTGGCTGTTGAAGCTGAATTTTTTTTTTGGAAAGGTTAGGATCTCTCAAGACATTACCTTAAACATGCTAGGGAACATTGAGGCCTGTTTCTGACTTATAACTGAACGTGCTTAATGTGTTTGTTTCAATTGCTCCAGAATGATAGAGAATGAGCCTGCTGACAAAAAAAAAAAAACCATTCTTTATTGTACCCCGGAAAGAAGTGATGTTTGAGTTGTTGCTAAATGAGGGCATAGTTCTAGAGTTTCCTTCCTCTTGGATACCCATCTCTGTTTTAAGTCATGATTGTTCTGTTTGTCACCCTCCCCAACAGCTGACCCTCAGCTGCTTTCAGCGTCTCTCCCCGTTCACCCGGTTTACAGAACCCACCATAGTCATCACCCCAGCTCAACCTGACCCACATTCAGTGCCAGTGAGGAGATTGAAGGTGCTGGTGCAGTTTCATACTGTTGCTGGGGAGTGTGTCCTAACAATCACCAACCTACAGCAGCCTTGCAAGCTCTGCAGTAGCTGCCTTCAGAGGGTGCATGCTTATTTCCACACGTGCAACTTCCTGATGAGGTGGTATACTGGCTCAAGTACAGAGCTTCCCGGGCTGTTAATGCTGCTATTGCAGCAGGCCTAGGCTACCTAAACCCCAACCTAGTGTGGGAGAGCTGGTGATAGCTGCTTACTCATCATCTTTTTCTACATGGTGTATTCAGCAGCCTTGCAGCTAGTTGAACATGAGTTATCGGGGGCTTAGTAAGAGCTTTAGCTCTGTATGCCACAGGGGCCAGATATGATTACCCCTTAAGTAAAAAAATAAATGCAGAAATACGGAAGTAAATATTTATGTATGTATTATTTTTTTTCATTTTTATGATACCAAGCTTCTCTTGTGGTCACTTCTACCAGAGTTGGCAGTTATGGGTCAGTGTGCATTTGTTTGTGGGAAAAATTTAAAGATTCACCCTGTTCCCCATTAGGATGCTATGGGACTACATATTTCAGGTGTTACATGTTTGTTTTTCTTGTCTGTAGCTTCCGTTATGCTACAAAGTCCAGAAGGCTTAGGATTTTTGCTTGTGTGTGTGTGTGTGTGTGTGTGTGTGTGTGTGTGCTTGATGTGATGAGTTGGCAGACTATAAGCAAATCCTGCAGAGTACTTTGTCAGAAATGTTGGGGAGCAAATCACTCTTCTTCTTCTTTTGGCTTTTCCCAGTTAGGTGTCATCACAGTGGATCATCTGTCCGCTCATGACTGGCAGTGGAGTTTTACAGTGTCTGGTTGCCAGGCCAGTGCCCAACCTTCAACAGAAGGCCCACACACGCACGCACTCATGCCTAGGGCCAATTTAGAGTGTCTAATCCATCTACAGCATGTCTTTGGGATGTGGGAAGAAACTGGCGCACCCGGAGGAAACCCACACGACCACAGGGAGAACATGCAGACTCCACACAGAAGGCACCCCAGCCGAGGATTGAACCGGAGAACCTCTTGCTGTGAGGTGACAACGCTAATCGCTGCACCACCGTGGCTGCCCGTTGGGGAGCAAATCACTGAAATTAAGAAATTATTCTTTTAACTACAGTTCTGTTTTATGAGTACTGACAGACCGTCCCTTACACAGTTCCTGAGGTATCAAACTCAACACTGCAGTCCAAGAGCAGTAGACACTTCAGATGACTGTTCTGCTTCTCACTAGTATCTGCAGCACTAGGAAGATCACCCTGAATGTTAGAGAAATGCATTAATGTGGTAGATATGTTTGCCCAGAAGTATTTTGCAAACACAGTAGAAAAGGTACAGCTATCAGTTGTTGCGTGTGTATTAGATTTGTTTTTTAAACTGAGGCACAATCACATTACATTTTCTCATGTATGTTGCATTGCTACCCCTTGATTTATATTGCAGCATAAAGGCCAGTTCTTTAAAATCATAATGCTTGAGCAATATATCATTAATTTTGTGTGTAAGTCTAACTTTTCCTAAAAACTGTTTCAGTTACAGAAAATACTACTTATAAGTGGATCACTGCGCAAAATATGTAGTCAACTGTTTCGGCATCTAAAGTATAGCAAACATAAATGGGACAGTCTTACTGAAACTTGACATTATGCTGGACAAACCATGCCATAGGTAGGTACTAGGCTATTGGCCCTAGGGCCTATATAAGCCCAGCCAAACGGTACCCTGGCTTGTGCCAGCCAAGAAAATTATTTTAATGTGCCTCTGTCAAGCGGAGCCACAGAAGTGATCCCCGGGGTAAATTTCCCATCTCCCATCCAGTCATCAAGATTTTTCTTGAAGAGTGCTAATGAGGAGCTTTATTTGATCTAGATAGGTAGTTTGTTCTAGAGTATGGGAAGTCTCTGGGACAGAAATCTATCCCTCCAGCATGTTCTGTGTATTCTGGTGACAAGGTTTAGGTCCCCAGAGCATGTAGCTCATAGGGATTGGGATTCCAACAGCTCTGGGTTTGACATAGCTTTGTCTGTTAGGCAGAGATCGTCTCTGAGTAAGTGATATGTGACAGAGTAAAGCTGGAGTTTTTTGAGACTGCCTGCGTAAGGCATCTGTTTGAGGCCGGTAATCCTCTTTGTGAGGTATTTCTGCGGCCTTTCCAGTTGTTGTAGGTGTCTTGTGAGGTACATACCAAAAGGGCGTTTTACTCTATAATGGGTCCAGTGAGTGATGAGTAGAGGGGAACAATGACCTCTTTTTTCCTGGATGAGAAACCTTTTGTGATGAGGTGTGCCATGTAGAAGGATTTCCTGACTACTGTGGAGATGTGATTATCAAACGAGAGACTACTGTCCACCTGTGTCCCAAGGTCTCATCATACTTTCAGTGTTAAGTAGACTATTGCCTGTGTGGTAGTTCATGGGTACAGAGTTTTTACCAGAAGGGATGACAGTGCAGTTTTTGGCATTGAGCTTGAGGAAATGGCTTTGACACCAGGCATCTGTTTCAGTGAGGCCATTTTGTAGGATGTCCACATCGTTACAAGTTTTGATTATGGCTCCTTGTTTGCTGTCATTTGTGAACTTTGTTAGCCAAAGACCTTCTGTGTTAGCCTGTACTTCAGAGAAGTAGATACCAAACAGGAGAGGACCCAGGACTGAATCTGAAGTTGGATTTAGAGTCTGCTCTTTTCACAGTGTGGGTTCTGTCAAGTGAGCCAGTTGGCAACCCATCTTGTGACCTAGGGATCTATACCTAGTTTAGTGAGTTTATCTATAATTCCAGAGTGGGGGATGGTGTCGAAAGCCTTGGCGAGATCTAGATAGGCTGTGTGAACCACCTTACCCTCCTCTGCGGCTTTGGTGACCGCTTCAAAGAAGTCTGTCAGGTTTAGGAGATATGATCTGCCTTTTACAAACCCGAATTGGGTAGGGTCCAGAGTTTGGAGATTACCAATGCCATTGTTTATAAGTTCCATGATGATATGTTCCATAACCTTGCAGACCAGGCTCGTCATTGCTGATGGGATGGTAGGTCCCGGGGTCTGTGGTGGCTCCCCTTTTATGGAGTGGGATAACAGTTGTTGTGTGCCATTCAGTGGGCACAAAGCCTGAGGTGAGGCTATGATTGAACATCATCAAATAAAAATATTATATTATTACCAAGATAAAGACTGTAGACTGCAGTGGTGGTGCTGCGGTAGTGTTGTCGCCTCACAGTTAGATGTTGCCCGTTCGATTCTCAGGGCGTCTTCTGTGTGTCGACATGCGTGAATGGGCGTTCCTTCATTGAAGGTTGTGCGTTAGGCCCGGCAAGCCAGCGCGTAAAAATCTACTGCCAATCATTAGCGGACCGGAGTTCCGCTGTGGCGACCCCTAACCGGGAAGAGCCGAAAGACACAAACAAACCAAGATAAAGACTGTGATGTGCAATGCTGGTTGTTTATGATAATTTATATGATATTAAGATGACTTAAATATAGTATCAACGATTCCTGTGACATTTAGACAAAAGTCAGGAAATACTGTTTTTTCTTGTACAATAGCAACAAATACCACATTCTATGCCCCCTGTGATGTCCCTCTTTTGGGCAGGTAATCAAGAAGTCTGAATCCTCACCACTGACACCAGAGAGGGACGTTCACTTGGAACAAAAATAGATGCACAGTATTTCCAGGTGCAGCTATCTGCACCAAGCACAATTTCCCTTAAGAGGACACAGGGAACACTCCATTCTGGGGCTGGGTTTCCCTTTCTCTCTGTCTTTCTCTCCAGGCCCCCAAGTAAGGCTCCCCACTAACACAGCTGTAGAGTGGTGTCTTCAGCCGAGTGTTCCAAGCCAAGTCTTCTACCACCCTCTCTATGAAACCAGTGTCTCTCTGCTCCCAAGTAGCTGACACGCACATTCTTTGAGATTTGATTTTCACACACACACACACACACACACACACACACACACACACACACACACACACACACACACACCTTGGAAAGGCTGGCACACATTTACCAGCTATGTCCCTCTGCCCAGACTGTAATGTAGGTACTGCCAGCAGAACACTCCAAAGCTGCTGTAAGGTTCTTACAAGGATACTAAGTTATACTGAGTAAAATTAATACCAATACAAATGGTAGTGTTTGACCAATGCAGCAAGGTTTTTAGGAGTGGCCACAGTGTCACCAAATAAGTACAAGTACTGTCAAAGGTTAAAATATTCTCTAAAATGCCCATGCCCCAGGATTCCCACTCCTCATTTATTGATACACTGGAAAATAGGGTACAACCTAACACCCTAATAATGGGCGATTTCAACTACCCCACCATTAACTGTGAAAACTACTCGTGTACCAACTCTTGAGCTCAATGTTTTCTGGAATTCATAAATTCCAATGCCTTGGATCAACTTATCCACACCCCCACCCAGGGGCAGCATTATCCTAGACCTGGTCATTACCAACATGGGCAACCACTGTTCCACACCAGAGTTCAATTCCTCGTTGGTCAGATCCGACCACAGGCAAATCACCCTAGACCCCCACCCCCCATTAGGGAAATGACCGTAAAAAATTTCTCCGAAGCCAACTTCACGCTTCTTAAGACAGAAGTGGCAAACTTCACGACACTCATGCTGACGGACAATAGAGATATGACTGCTGAATCCTATACAATTGCACTTTATAAGCATTTACACGAGTGCATGGATCATGCAATCCCTAACAGAACCAAGATGCTATCCTCCAAAAAAGGAAGCCAATCTGGTGGTCCCCTGCTATAAACAAACTCTACAACAGAAGAAAGAAACTGTTGCAAAAAAGATTAAAATCCACTGATTGGAGGAACTCCGCGGTCAGCCTCAGTAAGTAGCTGAGATCCCTCATAAAATCCTTCAAAGCTAGTTACGAAAACAAAATCGCCACTGATTCTAAAGACAACCACAAAGCATTCTATAGCTATGTCAAGAATCTCAATGTCAACACTTAGATCTGCTCTGAGTTACAGCACAATGGCACTAAATATGCAGAACCAACTAATATTGCCAACATCCTGGCAGATGGGTTCAGTGCTAACTTTACCCCTCTCTCATCCCCTAAAGGGCCCATCTCTATACCGGAAGAATGCAAAGTATCTGTAATCACGGCTGCATAGGTTAAAAACACACTCTCCAAAGCCAAGAACACAGCATCCATGGGACCTGACAACATCCCAGGCTGCATTCTACTTGGACTACAGAAGGAACTGGCACCCCACCTAAGTGCCATGTTCAGTCATAGCCTCATCTCAGGCTTTGTGCACACTGAATGGTGCACAGCAACAGTTATCCCACTCCACAAAGGTGGAGCCACCCCGGGAACTACCTCCCCATTAGCTTGATGAGCCTGGTCAGCAAGGCTATGGAGCGTATCATCATGGAACTTATAAACAATGACATTGGTAATCTCCAAACTCTGGACCCTACCCAGTTCGGGTTTGTAAAAGGCAGATCATGTCTCCTAAACCTGATAGACTTCTTTGAAGTGGTCACCAAAGCCGTAGATGAGGGTAAGGTGGTTTACACAGCCTATCTAGAGCTCGCTAAGGCTTTTGACACCATCCCTCACTCTGGAATTATAGACAAACTTACTAAACTAGGTATAAATCTCTATGTCACAACATAGGTTGCCAACTGGCTCACTGACAGAACCCACACTGTGAAAGTAGCAGGCTCTAAATCCAACTTCAGACTAGTGACAAGTGGAGTACCACAGGGTTCAGTCCTAGGTCCTCTCCTGTTTGGTATCTACTTCTCTGAAGTACAGGCTAACACAGAAGGTCTTTGGCTAACAAAGTTTGCAGATGACTGCAAACTAGGAGCCATAATCAATACTTGTAACGATGTGGACATCCTACAAAAGGGCCTCACTGAGACAGATGCCTGGTGTCAAAGCCATGGCCTCAAGTTCAATGCCAAAAAGTGCATTGTCATCCCTTTTGGTAAAAACTCAGAACCCATGAACTACTACATAGGCAGTAGTCTACTTAACACCGAAAGTGTGATAAGAGACCTTGGGACACAGGTGGACAGTAGTCTCTCCTTTGATAATCACATTGCCACAGTAGTCAGGACATCATTCTACGTGGCACACCATCACAAAAGGTTTTTCATCCAGGAGAAAAGAGGTCATTGTTCCTCTCTACTCATCACTCATTAGCCTCATTATAGAGTACAACACCCCTTTTGGTATGTACCTCACAAGACATCTACAACAACTGGAAAGGCCGCAGAAATACCTCACAAAGAGGATTACTGGCCTCAAACAGATGCCCTACGCAGACCGTCTCAAAAAAAACTCCAGCTTTACTCTGTCGCATATCGCCTACTCAGAGGCGATCTCTGCCTTACATACAAAGCTATGTCAAACCCAGAGCTGTTGGACATGCTCCACATAAAGAAATCCCAATCCCTCCAAGCTACATGCTCTAGGGACCTAAACCTTGTCATCACAATAAACAGAACATGCTAGAGGGATATATTCCTGTCCCAGAGACTTCCCATACTCTGAAACAAACTACCTATCTATATCAAACAAAGCTCCTCACTAGCACTCTTCAAGAAGAATCTTGATGATTGGATGAGAGATACGAAATTCACCTCGGGTATCACTTCTGTGGCTCTGCTTGACAGGGGCACAGGAAAATAATTTTCTTGGGTGGCAAAAGCCAGGGTACCGTTTGGCTAGGCTTATATAGGCCCTAGGGCCAATAGCCTAGTACCTACCTATGAACCTATAAAAGACCAGCCACAATGAAAAGTTTAAATATATCTAATAATAAATAAAACTAACATGAAAATACTGAATATCTATTTACAGTAAACAGAGTTTCAATCACAGGAAATATTAAAAATCACACACATGGATAGATTCACACAGATACAGAAAAACAGTACTTGACTAATATCACTGACTGATCTAAAGAATTACTATTCCCTAGTTACTTACTAAGGCAGGGCAAGATGAAGTGGGTGAGTGGTCTTCCTTCTTGGTCTGTTTCAAAAACAGACTGCCCCGAGACTTCTGTCTCATCTAGTATTAAAACATTATTTCAGTGCTGGATTACATAATGACATCACATACATCTGGTCATCTGACTCTGGTTCCCGCATTACCCCCCCCCCCACACTTTTCTAGAAACTGAACCAGAATGTAGGACATAGGTGTTACCATACACACACACCTCTCTGCTGAGATGTGTTATAGCATTTGGAAGCTATAAAACCATTTCAAAACTTCTACCCTTCCAGTGTTGCAGTTAGTTCACACATAAGAACAGTACAACAGGATTCCTAGTCCTGGTTTTCACAAGCATTTTTTCTCTGGCTGCAGTCAGAGTAAGATACAATTTTTATGGTTTAAACCAGGTAAATTTAATTGTAGACTAGTTTTCAAAGTTAGCTGGACTGAGATTATCCTCTTTTCTCTTCCAGTATACTGTGTTACAATGCATTTATTTCAACACTTACAATACAGTCTGACATATAGGTGTATTTCTCTTCTGTCTACCAGAACCCATTGCTGGTACATTTTTAACACGAGCAGCTTTAGAAATGCATTTTCAATACAAGCATCTGTACAAATCAGTTTGATATAAACATGACATATAATTTTTTACGAGACCTCAGCTAGCTGTGCAGGCATATGTTACACATCCACTGCCCTACTTCCCCTGGCATAGCTGACAATACCTCACCACATCACCCCACCCCAGAAGGAACTGCCCAAATCAGGACTGCTCTGCAGAAAGATAAGGTGGCAAGCCTATCTACTAGGTGAACTGATACGGTTTCTCTTCCTCTGTGCAATAAAGACAGTATAAAATAGTTTATCTGCAGTCTTGTCCTTTTTATAACAGCTGCTCAGCTCCTGATATCAGCAGGACTGATTACCTGGCTGTTTGTCAATAGTACCTGACCAGGTAAACTGCAGAGTACCTGACCAGGTAAACTGCAGATTTCTTTGTTTTTGCAGTATGTCTTGCAGGTGGAGACAAATTTGTCTGTAAAGTTTGAGAGGTTCGGCTTAAAAATGGGGTTGGGCTATCCCATCTCTTGATTCCAATGCAAGGAAATGAAATTTATTTTTTTAGAAAGCACAGGTAGGTTTCTGGTACTTGCACAGTACTGGAACCACGGCAACCCAAGTGTTTAACTAAATTATAGGAGAAGGTGGAGTTTTTCCGTTAATTATCCAACCACAAGGTAAGTAATGCTGGGCTGTTCTTTTTTTTTTTTTTTTCTATTTGATGTCTTTTATCCATCTATCCATGGAGTCTTGTTCTTTTCAGTAATAGAGAGCTTATGATTTATTGAAATTACGTTGACTTAGGGATAAATATTACTTCTGTATTATCTTCCACAGTTGTTTCATTTGGTATTAATTCTGTAGCATACTGGGTTTCTGCTTTGCTGATTAAATTATTCTTATTACTATTATGTATTTCTGTAGTTCTATTAGTAATATGTACTGTTAGACAATTGATATTAATTCATGTAAATTGTTAACTAATTGAGATGATCAGCAGTATTACTTCACTATTTTAACACCTTGAACTAGAAATGTTCAGTTTTCTAATGCTTCTTGACGCTATGATAATAATAATAACTTGAATTCTGTTGTCTGTGTAAGTCTGGAATGCTTTCAAATGCATTTCTGGAATGTCCACTGTTTGCCATTAAATTGCTGCGGGAAAAAGTGCCAGCACTGCAGGGTTCCTTTCTGTTGCTTATGCAAAATACACCAATGATTACTCTGGGTATGAAACGTTTTTGTGTAGATTCTTTTAGAAAAAGACCACAGGTAGGTCCTGAGATTCACAGAAAAGCAGGAACACTACTAGATGTCCTTCCATTATCACTGTTGTTGTATTTTTCACCTTGGGGATCTCCTGCCAAGGATAGCCTAACATCCGGCCAGTATACAAAAGCCTTCAACTCTTACAGACACTGTATGCTTCCCACATAGGATGTAGGGCATAAAGTTGAAGTATGGACACAAGCACTCAGAATTTCTATGCCGCCAATTCGAACACCATTATTGAACGTCAGTCTGTCCCTATACTGCGCTGGTTACCAAGCCATTTTTCAGATAAGTGCTTTGCTGGGGTTTCTTCTGTTCTTTTTCTTATTGGTTGTTCTTGTGTTCATGCCATCCAGAAAGGGAGAATGTCAGTGTGGGAAGCAGATTCTCCACAAAGACCGTCATGACCAGTGTCTTTTTTTTTGAGTGCTTCCCAAAATCATATGCAGTGCTGTATCTGCCAGGCTTTTGTGCCTAAGACCCTACATATTCTCCTTTCTTCTTAGTCCATATACCTGCAGCACCATCTTAAGTTATTTGCTCAGGTTGTAAACAGTAAACAGAGCGTCGAAGGCTCTCCCGCACAAGAGAATACTGACAGACAGCTGCTGAGCTGTCTTGAAAGCAACTTAATCAAAATAAAAAATAGTTTTTCAAGCGTGTCGGCTTACCAGTTCCAGACAGCAGCTTTGAATAAAAAACAGTTAAAACATTTGACAACATCATACACAAGTCATAGTCAGACAAAAGGTGTATCCGACATAAATGCCCCATTTATTAAAGACTAAAATATAAAATCCCATAAATGTCAAATTGGAGCCTCCTTAAAAAAGACATAAAAAAAAAAAATATGTAAATATAATACACCTAAAGGTAAAGAATAAACAATAACACCAGTGTACAGGCTAATTTGAACATAGCAACAAAGCACCTTATCTAAAAAACACATCGTAAAGTAATAAGTAATCTATATCAGATCAAAAATGACATACAGCTGGAAATACAAACGTTGGGCATAGAGCAAAAGTCACCAAAATGGAGGTGACAGATTGAACTCTTAAGGTCAATATCATTGTCACTTTTGAATTTTTAATGGTGCTATTTCTTAAATTAACACCAATTTTAAAGCAGGAAAAAATAAAAGATGTCAAAGCCGTTTTTAACATCTATCACAGGATACAGATTTACCATTGTTTAGTGAATTTTTATAAAACGCTAAATGTTCATTTTTGTATTTAAAATTTGAGATGGATGTTATTAAGGTAAGTTTAATCTGCCATTCAATTCCACGAGCTTCAGTAGGTATAACAACAAAGACCCCTCTAGTTTGTAATAATAGAACTTAAAATAAATATTATCAAAGATAATAGTGTGATGTCATTTTAGCTAAAGCATTCTCAAAAATTTGCCTTTCTTTTACTCTTCTATATTCATATTTTTTTGGTAATCATGATCGCAACACTAAAACATAAATACTTAAAACTGTTATCTTGCAAGACTTTAAAAAAACATTCCCATTTTATATTGGCATTTAGGTTATAGATAATTAATAAATGTATTATGACTCTAAAGCGCTTGGCTTATATTACATTACTAAACGCTTTGTTTTTTTAAAGCGTTGGGTATTCTTTCATAATGGCAGAAATGCTGTAATGTCTTCCAGTGACCAAATCTGCGTCAATAATACAGCTCTGTGTTTTTTTAATTTTTAAACGTTATTCTTAGAATGGCAGATTAAACTTAACGCCTTTCCATTTAGAGGCTTGCCTGTGACATTTTTCCCCACTCAGTTTTATTAAAAATGATGCGTTACACTAAATAAGGTCTCTGGCATATATGCGTAAAACTAGTGACAAACTTTGCTTGCCTGTTTCTTTTTTGTTGCTGGAAATAGGTCTTTTTGGTTTTGTTAGGCTGTTGTTTTTGTATTTGTACCATCGTTGTTTTTTATAGTCTAATGTTTCACATTTGATAATTAGTTATTACCTTTTGCTGCCTGTATCTTTATAAGTGTTGTTTATTATATTTTCATTTGATACTGATATAATTAGTTTATTATAACAATAAATGTTTATTTTTAATTGGTTATAAGATGTCTTTTAATGCTATGTTTTTAATTTTTATGGCATCTAAATGTTTTTTATGTGCATTCTATGTCATTATTACACTTTTTATTTTATTTTGATTTGATTTTTTTTTTTTTCACTGGTATCAAATGTTTTTATCTCATATTTTTTAGCCAGCTGCCACGGTATATCAAATAAGACACCTAATTGTTTATTTTCATTTGCGCGGCTAGTTAGCTGCCTTTGTATATAACCTCTGTCAGTCTGCTCTTGTTTTGCTCATTCTCCTGGATGTTCTGTTTAATTTTTATTTTTCAGTTTTTTGTATTTGCTCAGGTTGCTATAATGGAATCCTCCTGTTCTGAGGGACAGCTGGCTGCCAAGGAAAAGGCCAAAAAGACAGGCCAGACCCGGCTGCTGTCCAGTCTCTCCAAGGCATCTCTTTAGAGGTTGGTGATAGCCCTGAAGACCATCTGGTGCTTGCTTCAGATTCCTCTGCTGTGACCCTCTCAGTGGCTGGCGTGGATCAGGCTTCTTTCATACTGTCGGAGGCTTTTCGGACATCTGTACCTGATGTTGAGGGGGAACTTCGGCTGATATCCAAGGGAATGAGGGGGATTCCTCATATTTTAGAGCGGGAGGAGATTCCTAAAACTATAGATTCACATCAGGGTTCTGGCCCTCTGAGGGTGTTTCATGTGGATGTCCCATAGAAAAAGGAATAAAAAAAACAAAGGATATTTCCCTAGTTGTAAAGGGTTTCACTCGTGGTTTATTTAATGCTTGGTCTTGAAGCCACCTCATGGAGTCTCTGTTTCTGCTTCTCCCTGGTCTTCCACTCTAGTCAGGAGGCCTAGAAATTGGATTCATCAGATGAGGATCTGGACTTGGGGGAAGAATCTTTTGTTTATTCTTCCCAAATCCCTTTCCTCTTGACTATGGTTCAGAGAAGGACAACTCCTTAAGTCCAGATTCCCCTTTGGGGATATCATTGCCTGCATGATGGACTATTTTAACTAATTACAACCGAGTCAGTCTCCAGGCATTTCTCCAGTTACCCCCTACAGTGCCTGTTGGCATCAAATATTGCTTGTTCGTGTTTGCATTAATAGTTCCAAAACCATGCTGCATACAAGTAACAGAATATTTTATCTTGAATCATAAATGTTGATAAACACAACTGTGTTGATATTTGTCCCTGTCAATGAGTATTTGTTAGAACTGTTAGGTGATAAGTTCAATTTTTAAAGGCTCAAGCCACACCCACTAGGAGTTAAATGTACACACTCAGAAGAGCTGTACTAGTGGGACTGAGTTAAGTAGGTTTGTTCCCAGTTATCTGATATTCCAAAAAAGGTATTCTGAGCTCTTACATATGGAGTTTCCCAGACCATCTGCTGTTCCTCTTGTTTTGGCTGCCTTTCTAGATCCTTTTCTTCAATTTCTGTACCCTGATTCTCAGCCCTCTGCACCAAAAAAGCCAGATGGGTTTTACAGGGTGACTGAGGAGTGCACATTTCTTTATACATGCTCTTTTGCTGACCCTTTTGTAGTGTCATTCTCTTCTGACAAGCTGTTCAAGTTGTTGACCTCCACCAAGCTGCTGCCTTCTGATAAGGATGGAAATATTGAGCAAGAAAGTTTATACTGCTGCCAACTTGTCCTTTAGGGCCATTAACTGTCAGACTCATTTGGCCTGATTTTGTTTTGTTTCTTCTTTCTCATGTTTCTAAGGTGGTTCCTGACTCTTGGGGAAAGCCTTCTGCCATTCCCTGTCGGGCTCCATTTTGCAAGGTGTTTGCCATTCAGTCAGATGTAGCAATGATGCAGCTGGTGTCTCTTTCAGGGCTGCTACCTTTGGTTCAGTCATGAGACATTATTCTTGGCTTCATCTTCAGGCTTTGCCTGATGACATCACGGCCACACTTTTGAATGTTCCTTTGGATAGCAGAAGTCTTTTTTGTTTTTTCTGCTGCTGACCTTTCTAACTCCCATCTAGGACAAGGGCAAAGCTTTACAAGAGCTGAAACTTATTTTTGTCTCTCCTATTCATAAGTTTCAGAGGAGCTATCCTTCCTAATCTGCCCTTGTTCGTTGGCAGTCTTGCCGCCCTCCTAAGGGTAAAAAGAATTCTAGGTGTATTCTCCTGCTAAGTTTACTCGTGCTCCCAGAAACCTTTTTTCAGGACAAGCCTGGTTCTGTTTGACAGTTTGCTTACCCCTCCTCTCTGCCAGGTTCCCTTGTCTCTGCCTTTCCCTGACTCTCTTCCAAATTGCCAAATTGGCTACAAACTATCTCAGACTCTTGGGTTCTAGCCATTATCCATCAGGGATACATCATGGCTTAGAAGTACCTTCATCCCTTTTCAGGCATTCTTGAACCTCCTAGGGAACAGCACTTTCATTTCTCAGAGGTTCTTCACTCTCTTTTGGATAAGGCACCATTCCTAGGTGGGGAAGGAATTTGATTCCAGAATGTTTTTGGTCCCACGAAAGGAGGTTACATGGTGACCAACTCTGGATCTTTCCCTGCTAAACACTTTTCTCAAGATTCCTTCCTTTCGGATGTTATCCCTTCAGTCATGATGTTCTTCGTGTTTTACTGTTGCAGTCATCACATTTTGGTTATCTGCTTGCAGTAGCCCTCATTCGGCCTGATTAATAAAGTCTTGGGTCCTGCGTCGGTTGCTGTCTCATCTTCCATGACGTCAGGTAGTCAGGGGTATAAAGCATGCAGCCGACGCCGTTACATCAGTCTTTCTTGCCGTGCGGTGCCTGAAGCAGAAGCAGTTCGCAAGTGCCGGTTGGCAGACATCTGAAATTTTCGTTTTCAAGTTTCAGAACCGAAGTCTTCAACTAAGCTAAGTACCTCGTTGGGGAAACTTTTTCTTGCTTTAAACCGATGTCAGTAAACGTTAATAATTGTATTTCTTGTGGAAAGCAAATACCTCATAAAGATTTTCATTCGTACTGTATTCCTTGCCTAGGCCCTGACCACAACGTACCTCGCTGTCGGTTTTCTACCTTATTTAAACAACGAACTATTTGCCGTCATTATATTTACGCTTCTAAATATTTTGGTGGTTGTTTGTCTTTCGGCTTTTTCCCGGTAAGGGGTCACCACAGCAGAACTCCGGTCCGCTAATGATTGGCAGTAGATTTTTTACGAAACGCTGAGGTGCCAGCTTGATGCCCAACCTTCAACGAAGGCACTCCCATTTACGCACACATGTCTTTTGAACGCTACCCAACCGCTGGGAGGACATGCAGACTCCACACAGAAGGCACTCCCAAGCCAAGCCGAGGATCGAACGGGAGAACCTCTTGCTGTGAGGTAACAACGCTACCACCGTACCACCGCGGAAATTTATTTCGGTACTCTGTTCAGTTACCAAGATATGGCTTTGGTTAGCCACCCGACTACCTACATTCAGAAAAATCGCAAAGATAAAGACAGAGACAGACCGCATAGCTCCAAAGCTGCCGACAGCGCTTCTCTTAAGCTAGTCGCCAGTTCGCCGGTACTCAGTGAGGAGCTTTCGCAGCCCCTGATGCCAGCTACTTCAGATTTGCAGGCCACTACTGAGACTCATTCGGAGTCCAGTATGCCACAGGATGCTGCTTCTACTGTGGAACCTGCGGATGTCTCTGCCTTGGATGGGTCCAGAGCCACTGTGCAGGCACCGGCTTCTGAGGGTGTATTCAGGCCTACTGACTTGTATATTAAATCGACGCCAACTTCTTCTTCAAGGCCTAAAATTTGATCTATGCCTAAAAAAACGACGCCCAGACCGCATGGTCAGGCCCCTATGCCTAAAAAAAAAACAAATGATAAGAATGGCTGAGGACCTTATTACTCTAATCAAGGGAAGCCACCCTTCCCCCTCTAAACCTAGGACTGATTTTCCTTCTGATCAGGATTCTGATATTTCTGTTTTCTCTGATGACCAGGATTTGCCCTTATCTACCTATGAAGATTCTGTTGCAGAGGACTCCATTCCCTCTGATTCCCCTCCAGAGGATTTCTCTTTTGGTGAAATCTTGCATACTCTTAGGGAGCATTTCCGATGGGATAGCCAGGATTACTCTGACTCCAAAAAGAGGCTTAGGGAATTCTTACTCCTGCCTCAACACAGGCCTTTAGCTATCCCTCCTGTACTGGACATTGTAGATGATGCCTTCTCGGAATCTAGGCTGACCCCTGACTCTTTACCTCTTGCTCCCAGAAAACCTGATGTGAGAGTTAGGTACCCTGTAAATACCCAAGTTCCTCTTTAAAAATCCAACTGCAGATCCTGAGACCATTTCACAGGGACCCAAGGGCATTAAGGCTACTACTGCCAAAAATCCTACCCTCCCTGATAGAGATTCCAGGGCACTGGATAGATTGGGAAAGAAGGTATACACTTCTGCTACTTTAGCCATTAGGGCGTTAAACTGCCAGTTTCATATGCTGAAGTATCAGCAACATATTTTTGGATTGCTTAAACAGAAAATGATGTTAATTCTTGACTCTGCTGAAAATTAAAGAATTACGGGATTTAATGCATTCTGCTGAACAAGTTGGAAAACATACTTTGCAATGTGGTTTTGATTCATTAGAGGCATCTTGCAAGGCTGCTGTCACTGGGTCTGTACTTAGAAGGCATGCTTGACTTAAGGAGCAATCTTTGCCAGATCATGTTAAAGCTAAATTTCTGGATGCTCCCTTAAACCAAGACCGCCTGTTTGGCAACAAAGCAGAAGTAGTACTTAAAAAGATGGAGGAAAAAGCTAAATCTGTGCAAACTGTTAAAGATTTCCTGCAAGCACAACCTCCCAGATCTAGTAGGCACTGGCCGTCTAAGAATTGTTCCTTTCTTGCCTCTTCCAGGCCTTCTCAGTCCAAACCCAGAACCAGCAGAACATCCAGGCTTTAGTCCCAAGGTACTCGCAGGCCTAAACAGTGGGGGGCTCCCACTTCCAAAGCAGGGAGTAGTAAGACCCCCTCCCCCCATGGTAAACTGTCTCAGTGACTTAACTTTAAACCTTCCAAGCCCTGCTCAACTGACTGTTCCTTTAGGGGGAAAGATTGCCATGCATGCAAAAATTGGGAACTCATTACCCACGACAAATGGCTTTTAAATTCCATTTCCCAAAGATACAGATTCCACTTCCACTCCTTACGAACCCCAAACGACTGGCCAGACCTACCCTCAAATCAGTGGGCAGAGGCTCAAAAGCAAGTTCTCTCTCTTTTAAGCATCAGAGCTATCCAGCCTGTTCCAGAAGAAGAATGGGGACAAGGTTTTCACTCGAGACTTTTTCTGGTACCCAGAAAAGACAATTCCTGGCATCCTATCCTGGACCTGTCTATCCTAAACACATTTTTGGTAATCCCAAAATTCAAGATGCTAACTCTTCATCAGCTGCTTTCCATGCTAGGCAAAGATGCCTGGTTGGCAACATTGGATTTAAAGGAAGCCTACCTGCACATCCCAATAAGGGAATCTTGCAGAAGATAGTATGCTTCAGATCAGGCTGCATGCACTATCGGTTCTCTGGCTTATCTGCTGCTCTCAGGGTATTCACAAAGTTCCTAGCTCCAGTCATTGCATTTTGCAGTCAAAGAAATATTCAAATATACCTATACCTGGACGATTGTCTAATTCAGGCAGAAAGCCAGGACATACTATTAAATCACCTGGCATTTGTAAAGAAATTGCTAACTTCTCTGGGGTACACCATAAACGAAAAGAAATCACATCTTGTACCCTGCCAACAAATTGTATTCCTCGGAGCAAGCTTGAATACAACTTCCTAGATGGCCTACCTCACGCCAGAGGAAAAAGTTCATTTGACAGCCTACTTCAAACTACTGGCCACAAAGACCCAGCTGTCTGCAAGGAAAATTCTGCAAGCCCTGGAGTTCATGGCCTCCTACATTCTACTAATTCCATATGCAAGACTGCATATGAGGAAACTACAATGGTATCTAAAAAGCCTATGGTGTCAACATTCTCAGGATCTAGAATCAATAATTCCTATCATACCGTGTTTACAGATAGAGTTCCTTTGGTGGGCAAAGGCCTGCCACCAGAACAAGGGACTGCCATTCACTCTACTCCCTGCCACCCAAACCCTAACAGATGCATCAGATTATGCACTTGGCAGGGCAGTGCATTCAGGGCAAATGGAACCCAAGTCAAATACACCTGCATATCAATCAAAAAGAAATGTTAGCTGTACAGTATGCTCTGACAGCCTTCAAGGACCACATTCTTCCAGGACAATTATTGGTAAAGACCGACAACACCACTGTTATGTGGTATATAAGCAAGCAGGGGGGAACCCACTCTTACCCTCTCTGCAGACTATAGCTATGGCCTTTCCTTCCCTGTCTCAAGCTCGAGCTTCAGTGGTGGATTGATCAGCATTCTCGCAACCCAGGGCTTCCCTTTTAAGCTTCAGTTCCCACTCAGGAACTCTTTTTGCAGATGTTTCAGAAAGGGGGTGGGGTGTCTCCTTTGGCTTCCTTAAGGTTCAAGGTCTCATGCCTCCTCGTCAGAGGTCAGAACATATCATCATAAAGGAGATTAGGGCTCCGATTCTGGCTGTGCAGGCTTTTCAGCCCCTGTTTCATCCCAGGCCACTGAAAGTTTTCACAGACAATACCACAGTGATGTGGTTTGCCAGCAAGCGGGGCGGGACACAAGGTCTTCTTTGCTGATTAGCTCTTCAGGTCTAGGCTTGAGCTGTCCAGTATCAAGTGACTCGTCAGGCTGTCCACATTTCCTCAGAGGAAAAAATCCAGATTCTTTGAGGAGGTCCAGCACACAAGCTCACGAATGGGTGCTTAACAGAGATGTGCCCTGGACACTGTTCATTGGTGGGGTATTTCTCAGATCTTTTTGCCTCTCCTCAGAACAGGCAGAGTTCTCTATTCTGTTCAGAGTCCTAAGCCCTCTGGCTTGGAAAGTGGACGCCCTGTCTTTTCCTTGGAAAGGAATGTTTCTGTATGCCCCCACTATGAGTTCTGCACAAGATTATGCAGAACTCCCCTAAAATCTTGCTGGTGACTCGATGTTGGCCCAGACAACATTGGTTCCTCCTCCTTTTTCACTTGGCCAGGGACAGTCACCAGAAGTTACCTCAACAGTTGGGTCTCCTCATAGAAGGTAAGGGGTCTCTTATCTATCCTCACTTGCCCATTCTTCAAATGACATTGTGAATAATAGTTTTGATCCCTTTTATGCACCTCTTTACTAAGAATGTGCTTTGGGTCCTGCAGGAGGCCAGGAAACGCACAACCAGAAAATCTTGTATATTTAAATGGAAAAGATTTTTTTGTCTGGTGCCTCTGTTGCCATCAGGATCCCCTGTCTGTGGAGGTTCCTCTGGTTCTTCTCTTATTTTTGTGATCTGCTCCCTGCTGGGTTGACGTATTCTTCAGGTAAAGCTCACCTGTCAGCAATTTCTACTGGTCTGCCTTTGACTCCTCCTCTGTCCTCAAGCAAATCCTTAAAGGCATCCCTCATATTAGGCCACCCAGGAAGACTGATGTTCATCGTGCATACAGCTGCAGTAATCACAGATGGGTTTTCTGCCGTCAGGCGGGTCCTCGGTCGGCCGAATTCCAAAGTCTAGATCCGACGTCGGTTGTTGTCGCTTTCTTGCCTGACGTCAGTGCGACAGGGGTATATAAGACACAGCCGACGCCATTTTCTCCAGTCTTTTTTGCCGCGCGGTGCCCGAAGCAGAAGAAGTTCGCAAGTGCTGGTCGGCCAGCTCCTGAAATTACGAAATATTGGAAACCAAAGTCTTCTTTAAAAGCTAAGTACCCCGTTGGGGAAACTTTTCTTGCCTCAGACCGATGTCCGACAAAGTTAACAATTGTATTTCTTGTGGGAAGCAAATACCGCATAAGGATTTCCATTCCCTCTGCATACCTTGTTTAGGCCCAGAGCACGACGTCTCGGCCTGTCGCTCTTGCGCTACTTTCAAAAAACGCACTATTAAGCGTCGGGCGGAGTTCGCCCAGCACTTTTTTTGGTAAAGCCTTTGATTATAAAATGTTGTCGGATACTCCGACTACCGTTTTGTCCAAAAAACGCAAGGACAAAGACCGACACACGAGGCCCGCGGTCTCCACCGACACCACGCCAAAACCGGCTACACGTGGTCCGGTTCTCAGCGAGACTCCTACGCAGCCCCTGACTACCGACGACACTTCTTTGGCGGTGTCCTCTGTAACCGAGACCGCAGGTACCTCGACCCATACCCAGACTGCAACCACCAAAGCCACTGTGAGTGTTGAGCTTCCTAATGTGGACAGGTCCACTTCCACCCATGGTGTCTTTAGACCCTCATCTTCCTTTTCCATAAAGGCCTTTACTAAGTCCAAATCAGCCATGCATCCCAAGAAGCCTGTTGCACAGGGCCCATCTCCAGGCCCCATGCCTAAAAAGCAGATGCTAAAAATGGCTGAGGATTTAATTACTCTTATCAGGGGTTCCCAACCCCATCCAGACAAGAGACCCAGAGTGGAGGAAGCTTCTCCCTCTTCTGACCAGGAATCCATTTTTTCAGAACATTCTGATGAAGAGGAACACTCGTACTCCCCTTTTGAAGATTCGGATGCTGAGCAGTCCATTCCTTCTGTATCTCCCCCAGAGGATTTTTCCTTTGGGGAAACCTTGCACACCTTGAGGGAACACTTCCATTGGGAAGGCCAAGACTTTTCTGATTCCAAGAAAAGACTTGGGGAATTTCTTTTGTTACCTCAGCACAGACCTCTGGCGATACTTCCTGTCCTGGACATACTTGATGATGTTTACTCGGAGGCTTGCCTAAATCCGGATTCCCTGCCTCCTGCCCCAGTCAAGCCTGATGGGTACTACAGAGTTCCCAACTCTCACCAATTTCTTTACAAAAGCCATAATGCTGACCCTGAAACCATTTCTCAAGGCCCCAAGGGAATGAAGGCCTCTACTGCTAAGAATCCACTACCTTCCGAAAGAGAGTCTAGATCCTTAGAAAGGTGGGGAAAAAAGGTATATACCTCGGCCACCCTAGCCATGAGGGCCTTAAATTGTCAGTTCCATATGCTTAAATATCAGCAGTTTCTGTTATCACAATTAAGAAATAAAATGTCTCAACCTGAACAACCAGATTTGAAGGAGTTGCAGGACATGATGCATAGTGCAGAACAAGTGGGTAAACACACTTTACAATGTGGCTATGATGCCTTAGAGGCCTCAAGTAGAGCTGCTGTGACAGGATCAGTCATTCATAGACATGCCTGGCTTAGGGAACAAACCTTGCCTGACCATGTTAAAGCTAAACTACTAGATGCTCCTTTACAAAAGGATGTACTATTTGTTACTAATGCTGAGGAGATACTACGGAAAATGGAAGAAAAAGCTAAATCTGTGCAAACTGTCAAAGCTATTCTACAGGTTCAACCACCACATTTTAGCAGAAATTGGCCTTCAAAAAACTGGTCCTTTCCAGCCACGGACAAGCCACAAAGAGGTAGATACAGCCGCACAAGGGGCAGAGGACAACCTCAAGGATCATATAGAGGCAGACAATGGCAAACTCCAGCACCAAGAGGTGGCGAAGACGGTGCACAACAATACAGGAAACAAACCCAATGACTTCCCCCTTTTCAGGCCAAGCAAGTCTCAGCTGACAGCACCCTTGGGAGGAAAGCTGGCATTATTTACAAGAAATTGGCATACAGACAAATGGATCCTGGACATTATGAACAGAGGCTACAGATTTCATTTTCAGACTCTTCCAAAAATGAGAAGCATGCCGAGCCTGCCACACAATCAAAGGGCAGAGGCTCAAATACAAATTTCAAAGCTTATGGACATGAAAGCTATTCAAGAGGTACCTACTCACGAACAAGGTCAAGGTTTTTATTCCAGACTTTTCCTGGTACCAAGGAAAGGAACCGACTGGAGACCTATTTTGGACTTCTCCATCCTAAACGCATTTCTACTCGTACCAAAATTCAAGATGCTCACATTACAGCAGCTTCTTCCCATGCTGGGCAAGGAGTTTTGGCTGGTAACATTGGACCTCAAGGAGGCATACCTGCATGTCCCAATCAGACAAAGCTGCAGAAGATACCTCAGATTTCTTGCAGGTTCAATCCACTATCAATTCTCTGCATTGCCCTTTGGCTTATCTACTGCGCCCAGAGTATTCACGAAATGCCTGGCATCAGTAATTGCCTACTGCAGACTTCAAGGGATACAAATTTACCCTTATTTGGACGACTGCCTGATCCAAGCGGACAGCAAGCCCATACTTCTGGAACATCTGGCTTATGTAACACGGTTATTGAATTCTCTGGGATACACAGTCAACAAAGAGAAATCCAGGCTAACACCATCTCAGAAAATAACTTTCCTGGGTGCCAACTTGGACACAAACACCCAGATGGCCTATCAGAAAAACAGGGGCAACTAACTCAGTACTTCAAATACTAGCAAACTGTACCAGGCTCACTGCAAGGAAAATCCTGCAGGTTCTGGGCTTCATGGCATCTTGCATTCTTTTAATCCCATGTGCAAAGTTGCATATGAGGAAACTTCAATGGCACCTAAAAAACCTATGGTCTCAACACAGCCACAGTTTGGAAACAATAATACCAATAATCCCATGTTTGCAAAAGAAATTTCTATGGTGGGCCCAAGCATGCCAAACAAACACAGGTCTTCCATTCTGCAAGCCTCAAGCAAATAAAGTCATCACAACAGACGCCTCAGACTACGCCTGGGGGCACACATGACAGACAGGTGCATTCAGGGCAAATGGTCCCAAAAGGAAAAGCACCTTCACATCAATCAAAAAGAAATGCTAGCAGTGATAAATGCAATTACAGCTTTCAAGTAACTCCTGCATCCAGGGCAATTATTGATAAGAACAGACAACACCACAGTAATGTGGTACATAAACAAACAAGGTGGAACACATTCATACCTCCTGTGCAGGCTAGCCATGTCACTTTGGAACTTGGCTCTGGAATGGCAAATCGAACTTCAAGCACAGTACTTGCCAGGATTGGAAAACACGCTGGCAGACGATCTAAGCAGAAATATGACAGACCCACACGAATGGAAGTTGCATCCTCAAGTGTTTACAAAGATAATCCAAGCGTGGGGAAGGCCAGACATAGATCTCTTCGCCTCCCACAGGAATCATCAATTAAAAAAGTTTTGTTCAAGGACCTTTCATCCAAAGGCCTGGGGAGTGGACGCACTTTCTTTCAGTAGGGCAGCATGGACAGTTTACGCTTTCCCACATTTGCCTCTTCTGCCCAAGGTGCTCTTGAAAGCAAGAGCAGACAGACCAAAGATTATACTGATTGCTTCAGACTGGCCAAGACAACACTGGTACTCACTCCTGAGGAGCCTAACACATACTCCTCCCTGGACCCTACACCTAATGCCTCTTCTACTGACTCAGCACAGCTACAAAACTCTTCACAGTCAGCTGAAAACACTCAATCTGGCTGCATGGAAAATTCCTTAACACCACAACAGACCCTACTCTCCAAAGAGGTGCAGGATGTCATTTTGGAGGCCAGAAGGCCATCTACTAGAAAGGCTTACTCCGCAAAATGGAAACGGTTTTGCGCTTGGAATGAGAAAAAAGGCCAGGATCCTAGAAAACTGAATTTACCTCAGATATTACAGTATCTAGCTGAGCTGTTGAACAGTGGACTTTCTTTTTCCTCCATCAAAATTCATGCCTCAGCCATTTCTGCAGAATACAACACTGATCCACCCTTATTCTCTCACCCACTTTTAAGACAGTTCCTCAGAGGAGCTAAGAATATAAGACCTCCAAGGAAACAACCAATACCAGCCTGGGATCTTAACTACATTCTAGAAAAATTAACACTACCTCCCTTTGAACCAGCTGCCTCAACAGATTTGCAATACTTGTCCTGGAAAACAGCTTTCCTTCTGGCCATTACCTCAGCTCGTAGGGTTTCGGAACTACAAGCCCTCATGGCTGTGCAGCCCTTTCTCATCTTCCATCAGGACAGGGTTTCCCTATGAACCAACCCGTCATTTATGCCTAAGGTAGTATCCAGGGTAGCTTTAAATCAGGCCATACACTTACCTACCTTTAACCCAGTGGCGGCTGGTGACTTCAAATCAAAGGGGGGCTGCAGGAGCTAGCTGAATGGGTGGGGTCAATTGGAAGGGGTGTGGCCAACCATAAAGGGGAGGAGCTATGCTCAAAACCACAAACACTAACTTTAATTAAATACACTCCCCTGGGTGGCATGGCAAACCATCATTATGAGAGTCCAATCAAGACAAAAATAAGTGTAGAAGAATAAAAATATTTCAATGCATTGGCTGCATGACAGCTTACTTAATATCTAGATGGAAACAAAAGGTTGTGAGGCATGAAAAAATAAATTACTTTTTAAATACATTACTGGAATGCCAGTCAAAATCAAGTACAAGCAAAACCAGAAGCACTCAACTCAAACCACTTCTCCTTGCACTGCAGTTCTAATTATAATTTATATTCAGCTTTATTAAAGTGCCAAGTAACATGCTGAAAGTAGAAATCTCTGTGATGCCCCCAGTTGTAAAAATGTTTCTTATCCAAAAAAGACCTGCTGCCTGACAACTATCTACTTGTTTCATGGGGAAAACATGTAAGTAAAAAATGAAAAGCAAACAAGAAACAAGCTCAAGATACATTGCTTAAAGGATTACTGTACAGGTTTATGGACCACACATGATTGGCATTCTGTTTAGTTTACGGGTAAAGTCTGTAGAGATGACTGGAAGTCTCCAACAAGTGTAATGAGCTTTTTAAAATAATGGAATCCTGTCCTTTAATACCCAAGGCTTATACATTATCTAGTCAAGTATTCTCTGCATGGCAACAACAGAAAGGCTTTCAATGTTGGCAATTCTTTAACAGTATGCTTATTAAAGCTTAGTTGCATCTTATGATCTCAGACAAGCTTACATTATGGTCATTAAAGCATTGCTACTTAAACACAGAACAACAGGCACTTTGAGTAATAAGCATAAATCAACAGTACAAAAATATGACAGAAACCAGACTTTTCTGCAAAATCAAGGACAGATGAAAAGCCACTGTAGTACTTGTGTCTACTTGGATGGGGGGACGGGACGCACTGCATATTTACACTGCATAACTACTCCTTGCCTTGCTTGGACACATCCAGAGTCAGTACATGGTGGAGTGGGGTGCAACAAGTATGTCACAATTTGAAATGTCTCTGGCTGACTGTGATGGCCCAAACACATGTCATACCTCTCAACCTCAGAGCAAGAAATCTGGACAAAGCCATACACAGAAGTGGGACAAATGCCCACAAATAAGGACAATTTTTAAATATTGCTCTAATAAACTTAGAAAGATAATAGACTAGGTCTTGCATTAGTATGACTTTTCTGAAGGGTATAAAATCTGAAACTCAAATGTCTGCCATTATTTTCTAACTTCTGTCTTTAGTGATTTGTCACTAATTTGCCAAAAAACACAATTATGAAAAATGGACCAAATGTGATGCAAAAATATAAAATAGCCACACAATACAGCTGGGAACCTGTCAAAGAAGGGACACTTTAATATTAGTACTGCTAACTTGAGCAGCTGACAAAATAAAAGAATCTACATGCATTTCAAGTAATCTATAACTTTGATTATTACAGTTATTTCTTAATTGTAAACCCTCCATGTTTTCTTCCAAAATTGCTATTTTTGGAGGGATTATTAGGGGAAGAGCAACATTTTAAGCCAAAATCGGAGACAGTTGAGAGGTTGGCTATGCCTAATTCTATAAAGCAATTTATTTGCATGTACCTCTCAACCTGTTAATGCAGTAAATCTGAACAAGGCCAAATATACTGGGGGAACATATAAACAGTACTAAAAAATGCTCTTGTATAAATTGAGACAGTTGATAGAATAACAGTTCTTACTTTAGCATGCATTTTTCTGAGGGTTATGAAGTCTGAAACTCAGTGTATCATTGTTTAGTGACTTAATTTCTAAATGATTTGCCAGAAAACTACAAATTTTATGAAGAACAAACCAAAAATAAGAAGCAAAAATCTATTCATTCTTTGAAAATCTGGACAGTTGGGAGGTATAGTTCAGCTGGGCCTGTCTGAGTTTTCTGCCCTTCCCCCCCTGACAAAATCACGGTTGAAGAGCCTCTGCAGCCATTCCTATGAACCATTACTTGGCTATTTCACTCCATTTACCATAAACACTAATGTGTGCATACTGCTTTACTTGTATGATGAGTTGGACTTCATTTGAAAGTTTTATTTTGTATTTTACAGCACAAACACTAAGTCATCTACTAAACAAAGCAATGCAGTCTCACAATGAAAACTTAGCATTAAAACTTCTCTGCTCTTGAAACTCACATTCATTGAAACAGCATTGAAAAACCACATTCAAAGAAAATACATTTTGCCAGTGGCAGATAAAGATTAATTTTGGGCTGTTTTCAAATCATAGGCCCCTTGCATATGAAACATACATGGGCTCTTTGATACACCTTCCTCATTGTACTAAATTATATTCCTTGTACAATATATTACAGTTGTTAGAGGGCGTTTTAAATTTGTTTTGAACATTTTTCCAGTAAACAATGAAACAAAATGCATGCACCCATAATGACAAAACTGCCCAGTTCTGAACATTTATCATAAAAGTCTACTCAGACTTCCGCAGTCCACCATTATCAGTAAATATGCACAATTCTACAGTCCACCATTATCAGTAAATATGCACAATTCTACAGTCCATTATCAGTAAATATGCACAATTCTACAGTCCATTATCAGTAAATATGCACTATCTCTGAAGAAGTAAAAGTCATCTAAATAATTCCACATTAAAGAAATCTGTAACTAATGAAGAGGTTGCTGCTAGCAAACACCTTTATATTTCATGGTTTCATCGAAAAATAAAGTGCCTGTTGCCCCTCAGGAATAAATTGCCTATATTACATTAAAAAAATGATAAGCTAGTAATATTGCAAGAGGAAATGGATGGCAAACTGATAACGAACTCATAGTATCTTCACCAAGGAGAACATTCTCAGTACAGCAGCATCCACCCCTTGTGGGAGTAGAACCCACATCCTTCTGATTCAAAGACAAGTACACAACTTGTTGTGCTATTAACAAGGCAAACCAACTTCACTTAAGCAGCACTAAACTTCTGTTCGCCTGCAGCTCTCAGCTCCTTGTAAAATCTACTCAATACTCAACTTTGCAGCACAGGAAAACTGGAAAAAGCCAAAATGTATTGGGGGGGGGGTCAAAAGCCCAAAAACCAGGGACACAAACATTGCTTGTATAATCTTGGAACGTTGCTAGAACCATACATTTTACTGCCAAGCTCCCTGTGCAAAACAGAGCAACATACCACTACGCCAAATCAGCTGCTTTGTAAAAGAGGTAGACTGAAACTTAAATGGCTATCATTTAGTGAATTCAGTTCTCACCATAGCTGTCAACCTCTTAGTACAAAACACCTGGACAAACCCAGTAATGAGGGAATACAGCCCTCAAACATTCAGTGAATTCAGTTCTTGCCATAGCTGTCAACCTTAGCACAAAAGACCTGGACGAAGCCAATAATGAGGGAATGCAGTCCCAAAAATAGGGACAAATTTCAAATATTCATCTTATAAACTTAGAAAATTGCTAGAATAAAAGGTTGTGTTACTATGTATTTTCTGAAGAACACGAATTCTGAAATTCAAATGCCTGTCAATTTTACTGCTGACAGAATAAAAACAATTTTCAGCAGAGACCCAGGGAGAAATACTGCAGACACGTCTTTGTAAAATGACAGGGCACCAGAGCAAATCCACACAAACACAGGGAGGAGATGCAGACTCCACACAGAAGGCACCCCAGCCAAGAATCAAACCAGAAAACCTATAGCTGTGAGGCAACAATACTACCACTGCACCATCAAATATGCAAAGACTTAAACATTCAGAAACCTGAAGTCTGAAATTCAAATGCCTGTCAATTTTATTTAACATTTGTTAATCAGGACAGTCTGACTTGGAACAAAAAAAAAATTCAGCAGAGGCCCAGGAAGAAATAATGCAGACATGTCTTCGTAACATGGAAGGACACAAAAGCAAACCCACACAAACACAGCGGAGAAGATACAGACCCCACAAAGAAGGAACCCCAGCCAAGAATCAAACCTGAGAACCTGCAGCTGTGAGGCAACAATGCTACTACTTCACCATGATGATACTATTTCTGAAAGTGTACTGGCTTTGGTGTTCTCATTAACTTATTATTACATTTTGAGTAATTGTCTAGTAAAACATATTTGTATGAGAAAACTAGTAAGTAATAGAATGATAAGTACTATGAAATGTACCTTATTTACAGATTTCCAAATGTTTCTGACAGTGTACATGCTAAAAATTCAACACGGTGACTTAATTCGTACAGATTAAATTCAGTACTGCTTGTGTTATAAGTGAAGAAAACAAGTCACTGTAAATGATTCCGTGGGCAAGATTCGGAAACAAAGTTCCAGGATTGTGTAAAATGCCTACCACAGATAGATCAGTTTATGAAACTGTGGAAAAGCAATTCAGAGACAAAGACAGCTTTAGTCTCAGTGAGAAAGACCTCTTCTCTGAGTCACTGTTTGGTACTGCTGGTACTAAAATCACCTTGCAACAGTTGTGTCCTCTGGCAGTCCAATTATCATGTTGGCAAAGATATCATTCCTCTCAGCTGCCCACAAGTTTGCCAAATATCCTCAGGGTGCCTTATATATTTGTGTGCTCTTTGTAACATTTTTCATTTGACTGAGTTACAGAGGCTTATAGTCATGCAATAATAGCAGATTTAAGAATTTCACGCTTCTTATTGTTTGATCATTTATGTGGATATAATGCCTGCTGTTCTGATAACTTTTTAAATGAATTAGTTGTTGTGTCTTTTGGCTTTTCCCAGTTAGGGTCGCCTCAACGGAACTCTGATATTTAAAATGATCTTGACTATGGCCATTTATTCCTCCATTACCTTTGGCTATGTCCAGAATTATTGAGCAACCATATTGACAGATTTGATAGTCACCTCTACATCCACACTCACTCATCCACCCACAATCACGCACACAGGCACATACGCGCGCACACACACACACACACCATTCAAATAGGCTTCCCTACCATTCTAAACACACACCAGTCCATTCAAATAGGCTTCCCTACCATTCTAAACACACACCAGTCCATTCAAATAGGCTTCCCTACCATTCTAAACACACACCAGTCCATTCAAATAGGCTTCCCTACCATTCTAAACACACACCAGTCCATTCAAATAGGCATACATTCATTCACACACTTCCCTACCATTCTAAACAATAATTAACACACTTACCTGTCCTTGCTGCCCATTCTCCATAACGTTAATCCAAATGCCCGCGCAATAATCCACAGTCCCGACG
Source organism: Protopterus annectens (assembly GCF_019279795.1). NCBI lineage: Eukaryota > Metazoa > Chordata > Ceratodontiformes > Protopteridae > Protopterus > Protopterus annectens. The sequence goes on from NC_056750.1 coordinate 268,491,732, forward strand.
CTGACTGCTGCTGTTGCAGTCCGGCCCCGACGCGTTTCCCAGCGAGTCTGTGCACTTTAAAAGTGCACAGACGTCTCCTATGTTTCCCTACCTGGACTGCCGGACTGCCTGGAGCATGCGCAGTAGACTCGCAGTAGTCTGGGCTACTGCGCATGCGCGAAGTCCGCGAATTTTAAAAAAAAAATTTTTTTGTTGAGGGAGCTGCAGTTCGGCAGTCCGATAGCACGGGCCGCCCCTGCTTTTACCCCAATCCTCAAAACAAAGGGGAAAGGCTGCTACATTCCTTAGACATCCATAGACAGCTACGTTACTATTTGGACAGAACAAAGCCTTTCAGGAAATCAGAACAACTTTTTGTGTCCTATGCTGTAGGAGCTCAAGGGAAGCCAATTTCCAAACGGACAGTTTCAAAATGGATAGGCCACTGCATACGGTTTTGTTACTCCTTTCATGGCAAACCTGTTCCTACAGGCATCAGATTCCACTCCACAAGGGCCACAGCTACCTCTACAGCCTTCCTCAGAGGAGTCCCTACCAAAGATATTTTGGAGGCGGCCACTTGGAGTTCTGTGCATACCTTCACAAAACACTACCACCTGCCTTTATACTCCAAAACTGAGCAGGCTCTGCCACTGCCGTGTTGCAGGGCATTCTGGCTGTTCCCAGTTCCACTTAGTGCCTACCACCCTGTGCGTAGCTTTGGGATTCTACCCATCTGTGATTACTGCAACTGTATGCACGATGAACATAGTACAGTTTTGTACCTACCATAAATGTAGATGTTAGAGTGCTAATACAGCTGCAGTACAGGTTTCCCTCCTTCCCCTCTTGGTAAAGGCCTGGTGGCTAACACCTCCTCATACAACCTGATTGGGTTATCCTTCTATGGTGTATTTGCTTGCAACTACTGATTTTTGATTATATTGCATTGCTTGATTTTATATATATATATATATATATATATATATATATATATATATATATATATAAAATTTATATATTGCCTTCCTTCTGGGGGCACCTGACATCTGGGGCAAGAAAGACTGAAGAAAATGGCGTCGGCTGTGTCTTATATACCCCTGTCGCACTGACGTCAGGCAAGAAAGCGACAACCGACGCCGGACCTAGACTTTGGAATTCGGCCGACCGAGGACCCGCCTGACGGCAGAAAACCCATCTGTGATTACTGCAGCTGTATTAGCACTCGAACATCTACATTTATGGTAGGTACAAAACTGTACTTTCCACCTTCTTTGGAACTGTTTTGTAGTAGAAAAATTGACCCAGCCTCCTTTTGAGCTTGCTTTTTCAGCTTCTGTACAACACTACACTTGGAGGACTGTTCTTGTTTTGGCTCTTACTTCAGGCAAGAGAGAGTCAGAACTCCAGGCTGTCATGGCTATACCTCCTTTTTCAGTTTTTTTGTAGAGACCAGAGTGTCTCTTCGTACTAATCCTTCTTTCATGCCCAAGGTGGTCACCGAGTTGTCCCTTTATCAGTCTTTATTTATTTGCCTTCTTTTTTTTTTTCCTTCTCCGCAGTCTGCCAGCGAGAAGATTCTTTACATCTTGGATATGCATAGACAGCTCAGATGTTATTTAGATAAAATTAGTTATTTAAATATCTGGGCAGCTTTTCATTTCTTGTCATTCCAGGACTTTGGGTTTGGCAGTTACTAAGCAAACTGACTCCCCCTGGATTTCCAGGGCCATTTCCTTCTGTTATTCTTTTATGACAAATGTCTGTCCTTATCTGTAAGTGCAGACTCTTCTAGGGAAGTTTCTTCTTCTAGTGCCTTTTTCAAGGGTATGGATACCATTCTATCCCCGAGGCCGGTGCTTTGTCTTCGTTTTTCTTACTTTCCACTAAACATTACAAGTTGGATGTTATTTCTAGGGCCATAGCAGGTTTTGTCAGGGCTATTCTGTGTGGGTTTGGTTAGGGTTCTTGTGCCTTCTTCCTCTCGGGCTTCCTCTTGAGCTCTTGTACTTGCAGTAAACGTTCTTCACCTTATGAAAACAGTGATATCGAAGGACAAAGTGCAGTTGTGTAAAATCTTACAATAACTGTAAATGTCCTCCTATTCACTGTTGCAGTATTTGCCCCCTCCCTCCTTAAGCCTGTATTCTGACTCTTGCCATATCTAATGATGTTCTTCGTCTTCCATTGCTGCAGTGGTCATGGCCTTAGACTGGCTTTGCCGCATGGTCCGATGCAGAAGCAATTTTGCGAGTGCAGGTTGGCGTTCTGAGATTTTCCGAAACCGGAGTTTCAGACCGAAACAGAGTTGGCTTTCTTGCCTCAGTATTTAACCGGATGTCAGAAAAGTGAATAACTGTATTTCTTGTGGGAAGCAGATATTATCATACATTGTGTATACCTTGTTTACGTTGTTGGTTGCTTGTGCTAGATTTAGGAGGCTAGATTGTGCTAGGTTAGTGTTTGGGAAGCAAGACAAAACAGTGAAGCCTAGGGGTGAGGAAGGAGCCAGAGGTTTTGCCAGGAGTCTCAGGCAGATACTTTAATGTTACAGGATGTGCCCTCTCAGGAGGTAGGCCAGGCTGAGGGGCTTCTCAGGTAACTGTTCTTCCCTCTCTTCCCAAGGTAGTTAGGGCCTCTCCTTCTGTTGCCAAAGCTTCTTTTAGAGGTAGGCCAAGTTCAGCTTCTGTGGGGGCTTCTCCTAGCATTTGGGCTCTGTGCCTAAGAAACATATGCTTAAAATGGCAGAAGATTTGATTACTCTGATTAGAGGTTCTATGCCCCCTGATAAGAGGCCTAGGGTGGAACAGGAGTTTGATAGTTTTGAACAGTGTTCACAGGCTTCAGAGTCTTCTGTGGAAGACTTACAAGAGTTTCCTACTTATTCTGATTCTGATGTGGATGATTCCCTCCTGAGGATTTTTCATTTTCAGAGACTCTTCACTCCATGAGGGAGCACTTTAAATGGGAAGGCCAGGATTACTCTGATTCAGGAAAAGACTTAGGAATTCTTGTTTTACCCCAGCATAGGCCCTTAGCTATTCCTCCTGTGTTGAATGTGGTGGAGGATGTTTTTGCAGAGGCTTCCCTAAACCCTGACTCCTTGCCTCCTGCTCCTGTTAAGCCTGATAGGTATTATAGCTCATAAGTATTTGTTTAAGAGTCGGACCCAGAAACTGTTTCTCAGGGGCCTAAAGGTGTTAAAGCTTCTGTGGTTAAAAATCCTGTACCCTCTGATAAAGAGGCAAGGGCTTTGGATAGGTGGTCTAGCCATGAGGCGTTGAATTGTCAGTTTCACATGCTAAAATATCAGAATTATCTCCTTTCACAATTGAAATCTAAGGTGGATGCGATTTGGTTCATGTGTCTGAACAGCATTCTTTGCAGTGTGGTTTTGATGCTGTTCAGACATGCCTGGTTGAAGGATCAGAATTTAGCTGAGCATGTTAAGACCAGGATTTTGGATGCTCCTTTACAGTCTGATGTGTTGTTTGTGGAAGCAGTTTTAAAGAAAATGGAGGACAAAGCTAAGTCTATGCAGACTGTTAAAGATTTTTGCAGGTGCAGCCTCCAATTGGCCTGCTAAGGGGTGGACATATCCTGTTTATGGTTCCCAGTCTAGGGGTAGGTCTAGGCGTGGTACCTAGATCAGACAGTTCTCCTGCTCAGACTTCTGGTGAGGGCACAGACCCAATGACCTGCCTTTTCCGCTGCCAGTGGACAGCTCCTTTGGGAGGAAGACTGTCTCTTTTCAAAGAAAATTGGGATTTAATCACTCAAGACAGATGGGTGCTGGATATCATTCATCACGGTTACAGATTTTATTTCCACACAATGCCTCCTTTCAAAGGCATGCCAGATGTTCCTCCTCCACAAAGAAAAGAGGCTCACAAGCAAGTTTCTCAGTTACTCCAGATAGGGGCCATTCAGCCAGTCCCTGTATCTTTATTCTCGCCTGTTCCTAGTACCAAAGAAGGGGAACACGTGGAGACCAATTTTGGATTTATCTATCCTCAACACTTATCTGGACATTCCAAAGTTCAAGATGTTGACGTTACAACAACTGTTACCTCTGCTGGGCAAAGATCACTGGATGGTAACTTTAGATCTCAAGGAAGCTTACCTTCATGTGCCTATAAGGCTAGGTTGCAGAAAGTATCTTTTCATTATCAGTTCTCTGAGGTTCTGGCTCCAGTGATAGCTTACTTCAGGCTTCAAGGCATTCAAATCTATGACCTTCTACAGCATCTAACTGCATATGAGGAAGCTGCAATGGTATCTCAAAATGTATGGACACAGCACTGCCAGGATTTGGACACTGTCATTCAAATAGCTCATCTAAATGGAAAGTGGATACAAGACAAGTGGCCTGCCAGACTACAGCATCTACATATCAACATGAAGGAGATGTTAGCAGTCCAGTTTGCATTGATGGCTTTCAAGGAGTTACTTCTTCCAGGGCAGGTGTTGATTCTGGTACATCAACAAGCATTCTTATCCTCTATGCAGGCAAGCAATGATTTTATGGGAGACTACTAACTCTTCAGGCAAGGTTTCTGCCAGGAGCACAGAACTCTAGCAGATGTGTTAAGCAGACAAATCATGGATCCCCACAGTGGAAACTGGATCTTCATGTATTTCAGAAATTGACAGTGTCATGGGGAACTCCAGACATAGATCTGTTCACTAAACCACCAGCTGCCAAAGTATTGCACAAAGGGGTTTCATCACACAGCTTGGAAAGTGGATGCTCTGTCTTTCAGTTGGAAAAACCTTCATGTCTATGCCTTTCCACCTCTGCCTCTTCTTCCAAAGGTATTATTAAAGGTCAGACAAGACAGGCCAAGGATGATTTTGATAGCTCCAGATTGGCCTCGGCAACACTGGTATCCACTACTGAAGCCTCCATGGCCTTTACCTCTGATTCCTCATCTGTTATCTCAGAAGGATGGTCATCTGCTCAATGTCAAGCTTCACTCTCTTCATCTAACAGCCTGGCATATTCTCTCTTGAAGCACAGCAGGTCTCAACTTCCTCAACAAGTTTTAAATGTGATTATGGAAGCTAGAAGACCTAGTACAAGGAAGGTGTACGTAGACAAATGGAAGAGATTTTTATTTTGGAGTACAGCAAAGAATTTGGAGATTTCTGAGCCTAATTTGAGTGTGGCTCTTCAATATCTTACTGAGTTGTTGGACAAAGGTTTGTCCTTCTCTTCCATTAAGATTCATGCTGCAGCAATTTCAGCTCATTATGATTGTGACCCACCTTTGTTTTTGTTCAAGCAGTTTCTTAGAGGGCAAAGAATATAAGACCCCCAATAGAGCTCCTACTCCTGCTTGGGATCTCAATTTTGTGTTGGAAAAACTTACTCTACAACCTGCTGAGTTGAAATACTTGTCATGGAAGACTGCTTTTCTGTTGGCCATTACTTCTGCAAGAAGGGTGTCTGAGTTGCAGGCCCTTATGGCAGTAGAGCCTTTTTGATTTTCCATAAGGATAGGGTATCATTACGCACTAATCCTTCCTTTATGCCTAAAGTGGTTTCTAGTGTGGCTTTAAACCAAACTATTCATTTGCCTACTTTTATGCAGATCCCCAAAATAAAGGGAAAAGATTTTGCACACTTTAGATGTACACAGGCAATTGAGATATTATTTAAGCAGGACTAAGGATTTTAGGCAGTCTCAGCAGTTGTTTGTTTCTTTTGCCTTGAGTTCACAGGGCAAGCCTGTGTCAAAACAAACTATTTCCGGTGGATTGGCTTTTGCATTGCATTTTGTTATTCCCATCATGGCAAGGAGATTCCAGCTGGGATTAGGCCTCATTCCACTAGGGCTACTGCCATGCATACTTTCTCTAAGCATTATCATCTTCCTATCTACTCTAAGTCTAGGGCTGGTTTTGCCACTGCTGTTTTGCAAGGCATGTTATCAGCTCCTACTTCCTTATAATTTGCCAGCCTCCTTTCCTCTGCTTTGGGATTCTACCCAATAGTCAGGACTGCAGCAATGGAAACAGTTTTGTACCTACCATAAATGTAGATGTTGATTCCATTGTTGCAGTCCAATTTTCCCTCTGTGTTTAGGGGTGGTTGTGTAGGTGAGTTTACATGCTTATATTTTTTGTATATATTGTTGTATATATTGTACATGTTTTTGGTGCAGGTTTTTGGGACTTGTCTTTTTGGGTCTTCTGACATCTGGGGCAAGAAAAGACTGATAGTCAGGACTGCAGCAATGGAATCCTCGAACATCTACATTTATGGTAGGTACAAAACTGTACTTTTCTGTCCTGGCTGAGGGACCCTTTCTCCTTATTTTAATTTTCATTCTGGATGCATGTATTCTGTTCCTTCCTTCCTTCCTTCCTTGAGCTTTTTTAGTTCTGAGTGCTTGAATCTGTACGTTGCCTTTATGCCCTACATTGTGCATAGGGAGTATACGTGTGCTGTACGGCACCTATAAATGTGTGTCAGTTTCACATAAATGTATTGCATTTAGTTTCTAAATAAAAAAGTAAAAAGGTCACACACACGAGCCATATTCTGTAAAAACTCCATGCAAGACCCAGCTAAGCTAGAGTCTTCACTGTGCAATACCTGAAATCTCTTGTAGTGGAGGCCCGTGGCGTATATGCAAAGTATAACCAAACAATCCACTTATGCTGTACTAGCAAGCTAAGAAAAAGGGTAAAACGTGGAATGGCTATGGCTAGTGCGGTTTGTCTACCGGCCTGAATGCACCAGAAAAGATGTAAAGAAATGAAAAGTTGTGGATGTTCAAAAGCAATGTAGCTTAAACACTAGTATGTCCTTAAGGGATCATTTGCATATCCCCTGGGCCTCCACTACTGGAGGTTTAAGGTATTACATAGTGAAGGTTGTACTTAAGCTGGCTCGCTCTTGGAGTTGTTAAATTTAGTAGATTCACAGCTAGTCGAAAAAATATCTCCCATTGTAGTAGATAATTCGCGTAGTAGAATTGTATTTGGTCCAAAACTAGACCAGATATTTTCCAATTACTTTAATTCTACTATAGACTAATTAAGCAAACACCCAAAATACACAAGAACAACAAAGAAAACTACAAGTGTTTCGTTTTGCAATTAGCAAGACCCCTTGCAGCTCTGCCCCCCCCCCCCCCCGCAAAATTACATACAGCAACTCCACAGTTGCACCAACCAAAAAAGGGGGAATAAATCTCCCAAAGCAATGGACTCACTGTTGACTGGCACTTACTGATTGCACCAACCATGAACAGCGATTGCATTTCCATATACCAGTATAATTTATTGACCACCCCTTAAAAACTGACAAGAACAACACTTAATTTTATGGGGCACAGAGCAAAAATATCAAACAGTCACCGACATTCTGCAAAAGTCAGCTAACTAAAATGCTTCTCAAGATTCAACCTAAAAATACAACCACTACATACATGCAACTAATTTCACACTAACAAATGAATCTTCTACCAGTTGTGATTTCTACATATTTTTTCAGTTCGTTGTGATTTCATTATTTGACTGTTCTATCACATTAATGTTACCCATTTTGTATGTATGTATGTACTGTAGGTAAATGTAGGTGTGTCGATGTGCAAGAAGGTAAGGTATTAGATGACATAAGAACATTTCCTTTTTCCAGTTTATTCCATCAGGTGATGACAGCTTGTGGAATTGTTCTAAACAGCCACACTTCCTTCAGAAGAAGGGTCCCATCTGAATAGTACAGTTTCTAACCTGTCTCTGGTATCCAAATGTGTTTTGAAGAGTGTGCGTGATTGTACAGATACTGTGTCTAGGGCCCATTACTGCTGCTACAGCTTTGAAAAGATATGCCTGGATGCATGCTCAAACGTTTTGTGATGAGGCAAAGTCTGAGGTTTTGAACTCTGTGTTAATCAAAAAGGTTTTATTTGGCACTGCTGCTACTCCGGTTCTAAATAATTTGATGATGGTGGAAAATCAATTCAGGATTACTAAGATTTATCAAGCACCCCATTATAAATCATACAAATCCTCTGCTATTTTTAAAAGACAAAATAGTCAATTCCCTACCATCTTGTGGCAACTGGGGTAAAAAAAAGAGATGGCAGGAGAGAAGCAATACAAAACAGGGATCAGGTAAAAAAAGGGGTGGGGGGGCAGGCTATGCCAGCATTCCTCCCCCCTTCACTTCCTGTCCCTGCATCTCCAAGTCTGTCACATAGACTGGGCCTCAACCTTTTGTTTTGGCAGCAGAATCTGTTTGACTCTTTGGTATTTTCATACTTATTCAGGAGGATTACATACCTCCTTTCAGGGGAATTCTTCCCTACCCACCACACCAAACCGATTTTTCTCCTCTGGTTCTTCAACACACGTTTAACCTAGTTTTCATAATTACCAGTGCTTTTAGTCCAGAGGGAGGAAGCCACCTTCTCCAGAGTGTTTCTGATCTCAAAGAATGAGCTTTCCTGGAGACCATTTCTAGGTCTTTCTTTGTCAACTGGTTTGTGACGGTACCAAAATTCAAAATGTCAAATATTCAAAGTCTGTTACTAGTCATTTCTCTTCTGAGTTTCATGGTAACGTCAGACTTAAAAGATGCTTATCACATTCCCATAGCTGCAGGCTTTCTAGAAGATTTCTCAGTTTCTGTGTTTGTGTCCCATTATCATTTCTCTGCATTGCACTTTGAGCGAGTTAGCTACAGCTCCCAGGGTGTTTACAAAATGTCTAGCCCAGGGTATCCCATTGGAGACCGCAAGGCATTCATAGTTTTCCTTATTTAGAACATAAATTCACATTTTTCCTTATTTAGAACACTTATTGAACTTTGTAGTCTTTTGCTAGATGTCAAGGAGTTCTTAACTTGTGATCTGATGCTGTCTTTTACATCTGGCTCCAATCTGTGGGGCATTGGATCTGAAGCTGGCATTTTTCAGAGATGTCAGCCCAGATCATCTGCCTCCTGTACCCATAAACACTACTGTCCACATCCACCTCAGATCTCATGTGCTGCCTTTGGATTATTCATCGTGATCTGCGAGCTCCGCTCTTATATCCTTTTGAGTGTTAGCTTACTAATTTGTTTGTGTCCTCCACCCGTACATTAGGTCTGTTTAACATAGTTTAGGAGTAGTTTTTGACAGTAGTGTTGTTTTTGTATAGTTGTATAGGTAGTTAGTAGGTATGTTGTTCGGTTCTGTCTCTGTGTCAGTGTGTTCCCACCTTTTTTTTCTCTTTTCACCCCTATATATTCCAGTGTAATTCCTTGCCTAATACTCCGTTTTCCCCCTCTATCGGACTCTCATACAGTTAAGAGCACCCCTCCCATCTACCATGTTGTACATCTCTCACATCAACATGTGTCACCCTTCTACTTTCTCTCAATCCTGTCTAATTGGCCTTCTTTTTTTGACGTTATCACACACTTCTGTATTACTACGTCCATATCTGCTTCACTAATTGTACATTTTTTCTGTTACCTTTTCCCTTCACAAATACTGTCCATGTTCTCTTAACTCCAAGACCACTTTTTTCCCCACTTTCAGTCATAATTATTTCTGACCCTTGATCCACATCAACTTCTCTAACTAATACATCTGTCACCTCCATACAACCAAACCTGATCATGCTAAAAACATTTTAATCTCTGTTTATGTGTGAACTAGAGGATTTATGTATTGTCAAACTGAGTAAATTTTTGTAAAGCTGATAATGTCACATTTTCACTCTGTATATACAAATTTTTTATTCTCTTTTTTGTCATATTCTGTAAGTAATTTCCATGTATGCACAGTTTTAAACTATGTAAACAAATTTTGTGACTTGATATTTTAAATGTTTGTGTAAAACTACTTTTGGAGCTTTCCTCCCTGGTCCATCCCAGTCGGGATTTTTCCCAGTAAACAAAGCTAAATAAATAAATCTTTCTAATTGTTTGACAAAGAATGGGATTGTTATAGGTGTTTTTGATAACTTTTAAGTTTTTACATAGTGTTGTAGATCGGTATGTGTGATATATCTTTAAGAAGCTTTCCAGTGAGTCAGCATATGCATACAAGTACTGAGCACATGCAAGCAGGAGTGCCATTTTGAGTGAGCAGCCAGAGTGAGAGCATGCAAGTATTGTTGTCAGTCAATTCATTTAAATTTAATGTTCCTGCCATTCATCCTAATGCATTTGTATGCAATAAACTACTTAAACGAACACCCAAGCCTCAACATTTTTTAATGCACATAAGAGCGACATGGTATCAAAATGGGATCCAGAGTTACAGACATGAGGCAACCAGTTAAAGTTGGAGGAATACACAGGAGTGGATCATCCCTACTGCTCAAACAACTTGCAAAACCGGTCAGAAACAAATTCCAGGTACTAAAACTTGCTTAAATGATACAAGTATAAAATAAAGCACTCTGAATGCTCAAAACAAATTTCTTATTAAATAAAATGTCCGGAACTGCAACATATATTGATAAAAGTATTTGAAGCAATTACGAAACTGTTTGAAACCAGTATCTGAATTGCATAAAATGTGCAAAAAAGGGAAAACTACCATATGTTTTCGCTATATGCTACATTTTTGTATTAACTAAAGCTATTCAAAGTATCTGAAATGTGCAGTTTGTTTGCAAGTGTGTGCAGTATTACAGTGCAGTTATTTTGCAAAGTACAGTCATTTCAAAGAATATTTTGCAAACTACAGTTGTTTCAAAATATATTTCTAAGAACTCATTGTGCATTTCACTATTATTACAAGTACCTGGTGTCTGTGAATGTTCGTACATAATTACAAGGGTCAAATTGCACTGTATTTTACTATAATCTGTGGACATGGCAGAAGGGTTTTGCAGGCCCACACTGCTTGTGTTTGATAACAGTATTGCAGAAAATTGGAGTGTGTTTCAGCAGGAATAAGATATGTTCATACAGGCTGCTTTTTCTAAAGACGCACGTACAGAGGCATTTATTCTGCTTAACTTAGCTGGTTCAGAGGCTATTGAAAGAGAGCGTTCATTTGTGTATGCACCTGCTGTGTTTGCAGGGGAGGGGGAAGACTGTCCTATAGTGGTACCGGTTGAAACAAGGGAAGATCCAGAGGGTTTAAAATGTAAATTTTGAAATATATGTATTTATCCCAAACTAATGTTACAACGGAAAGGCACTTATTTTACACAAGGGATCAAAACCTGGTGAAACTTTTGCAGCATATATAGCTGACTTGAGAAAAGGCTAAAACATGATGCAGATTTGGTGAATTGAGAGATGTCGATAAAAGACAAGCTTGTGTGTGGTATTAATAATGGCACAGTGAGAGAGATTTTGCTTCAAGACAGTGATGTAACATTAAGTAAGGCCATTGAGATTCTTCAGATATATGAGCTTACAGAAAAGCACAAGTATGCTTACAAATAAGAATAGTAGTGGAAGGCACAGTGACAAAGCTAATGTTGATAGTATGCAACAAGTAGTTAAAAGAAACAAGCCAAAGCACATGGCAGCTACTGCAGGTCCTGTAACAGTCCCTGGGAAACCCCAAGTCTTTCCAGCAAATTCCAGAGCATGCTCAGTGAAGTATAAGGGTGAGTCAGCAAAGTTAAAACATGTGCCCCCACCTAGCCTCATAATTAACTGTCCATGGTAATCTGCACAGTGTTATTTCTGACAATGGTGCACAGTTTACTAGTCAGCAGTTCAAGAAATTTGCAGAAGGGTGGGACTTTGTTCATGTCACGAGTACTCCTGAATACCCCTCAGTCAAACGGCTTGGCTGAACGTGCAGCTAAAATTGCAAAATAGCTGTTGGAGAAATCCAGACGTGACAATCCCACTGTTTTTCTCAACTTTTAAATCTCAGAAACATTCCATGTGATAATCATCTTGGTTCACGTGCCCAGAGACTTCTGTCAAGACAAACCAGAGCCACACTGCCAATCAACAGTAATTTATTGGTTACAATTGCTAAGAACAACAAAGCAGTAAAAGCCCAACTTTTGAAAAAGCTTTTGTCTCAGAAGTCTTAGTATGATAAAACCAACAGACCACTCTTTTCATTACAAAAAGGGGAGATGGTGAGGATGCAGACGTCAAAAGGTTTTGAGCATTTCAGATTTGTGAAAAGTTTGTGTCGAGTAGAGGTCATACATTGTGGATTCACAAGGAATGGAATTCAGATGAAATTGGAAGCATTTGTTACCAGTGTCTGAACCCGTGTTAAAGCATCTTGCCTGTGACAAAGACTCTAATTCTCAGAGTGACTTGTCCAATGTTCCTGTTCCAGAGGGCTTTCCGTCAGCAATCCCCATTCCTGAGAATTTCTGAGAAAATCCCTGAAACTCTTCAAGCAGAACATTCCCCAGTGACTATCCCTGTTGCTAAACCCAGTCCTAACTATTATGTCACAAGATTCAGGTAGCATCTTGAAACCTACTTCCAGATACACACCAACCTGGACATGACTGTTATTTTTCTTTACTAGTGTCTGTATAATTGCCTGCCTGTTCAAATGTTGTTGTTTATATGAGACAGCTCAGTAAAGAAGGAGGATGTACATCAGTGTGTGTGATATACCTTTAAGAAGCTTTCCAGTGAGTCAGCACATGCGTATAAGTACTGAGCATGTGCAAGCAAGAGTGCCATTTTCAGTGAGCAACCAGAGTGAAAGTATGCAAGTGTGTAGTTAGTCAGTCAGATAGTTTGTTTAATGTTCCTGCCATTCATCCTGATTTATTTGTATGCAATAAACTCCTTAAACAAACACCCAAGCCTCATCGTCTCCTTAATGCACATAAGAGCTATAGCTGTGTCTGGTAGTAAGTTTGTCAGTGTTTTTTGGTGTTCTTGATGTGTTGGTTGTTGTCTCCCATAATGGAGAAGGAAAAAGATAAGTTTCAAAAATGTGTAATTTGTGTCCATAGGCTACCCCCTCAAGATGCCCTTGACTGCTGCTTCTACTGTGTCGGCACAGCTCATTTAGATTCGGAGTGTTTGGCCTGTGCTGCCTTTCCAAGTGTTGGGCGATACTGTTCCTTAAAGGTTTGCTGCTGCTGGCAGTGGATTCTGCATCTTCTGCTACCGTGTTTCTGTGTAAGAAGCCAGAGAAAGGGGGTAGGGATCATCCTAAGGACAAGGACCTGAAGTCCCATTCTAAGGACCGTGGATACTGCAAGTGATCTGTGTATTTGGAGTCTGATCAGCCAGAGCCAAAGGTTGTTTGACCTTCTTCACCTCCAGTGTCTACTGTACCAGGTTTGACTGTGCCTGGTCACACCTGATCCCCTACTGTACCATTGCTGAAGAGACCCAAGTCTCCCGCTTCTAACATTTCCATCCCATTTTTAGCCAAGGAGGTTGTTAGTCTAGGTAGGCTACATTCCCCATTTTCCCTGGTGACACAGGCAGACCTTTCTCCAGAGTCTTGTCTCTGTCTTCCTTAGATCTGTGCCTGTCCTGTTTGAATCCATTTGTCAGATCCCAGCTCTGAGAGGAGGCTGTCCAAACCTCCTTCAAGGACTTCATCAGTTCAGTTGGGAGAATGAAGCCATCGGACTTGGAACAGCTGATGCACTCCTCCTTGCAAGCCCTGATCCAGTTAGAAATTCTTCCTGCTATCTAGACACTGATGCTGGTGGTTTCAGCTCATCCTACTTTCCTCATCCATAGCATTATGCTCAAGGGTTTGTTGACCCTTCCACACTACCATTACTAAGGTCACTTCTGGCTTGGCCGCTTCATGTGCAGACCCTTTCCTTGGCATTTTCAAGTCCGACTGTGTTGGAACCAAGAGTGCCTTGGGACTGTGGTACCAGGGTCAGGGTTTACACTCCAGGTTTCAGAGTCATCCCTTAATGTCTGGGCTTCAGCACTCAACAGTTTGGCTCCAATCTCAGCATCAGAGCAGATTGGGTTGGTCATGGGATCTAGGATCTTGGTCAGATCTGAGGATTGCCAGATCCTGTCGTCCTGCTTTAGCCTCTGCTGTCAGTGCTTTGGAAAGGATTTTCTCCTAGCCAGTGATGGAGTGGTCGGTGGCAACTGCAACTTTTCCCCTTTTATTTGGATCTGGGCCTGCAGATGTCAGATGTGTCATCTTGTTCCAGGACAGCCCATACCATATAGCCCCCATGTGTCCCTGCTTTTAAGGCCTCTGCCTCTCCCAGGTCTTCCCTGGGCTCTATGGTCAGGGAGGGGTATAATAAGAGTCAGTGTAAGACAAAGTATATGGATTCCCCGAAAAAGGTTCTCACTGAGGGCACCAATCTCAATGAAGCGAGGGATTCCCCAAATCCCCCTCACAATGACTCCACCTTTGGCAGTTATTTGGAACTGTTAAGACAGCGTGGGGGTGGACCACAGAAGCTCCTTCCTCAGAAGAGTCTGTATTTCTGGAGGCCTTTGGCAAACGCCCATTCATGTTCTGGGTATTCCTCCTTCTGGACACACTTATTGACCTGGTGTCTCAGAGGGCTTGGAGAGAACCTGATGTAATAGAACCAATCCCTAGGAAGCTGGACAGTATCTCAGTCCCACCTAAAAATTTGCACTGGATTAAGGGTCCTGTAGTTGGTGCGATCATTGTGGTGGCAGCCACTAAGAAGGATATCTCAGAAGAGAATTCCTCAGCCCATCCCTTCTGAGCTCTGGACAGAATGAGAAAGCATGCATGGGCTTCAGTGACCTTTGTGTTGAGTGCTCAGTTATCTGGCTCATATATTACAAGACTTCAGTGGGACTTGGTGTTGGAAGTATCAAATGTGGTAAAGACCCCGCAGTCTCTGGAGGTACAAAAGACTTTGGCAGGAGTAGTTGTCCGTGATGCACTCAATCACTAATAAGTCCATGCAGCTGTTACTGTCTAATGCAGCTGATGGCATGTCTCATGCAGCGGGTACTGGCATTACTATGCACTGACACACCTGGATGCATTCTCACAGTTTTGCAGACCGCATTAAAGCATCCTTTGTCAATGCCGCATTCGGTTGTCCCAAAGGTCAAAGAGAGACTGACTAGGAGCAAGCAGGATAGAAAGACTCTGTGAGCTGTGGAAGTATACTTTGCCACCCTTCAATGATCATTTTTCAGGAATTCTTCTGTAAATTGCAGCAGACTTTCGAGGGTGCTACTGGTGAAGGTTCCTCTTTGCGGGGGGCACCAGGTCCTACCCTCTGTGCAGGCTGGCTATGATAGCTTGGGAGCATGCATCGTGCATACTGTCGGTGCAAAATATAGTGGCAGACAAGCCGACCAGGACCCAGGACAGACCCCCACAACTGGGTCCATTCCAGGAAGATCCCTCATTCAATTTCCGTTCAAAGAACATTTCAAGTAGATCCGTTTGCATTCTTTCAAAACAGACAATTAAGTATATTCTGCAGCAGGACTGCTTGCAGGCAGGCCTGGAAAACAGATGCATTTTTTTATCATCGTGGTCAGAAATGCTTTTATATGCATTTATACCCTTTCAACTGATATCTAGAGTCATTCTGAAGGTTCAGAAGGGACTCCAAAAATGATTGTGGTGAATCCCTTCTGGCCCAAGCAGCATTGGTTCTTCCTTCCTTCTTATGGAATTGCCCAGGGGGCAGTTACCACAAGCTTCCTCACAGATTGGATCTACTCACACAACACAGGGGGGGAGATTGATACACCCCATTCTTGAGCAACATCAACTGACTGCTTGGACGATTCAATTCTAATACATTTTTGGGACATTTTTCATGAGGACGTGCAGCATGTACTAAAGGAAGCAGTAAATCTTGTTACTAGAAAGTCTTATATTAACCAGTGGAGAAGATTTCGTAGTTGGTGCCTCAGATATAACCAGGGTCCTATTTGGGACTACCGCTGCTTTTCAAAGATTTGTATGAGTTAATCCTGTGGTCTATTTACTCCTTTTGCAAGGGATATTTATCAGTCATTTCAACACGTCTGTTCATGGTTCCTTCTCTCCATTCCAGACTTTGCTCAACCTACTCTGCAAGTAGATTTTTCTGTTCACATGCAAGGTCACCTGTTGTTCAGGTGACACTAAATTGAGATCTGGTGAAGCTATTTCTGTCTATATTTGAATTGTCTATTATGACTTTTTGGTCAGTTGGTTGATAGAATAATAAACTACCAAAAATAATTAAAACGTCTGCAATAGAGTGTCTGGGTTACAACCTTTCATGGTAGGTTAACTTTTTGCTTTTCTGTGTGTATAGAGTTATCGGTAGAAAGAAAATCTCCTATATATGCCTATACTACTTTCAGAGTATACGTTGAATCTGAGCATGTCTCTCTCAGAATTTAATTGACAGGGAGAATAGATGCTGTATACTCTGGTCATGCTTTTGCAACTCCAGTATTATCTTATCAGTATTGCGTCCTTTAGGAAAGCTGTACAGCTGTGGAATTCCTAATATGGAACTGGAAAAGGACACACTGTCAGTTCAAACAATTCCATTTCATTTCCACTTGGTTGTTGCTTACTATATCTTTTCTTGTTATTCCCATCACGGTTAAAACATTTCCAGGCAAGATTAAGGCACATTGTAAATAAACCTTGTTTTCTTTAATAATTTTCATATTGAAAAGGGGTGCACTGTAGAAGCATTTTAGAAGAAGCTATGTGGTCCTCTCTGCATGCTTAAAAATCATTACGTACTGGATTCCTTTTACAGGTGCTAGGACCATTCTCCAAGGCTCCTGTCCTCTTATCCTTCCACCCCCTTGGTTGGATAAGCTTTAGTAATCAACCCAAATAGCCAAAGGCTACTGCAGCAGTGACAATGATGAATATAGTACAGCTGTGTTAATTGCACTGTAACAGTAATGTTTCTAATTCCTCACTGCTTCATTAGGCACACCCACTCTCTATTTCCCTTCTACTGTATGTAGTTAGTTGTTTGTATAAAAAGTTATGTATTTACATCTTTTGGGGAATTCAGGGTGAGTAAGCTTTCAATTTTTGCTTGGGCAAAAAAGTCCTGACATTATCTACACTCTGCCTCAAAGGGGCTAGTCAACCAGCAGTCAGAGTGTAGATGTGGGGTTGAGCCAGAGCTTTTTGAAGACTGTCTGGTTATTGTATCTTGGGATGGATACAATCCAAATAGCCAAAGGATACTACAGAAATGAGGAATTTGAGCGTCTACTGTTATGGCAAATGCAACTTACACGACAGTATATTCTATGTAAGCACAAAGTCATTTTATAAATTAGTGGCTATCTGTTGAGAAGACTTGAGAGCAGAGGTAGACACAATGTAGTCAGTTGTAGTAGTTAATAGGACTGAGAGTGTTGAGTCTAATTGCATAGCAGAGATTCTGGCTGACAAACCACCTGGTTTGAACTGTGTGTTACCTATGAAACCTATTTTAAAAGGGAGGAGGTTTTAATGCTTATTGGTTGAAGTTTTAGATGTATACAGTTTGATTTGTATTGGTGTTTATGGACCTGATGAAGGGGATATCTGAAAGTGCTTGCCCTGTTGTGATTTTAGTGTTTAAAAGTTTATCCTTTCCAACATGGAGGTCTACGTGATTTTTCAAGTTTGTGTACAGAAGCTTTTCAGTTATTTTTTCTAAAGCACAGAAATTAGTTGTAAGCCTGTAATCAGATGCAGTCTTCAGTAAAGAGATCTTTATGTAAAGAAATAACTACAGCATGCTTCAAAACTGGGAAGAAGATTGCCAGGAGTGAGAGGCAAGTTAACGTTAGTAAGAGGTTTAGAGAGTTTGAGTTGGTGTTCCATAACTTGAGATGAAGATAATGGAGTAAAGGATTGAATATGTAATTTATTCAGAGTATTTCTCATCTAGGTTAATGGATATAATTTTAAAAGCAAATATATGTAAAATTGAATTATTTATAAAGGTATAGTGTGGTGATATTCTTAGAAATATTGAATGAAAAAGGAAGAGCTGCAAGAGGAGAAGAGACATTGCTACTGGGTTAGAGGAGATAATAGAAGTAGGATAAGATTTTGGGAATACCTTTTTATTACTAAGAGTGTTGATGAATTACCAGGCATTTTTTTTTATTTCAAACGTGAACTAGCTGGAGAGATCAAAAATATTGTGATTTTGTTTCATTAGCATTTAATGATTATGAATAGGTTCCAGCTGAGGCACTGTATAGATAGAACCAAGGACTTCAGGCAATCTCATTGGCTCTTTGTCTCCATCATTTCAGGTAAGTAAGGAAGACCAATGTGAAAACATTTAAACACTTTAAAATGGC
Source organism: Protopterus annectens (assembly GCF_019279795.1). Taxonomy (NCBI): domain Eukaryota; kingdom Metazoa; phylum Chordata; order Ceratodontiformes; family Protopteridae; genus Protopterus; species Protopterus annectens. The sequence continues at coordinate 268,509,925 of NC_056750.1, forward strand.
TGACTAAGTGTGCTTTATTTTGTTATTAAGGTAATGGCAAAAACACTGGAAGGACATGTCTGAGCACACTACCCAGGGCAACAGCTATCACAGCAGTCTTCTTTGCTTCAGCTCAAATTAATTCAAGATGAAGTTTGTTATGGGTGCTTTATGTAGAGTAATATAATAAAACCACACAACATAGAGTCAGATATATGTATTAAAGCAATAAATAACATTTTAAGACATCAGATTAAAAATAACAATATAGGAAAAGCATACAAGGCCTGGCAAAGTACATAGTGAGGTACCTGATAAACAGAAAAGAGGAGATCCCAGAAGATTCTGATCACCAACAACCCTACAGTGACTTGAGTACATGGTGTAAGGAGGTCAGTACTATACCAGCAACTGTCCGTGTAGGGAGGCCAGTACTGTACCAGCAATTGTCAGTGTAGGGGAAGTCCAAGTCATGCATGTCCAAATGTGAAGTTGTGAATTCAGTTTAGATTATGTGATATGTAACTGTTAATTGGTTCTGGCTGTGCAGAAGCTGTGTGTTATGTTGGTATTGAAATACCCAGTGAGGTTTTGCATCAACTTCACAGTACTGAGTTCTGGGTACAGGACATTACACTACCAACGGTGTGTACAATCACAGGATAATCTGCAGATGACATAAGGTGCCCGATAAGGGTAACTTTCCTATTGTGAAAGAATGAAGATTTTATGGCAACTGAAACTGGTCCTTAAGTGTCAGTATGCTGTCTAGAGTAACCCCCAAATTTTGCCCCTTCAACACTAGTTCCAGTTTATCACTACTGTAAAATGATGATTATAGGAGACAAAACCAGGCCAGGAGGATCCCATTGCATGGCATAAATGTCAGTGGCAACCATCTTGGAGGTATTGAATTTCACCCATTTAGTAATCATCCACTTATGGACACATTCCAGACTTGTAGCAAATTCTGTACATCAGTTGTTGATCCCTGAGAAGAAGGGGTAAAGCTACATATAATCATCACAACAGTGGTAGTATAAACAGTAGCCCCCATGTAACGTCTCCCAAAAGAAATAAACAGCAGGGGATCCAAACTGAACACTATAGAACACCACAGGTGAGAGACTAAGATGAGTTCAAATCTAAAACTACTAGTGTAGTCATCCAGACAAGTAGGAGAGAGACAAGTCAAAGATTACCCCTGTAATGCCAAAGAAATGTTGGATCCTCTCCAGAAGGATCCCATGGTTAGCTTTGTCCTAAGGTAGCAAAAATGTGGTAGGGTCAGTACTTGGAAAAATATTGATCTTCTATCAGCCTCATTTAAAGATCATTGTCAGGGCTGTCTCCTCACTGTGCCTGGTCTGAAAAACAGATTGGAATGAATTGTATGTACTGATAGTTCTTGAGATGTAGATCCAATTACACATGAACCACCTTCTCTAAAACCTGAGACTGTGAGCGACCAGAGTCTTTAAAATTGATGGAAATATCCCTTCCCTAAGTATAAATGTGACAGGATGGTGAAGAACTTAAAGCAAGATAATCAAAGTCAAAGTTTGTATTTATCTCAAGACAAACGTTATGTGTAATGAGGCAGGTTGGATAACACAGTCTCCCAACCAAATGCAGGAGACCAGCTGCATTCTGCTTGCTGTAACATGATTTTCTCTTGGATAAACTGAATATTGCTTTTTTAACAGATGCCTGCCCACGTACTAGTAAAGGCATCATCCCACCTTCCTCAGTTTGTAGAGCTCAGTATCAGCACAAAAAGTGAGTCAGTCATATATGAAGAGATAGTAGATACACAGCTGCTGTGATCTTGTATAGGCTTTGACAAGTCTGCCCGAATAACAATCACTACTCCTTTGAAACTGCTGAGTTGTTGGGTCAGAAAAGGAGTGGATGTAATGTGGTCCTATCTCACCTACATTCATTACCGACAGGCTCTCTGCTCCGACTCGGCCAATAGTTACTAGCACAAAGTCTGTAATTGGCTGGGCTAACCCGGTATCCCAAGATGCACCACACCCAAACCCCAGATCTCGTTTGCCGCTCGTTGAGTTAGGACGTGGTCTCGAGCTTGGCTGTGACTAAGTACCCTATTTAAACTATTTTCATAGTTTCTTCTGTTTAACTTTCAGACCAAAAGCTATTTTCATAGCTACGTTGTGTATATTTTGTGTGCGAGTGCTACATATTGTGGGTTAGACTAGTTTTGTGGTATCCTTGTGTTTGACGGGCTAGGCCCGTTTAATTAGAGAGCCTTACCCTCTCCTGTCTCTGTTACCTTTGTTCGTGTGTTGGGGCGTTTAAGTCCCTTTTCTCCCTGCCTGCCCTTCTCTTGTGTTTGTGTGTTGGCTGTGTTTAATATGTCGGGTAAGGACCAGAAGGAGCATAAACCTTCTGGTTTCAAGAAGTGCGCCAAATGCTCTTACAAGATATCTTTGACGGATGGCCATGCCATCTGCGTGTATTGTTTGGGCGCCGTACATTTGCAAGAATCATGTAGCGCGTGTCACTCTTTTAGTTCCAGAGTCTTGCAAGAGAGAAAAAACAAATTGATTCTCAAGGGCCTTGTAAAACCTGCCTTTGAAGAAACTTTGGAATCTTCTTCCCCTAGTGGAAAATCTAAGCCTAAATCAAAAAAGAGGTCTCCGGCTCTTCGGAGCCATCTGAGAAGAGATTGAAGACAGTTTCAGCTTCCTCAGCTCCATTGGCCTCGGCGCCGCAGGAGAGTATTTCGGTGTCGGAGTCGACTCCCTTGGCTCCATTGGTGTCGGCGCCGCAGGCTGTTTCCGTGGTACTGGAGCCGACATCGGTTCCGATTCTCCTGGAGCCGATTCGGAGCCATTCTCCTAGTCTTATGCTGGATCCTTTGGAAAAGATTTCTCAACCCCCCTTTTGTGTCCTCCAGTCTTCCAGGTTGTCTGATTCGGATGTGGATAGGGTGGTACAGAGGCTCCTCCAGTCGCCGGTGTTGACTAAATTATTTTCGGCTCCGACTATGTCGGCTCCGCAGCCTGCCTCTTGTCGGTTTCGATCATTCCTCCTCCGAGTACCTCTGTGTCATCGGAGCTGGAGTGCGCTGCCTCGAGTGAGATCCTTGGGTCGGCCCCGATACCCCCGTTGGGCCTTTCGGTTCCGACCTCGGCTCCAACCTTGTCGGTTCCATCTTCTGGTTTTGGTACTTGGGTTTCCTCGGTCGGACCCAAGGGGGATACATCGGGACTCCAAGCCTCCCTCTTGGTGCATCGGCTAGGGGAACCCCGACTCAGATTATGGTTTCGGAGACGGGTCGGTCCTCTGATTCTGCTGGACCCGCCTTCGCAGCCATGAGGAGCGCACTGGCCAGGTCCTCAGTGACATCACTCGAGTCAGCCACTCCTTCCCAGGACACCCCGGCTAGAGCCTCTGATGCCCCTGTATCAGTGGATATTGGGGCTCCAAGGCCTGAGGATACCCCCCTGCGTGGTCCCCAGCTTTCTGAGGGCCCTTCAGAGTCCTTGCCTGAGGAGCCTCCCAGAAAGAAGTTGTGCAAGAGGAAGCACATAGACTCCCCGGACGAGTCGGTCACCTCAGATACCGACCTCGATGACGCAGAGGGGTCCCCTAAATCGTCCTCCAATGATGTCTCATTCTCTGACATCCTGGAGATTTTGAGGCAGAGAGGCGATTGGCCTTCCAAAACCCCCTGTGAGGAGTCGGTCTTCCTCAAGGCCTTTGGAGCCCGACCTTCCGCCTCCTGGGTGTCTCCGCCCTTCGAACTGTTGGACCTTATTTGTCGAAGGGTGTGGGAACACCCTGACTCCGTGGAACCGGTACCCAGCCGCCCAAACAAGTTTTTGTCTGCACCTCCAGGAAAAGAGTTCTTAGCTAAAGGAGTTCCTGTAGATGCCATGGTGGTGAGGCAGAGGCTTCTGCTTCCATTCATCCTCCTAACAAGGAGTCAAGGAGTATGGATCGGTATGGGAAGCGTACCCTGTCTTAGCGACCTTTACCCTGCGGTCATTGAACTACCTTTGTCACTTTACTCTGCTCCAAAGGGATCTCCTCAAAGAATTGGGAGATACCTTATCAGGTAACTTGCCTGAGGCGGTGAATCAGACTGTCAACGCCCAGTTGTCTACCCTTTCCTCTATTGTCAACTCGTCCATGAGGCTCATATCCTATGCGGCCGAGGGGGCGGGTAGGGCAGCTAGCTCAGGCGTAGCCCTCAAGAGGCAAGCCTGGATGCGCCTGTGTCATTTCGCGGAGGCCTTCAAGTCTTCCTTCACGGACGCTCCCTTCGTTGGGTCCTCACTCTTTGGACCCAAAGTGAAAGACACTCTCACCAGATGTGAGCAGGAGGGTAAGACTTTGTCTGCCGTAGGGGCCCATTTTTCGCTTCCCTCTAGGCCTTATCCCAAGGCACAGAGGGGAGGGAAGATGTGGTTCAGGAAGTCTCAGAAGTCTTTCCCTGCCAATCATGGTGACCCCCTTCCAGGGGCAGAGGAGGGGAGAATTACTCTGGAAGGCGTCGCCCTAGGGGCGGGGGAGGCCCCCACAACTCAGGAGACCGTAAATACTTTCGTGGATCCTCCTACCAACGTCCCTGAGGGACTGCCCGACTGTGCTACTCCGGAGCCGGTCGGGGGCCGTTTTTCGAGGCACCTTAAAGCCTGGGAAAGCATCACTCAGGATCGATGGGTGCTCCGAATAATTACTGGAGGTGACACCATTCCCTTTATCACGTTCCCTCCCTCATCCAAGAAAATCCCAGACATTCCACCCAGTCAAAGGGATCAAGCAGCGCTAGAGGTCTCAAAGCTGCTGGAAAAAGGAGTCATCCAACCAGTCCCCTCAGACCAGATCGGATCAGGAACTTACTCAAGATTATTTTTGGTGCCGAAAAGAACAGGGGACCTGAGACCCATCCTGGATCTCAGCCATTTAAACTGCTTCGTCCTGAAGTCCAAGTTCCGAATGGTCACTCTTCAATCCATTTTTCCCTTATTGGAAAAAGAAGTATGGATGTGCTCCATCGACCTCAAGGATGCCTACTACCACATCAAGATAAACAAGGCATCCAGAAGTCACCTACGCTTCCAGCTGGGAGCCAGTCATTTCCAGTTTCATGCCCTGCCCTTTGGTCTCACCACAGCCCCCAGGGTGTTTACCAAATGTTTAGCCTGAGACATCAAGGATTCCAGGTGTTTCCATATCTGGACGACTGGCTTCTCACTGCTCCCACCAGGCATCTACTCTTTCGAGCAACAAAGGCTACCATCACATTGGGCAATACCTAGGAATTGCCTTCAACTGGGAAAAATCTGTCTTGCAGCCATCACAGCGTGTTGCATTTATCGGCGCAGAGCTAGACTCCGTCCAAATGAGGGCTTTTCTTCCAGCAGAAAGAATAAAAGTGTTACAGGCTCAAGTTTTGGCCTTACTACCCCTCAAGAAAGTCCAGGCCAGACTTGTTCTTCAACTACTAGGATCAATGCGATTACCATCATGCTAGTAACGCTAGCCAGGCTACATATGCGGATCCTCCAGTGGCTTCTGTCGGTCCACTGGTCCTTTCAGGAATTCCCTCTGTCTCATCCGATTCTTATCACGGAACAATTCCGACAGGACCTACGTTGGTGGTTTCATTCACCCAATCTGAACAAAGGGAGCCCCCTGACCCCCCCTGTCCCCTACCACCACAGTGACCACAGACGCTTCCCAGATAGGGTGGGGGGGGCATTATCTGGGCAGAACGGTCCAAGGCACGTGGCAGGACCACGAGGTACACTTGCACATCAATGTCCTAGAGATGAGGGCAGTGCTACTAGCGTTGCAAGCACTTCAGAGCTCTCTTCCCAAGGGAACGATTGCTATTCTTTCTGACAGCATGTCAGTCGTGTGGTACCTGAACAAGCAGGGAGGAACCAAGTTCTATCCCCTGTGCAGAGAGGCCATGAGAATGTGGAACTGGACGGTGTCTTCCCAACGTTTTCTAGTGTCAATGCACATTCCGGGGAAGTCTAATGTGATAGCAGACAGGCTAAGCAGAGCTATTCTGATGCCTCACGAGTGGCCCCTGAACGACCGAGTTGCAACTCAGATCTTCTCCAGGTGGGGTCAACCTTGCTGCAATCTGTTTGCCAGTCCCCTCAATGCCAAGTGCAGCAGGTACTTCACTCTGATCCCCCCTCAGGGGGAGTCGCCCAGGGACGCTCTAGTCCACGATTGGCCCCGCGGTCTGCTTTATGCCTTTCCTCCATTTCCTGTATTGTCAAGAGTGATTCAGAAGGCAACTTCTTTGGGAAGCAAGATGATTCTAATCGCACCACTGGCCCCGTCAAGTTTGGTTTCCCTTTCTTCAAAAGTACACAGTGGACGGCCCATGGACTCTGGACCCAGCTCCAGACCTATTGACTCATCTGTCGTGGCAGTTCCATCCATCACTACGAACCCTCAGGTTGACAGCTTGGCTTCTCCACTTCCATCCTTAGTCAGACTACACTCTTTCGGCTGAGGTGGTACATATCCTGTCTTCCTCCCACAAGTCATCCACTAGAAAAATATACTGTAGCAAATGGAGGAGATTTGCTATTTGGGCTCAAGTACATAATCTAGACCCCTTCACAGCCCCCTTGTCTGCAGTCTTAGATTTTTTGGCTATGCTCTTCAGACAGGGTTCCGCTCCCTCTACCATTAAGGTACAGCTGGCGGCCATCTCTAATTTCCACGTTTCATATGAGCCTTCCCTTATGGACCATAAACTCTGTAAAGCCTTCCAGAAAGGAGCCTGGTTACTTCATCCCCCAGTAGCACAACCAGTCTTGCCATGGGATTTAAACTTGGTGCTTCGAACCATAACTTCTGCTCCCTTTGAGCCGGCTGTCACTTGTGAATTAAAGTATTTGTCTTGGAAGACAGCTTTTCTGGTCGCCATTACTTCGGCCAGGAGGGTATCTGAGCTTTAAGCCCTTTCCATTAAAAGCCCCTATTTGATCTTCCATAAGGATAGGGTTTCTTTGAGACTCAACCCTTCCTTCCTTCCTAAGGTATCTTCCACCTTTTGTCTTCATCAATCCATTGAGTTGCCAGTTTTCTTTCCAGAATTTTCAAACAAAGCGGAATTCAAATTTCACCAGCTGGATGTACATAGACAGCTAAGGTTTTATTTGCATAGGACGAAATTTCACAGGAAATCGGATCAATTGTTTGTGTCCTTTTTAGAGAACAAGAAGGGTAGCCCTGTGACTAAGAGTACTATTGCTAGGTAGATTATGGACTGTATTTCTTTTATTTACGAATCAGCAAGCAGAGTTTTACCTTTCTCGGTTAAGACTCATTCTACCAGGGCAGTGGCTGCCTCAGTAGCTTATCATGCCTGGCTCTCTTTGGATGACATCTGTGCTGCAGCCACCTGGACCTCTCCGCACACCTTTATTTCTCATTACAAGCTGGACGTGGCGTCTAGAGGCCGGGCTTCCTTTGGTTCCACAGTGCTCAGGAGTATTTTTCCGTGAGCCTCCCAGGATATAGGTGCTAGGGACGCTGTCCCGTCAGTAATGAATGTAGGCGAGATAAGACCACATTACATCAATTAGTTATGTACTTACCATAACGATAGATGTATGTGGTCCATCTCACCTACATTCTTACGTACCCACCCACCTTCCCCCTTCCTGGTGGACTTGGAGGAAATTACGTTCTTAGACCCTTCTGAGGATGTTATTCTTTCTCTCTTCTTGCTTGTGTTATTTTCTGTGAGGTTGTGTATGTAACATTGTTATATAGTTGGCAAACAAGATCTGGGGTTTGGGCGTGGTGCATCTTGGGATACCGGGTTAGCCTAGCCAATTAGAGACCTCATGCTAGTAACTGTCGGCCGAGTCGGCTCCGAGCCAGTCAGTAATGAATGTAGGCGAGATGGACCACATACATCTATCGTTATGGTAAGTACATAACTAATTGTTTTGTATGATCAAATCAGAATGCCTGAAGAATGCTAGTCCTAGGTAAGAGGTTTCCACCTAGGGTTGGTCAGTCTTGAATTGAATCAGACATTGGTCAGATAAGGTAGTAATTTTGCCACCTAATCCCACTGATCGTGACATCAGGCTGGAGAATGTGGTTGTTGCATTAGTAGCAACCTGAGCAAAACCAAAACCACTTGTAATGCAGCGGTAACAACTTGAGCAATACCAAAACCCTTTATAATACTTCTTGTCAACCTTAATGTTGAGTCAAATCCAACAAGTATACTTGGCAGCAAGTCCAGATTATCTAACACAAATTATACCAAATAAAAAGTTCTCCGGAACCAGAAGCGATCAAATAGTTAACGATTTTTATTAACATAAGTTTACACTTTGTTTTTATGCCTGAAGAAGCTTTTTGCTAATCAAACACATCCATTATTTATATATTGTTAAAAATCATATGTCCTAAATCTAAAATTAAGATTTAAAGTGGCATAGTTTAATTTACTTGATTTATGGAGTTCCTTTAGTATAGGTTTAATGCTAAGTATTCCATTTAGTCCTGGAGCTTGATGTGCTATAAATCTAATAATCAGTTTGGCTTCTTTCTTCTCAGTTATGTTAACTATATTATCTTCTCTTGTATGTTCATAAGTAACTTGTAAAGTCATGAATTTAAATTGTATAGTATGCTTTTCACTTCTGTGTTTATATAATGCACTGGCTTTCACGTTTCTTATTTCCATAAGTGATGATCTACTCGTTCTTTCAACTTGCGATTCATTTTCCCTATGTAATATGCCTCACGTGCTTCACACTTGGCCAAATAAACAAGTTTTCTAGTATCACAGGTTCCATGTGCTTTTAATATAAATCTTTCCCCATTAATGGGATGTATTATACTTTGTTCTGTGTGTATATATTTACAAAAAGCACATTTATTACAAATGTGGGTCCCTTGTTTGTTTGTTATTTGTTCTTTGTAACAAAGCCTTTCATTCAAATTTCTAGACCTATTATACCCAAAGTTTGGATGTTCTTCGTGTTTCACTGTTGCAGTCATCACATTTGGGTTATCTGCTTGCAGTAGCTCTCAGTCGGCCTGATTATCAAAGTCTTGGGTCCTGCGTCTGTTGCGGTCTCATCTTCCATGATGTCAGGTAGTCAGGGGTATAAAGCATGCAGCCGACGGTGCCTGAAGCAGTTCGCAAGTGCTGGTTGGCCGACACCTGAAATTTTCGTTTTCAAGTTTCAGAACCGAAGTCTTCAACTAAGCTAAGTACCCCGTTGGGGAAACTTTTTCTTGCTTTAAACTGATTTCAGTAAAAGTTAATAATTGTATTTCTTGTGGAAAGCAAATGCCTCATAAAGATTTCCATTCATACTGCATTCCTTGCTTAGGCCCAGACCATGACGTACCTCGCTGTTGGTTTTGTGCCCTATTTAAACAACAAACTATTCGTCGTCTGTTCATTTATGGTTCTCAATATTTTGGTACTCGGTTCAATTATCCAGAAATGACTTCGGTAAGCCACCCGACTACCGGAATTCCGAAAAAATGCAAAGATAAGGACAGAGACAGGCCGCCGAGGTCCAAAACTGCAGACGACGCTTCTCTTAAGCCAGTCGCCAGTTCGCCGGTACTCAGTGAGGCGCTTTCGCAGCCCCTGATACCCACTACTTCTGATTCACAGGCCTCTACTGAGACCCATTTGGAGTCTGGTATGCCGCAAGATACTTCAACTATGGAACCCGCGGATGTCTCTACCTTGGATGGGTCCGGAGCCGCTGTGCAGGCACTGGCTTCTGAGGGTGTATTCAGGCTTAAAGACTTGCATATTAAATAAACACCGGTTTCATTACTAAGGCCTAAATCTCGTTCCATGTCTAAAAAACTGACGCCCAGGCAAAATGCTTAGGCCCGTATGCCTAAAAAACAAATGATTAAAATGGGTGAAGATCTAATTACTCTAATCAAGGGTAGTCAACCCCCCTTCCCCCAAAAGGCCTAGGGCTGAGCTTGATTATGAATCTTCTGATTAGGAATCTGTTTCTTCTGACTCTTCTGATGACCTGGATTTGTCCATACCCACTTATGAGGATTGTGATGCAGAGGATTCCATTCCCTCTGCTTCCCCTCCTTTGGATTTTTCTTTTGGGGGAAACTTTAGTACCTTAAGGCAGCATTTCCACTGGGAAAGGCAGGAATTTTCTGATTCAAAAAAGAGGCTAAGGGATTTCCTTCTTCTCCCTCAGGATAGGCCTTTGGCTATACCTCCTGTTGTAGACATTGTGGATGATGTGTTTTCGGAATCCAGTTTGGCTCCTAATTCCCTGCCTCTCCTAGTAAACCTGACAGATACTACAGGGTTCCTGAGTCCCACAAGTTCCTTTTCAAAAATCCAGTTGCAGGTCCAGAGACCATTTCTCAGGGACCCAAGAGCATCAAGGCTTCTACTGCTAAAAATCCTACCCCCTCTGATAGGGACAGCAGGGTGCTGGATAGATGGGGTAAAAAGGTTCATACTTCTGCAACCTTGGCAATCAGAGCTGTAAACTGCCAATTTCATATGTTAAAATACCAACAGCATATTATTGGACTGCTTAAACAGAAAATGATGTTGATTCCTGTGTGGAAAATAAAGATTTACAGGATTTAATGCATTCTGCTGAACAAGTGGGAAAACATACTTTTCAATGTGGTTTTGATTCTTTAGAGGACTCTTGCAGGGCTGCTGTTACTGGGTCTATGCTTAGAAGGCATGCTTGACATAAGGAGCAATCTTTGAGTGATTGTGTTAAAGCTAAATTGTTGGATGCTCCTTTAAACCAGGACCGCCTGTTTGGCAATAAGGCTGAAGAAGTGCTTAAAAAGATGGAAGATAAAGCTAAATCTATGCAAACCGTTAAAGACTTCTTACAAGTGCAACCTCTGAGATTTAGTAGGCACTGGCCTACTAAGAATTGGTCCTTTCCAGTCCCTTCCAGGTCCTCTCAAGCCAAACCCAGACACAGCAAAAAACCCAGGATGTTCTTCATCTCACATTGCTGCAGTCCTAACACTTGGGTAGTCCGCTGTCCCTCGGTCGGCCCGAATATCAGAGTATAAGGCTGACGTCGGTCAAGGCGCATTTGACTGACATCAGAACGTCAGGGTACAAATGCGCATGACCGACGTCATATCCTCAGTCTTTTTTGCCGCATGGTCCGATGCAGAAGCAGTGTTGCAAGTGCCGTTCGGCGTTCTGAAATTTTTCGAATTCGGAGTTTCAGACCAAAGTCAGAGTTGGTTAAGTACCCCGTTGGGAATATTTTGGTTTTTCTTGCCTCAGTGGTTTACGGATGTCAGAAAAAGTGAATAACTGTATTTCTTGTGGGAAACAGATACCGCATAGGGATTACCATAATTTGTGTATACCTTGTTTGGGACCTGAGCACGACGTTGTTGGGTGTCGCTTTTGTGCTAGGTTCAATAAACGCACTATAAAGCGAAGGTTAGATTGTGCCAGGTTGGTCTTTGGGAAGCGGTGCAATTACAATATGCCGTCGGATGCTCCGACGCCGGCTTCCTCAAAGAAGCGCAAGGCAGTTAAACCTAGGTTAGAGGAGTCGTCCGAACCGGACGCCGGTTCTTTAGAGGCGTCAGTGGAACCGGTGGTTCCGACGGAGGCCTCTCTGGAGTCCCAGGGAGAAACTTTGATGTTACAGGATGTGGCCTCCCAGGAGGCAGGTCAGGCTGTAGGGGCTTCTCAGATAACTGTACTCCCCTCCCTTCCTAAGGGGTCTAGGCCCTCTCTTTCTGCTTCCAAGGCTTCTCCTAGAGGCAGGTCTAGTTTAGCTTCTGTGGGTGTCGCTCCTAGTTCTTCAGGTTCTGTGCCCAAGAAGCACATGCTTAAAATGGCAGAAGATTTAATTACTTTAATTAGAGGCTCTATGCCCTCCTGATAAGAGGCCTAGGATGGAACCAGTGTTGGGGATTATGAGCAGGCTTGGATGTGTCGAGTCTTGACTGAAGACTTGCAGGAGTATTCTCATTATTCTGATTCTGATGTGGATGATTCTACTCCTTCTGCTTCTCCTCCTGAGGATTTTTCTTTTTCAGAGACCCTTCACTCCATGAGAGAGCATTTTAAATGGGAAGGTCAGGACTTCTCTGATTCCAGGAAAAGGCTTAGGGAATTTTTGTTTTTACCCCAGCATAGGCCTTTGGCTATACCTCCTGTTTTGAATGTGGTGGAAGATGTGTTTGCAGAGGCTTCTCTTAATCCTGATTCTTTGCCTCCTGCTCCTGTTAAACCAGATAGGTATTACAGGGTGCCTGAAGCTCATAAGTATCTTTTAAGAGTCCTAGGGCAGACCCAGAAACTGTTAGCCAGGGGCCTAAGGGTGTTAAGGCTTCTGTTGTCAAGAATCCGGTTCCTGCAGATAAAGAGGCCAGGGCCTTGGATAGATGGGGAAAGAAAGTTTATACTTCTTCCACTCTTGCCATGAGAGCTTTGAATTGCCAGTTTCACATGTTGAAATATCAAAATTATCTCCTTTCACAGTTGAAATCTAAGGTTGATGCTCTGGCGGAAGGTATTGATTGTAAAGAGTTACAAGATTTAGTGCATGTTTCTGAACAGGTGGGTAAGCATTATTTGCAATGTGGTTTTGATGCTGTACAGGCCTCGTCTAGGGTGGCTGCCACTGGGTCAGTTCTTCAGGCATGCCTGGCTGAGGGATCAAAATTTATCTGACCATGTTAAAACTAGGATTTTGGATGCCCCTTTGCAATCTGATGTCTTGTTTGGTTCTCCTGTTGAGGCAGTTTTAAAGAAAATGGAAGACAAGGCTAAGTCTATGCAGACTGTTAAAGATTTTTTGCAGGTTCAGCCTCCTAAGTTTAGTAGAAATTGGCCTACTAAGGGGTGGACGTATCCTTCTTATGATTCCCAGTCTAGGGGTAGATCTAGACGTGGCAGGGGCAGAGGTCAGGCTCTTTCAGGCCTAGAACAGGGAGTTCTCCTGCACAGTCTTTGGGTGAGGGCAGGGGTCAGTCCTTTCGTAAATAGACCCAATGACCTACCTTTTCAGCTGCCAGAACCTTCTCGCCTGGCAGCACCTTTGGGAGGAAGGTTGGCACTTTTCAAAGAAAATTGGAGTTTGATTACCCAAGACAGATGGGTATTGGATATCATACATCACGGTTACAGGTTTTATTTCCATACCTTGCCTCCTTTCAAAGGCATGCCAGACATTCCTCCTCAACAAAGAATAGAGGCTCACAAGCAAATTTCTCTGTTACTCCAAGTAGGGGACATACAGCCGGTTCCTATGCCAGAAAGAGGCCTAGGATTTTATTCTCGCCTGTTCCTTGTACCAAAAAAGGGGAACACGTGGAGACCAATTTTGGATTCATCTATCCTCAACACTTATCTGGACATTCCCAAGTTCAAAATGTTGACGTTACAACAGCTTTTACCTCTGCTGGGCAAGGATCACTGGATGGTAACTTTGGATCTCAAGGAGGCTTACCTTCATGTTCCTATCAGGCTAAGTTGCAGGAAGTGTCTGCGTTTTCGGACTGGGAATTCTCACTATCAGTTCTCTGCATTGCCCTTTGGCTTATCTACTGCGCCCAGAGTATTTAAGAAAGTTCTGGCTCCAGTGATAGCTTTCTTCAGGCTGAAAGGAATACAAATCTATCCTTATTTGGACGATTGCCTGATTCTGGCTCAAGGAAGGGATGAGCTTCTTCGTCATTTGGAATATGTGATAGCAGTGCTAAGATGCCTGGGGTATTCTGTGAACGAAATAAAGTCCAGTCTAGTACCCTCTCAAGACATGTGCTTTCTGGGTGTAAGACTGAATACAGCATCCCAGATGGCCTTTCTAACCCCGGACAAACAAAAGAATCTTTCCCTTTACTTCCATCATCTATCTCTTCAGTCCGGGCTGACTGCAAGGACAGTCCTTCAAGCCTTAGGGTTCATGGCATCTTGTATTCTGGTGCTTCCCAATGCCAAACTGCATATGAGGAAGTTGCAATGGTATCTCAAAATGTATGGACACAGCACTGCCAGGATCTGGACACTGTCATTCAAATAATACCTTGCATTCAAAAGGAATTTTTGTGGTGGGCTCAGGAATGTCACCTAAACAAGGGACTCTCTGTGACCCGGCCAGAGGCGAGTCAAATTTTAACGACAGATGCCTCGGACAAAGCTTGGGGAGCTCATCTAAGCGGAAAGTGGATACAAGACAAGTGGCCTGTCAGACTACAGCATCTACATATCAACTTGAAGGAGATGTTAGCAGTCCAGTTTGCATTAATAGCTTTCAAGGATTTACTTCTTCCAGGGCAGGTGTTGATTCTAACAGACAACACAACTGTCATGTGGTACATCAACAAGCAAGGGGGAACACATTCTTATCCTCTATGCAGGCAAGCAATGATTTTGTGGGAGACTGCTCTCAGTTTACAACTAAGTCTTCAGGCAAGGTTTCTGCCGGAGCACAGAACTCCTTAGCAGATGTGTTAAGCAGACAAATCATGGATCCCCACGAGTGGAAACTGGATCTTCATGTATTTCAGAAATTGACAGTGTCCTGGGGAACTCCAGACATAGATCTGTTCGCTTCTCCACTAAACCACCAGCTGCCAAAGTTTTGCACAAAGAGGTTTCATCCCACAGCTTGGAAAGTGGATGCTCTTTCTTTCAGTTGGAAAAATCTTCATGTGTATGCCTTTCCACCTCTGCCTCTCCTCCCAAAGGTACTTCTGAAGGTCAGCCAGGACAAGCCAAGGATGATTTTGATAGCTCCAGATTGGCCTCGACAGCACTGGTACCCATTACTGAGAAGTCTAGTGGAAGCCTCCATGGCCTTTGCCTTTGATTCCACATCTGTTGTCCCAGGAGGACAGTCATTTGCTCAATGTCAAACTTCACTCTCTTCACCTAACAGCCTGGCATATTCTGTTTTAAACCATAGAGGGTCTCAACTTCCACAACAAGTTTTGAATGTGATTTTGGAAGCTAGAAGGCCTAGTACAAGGAAAGTGTGCATGAATAAATGGAAGAGATTTTGTTTTGGAGTGCAGCTAAGGATTTGGATGTTTCTGAGCCTGATTTAAGTGTGGCTCTTCAATATCTTACTGAGTTGTTAGACAAAGGTTTGTCCTTCTCTTCTATTAAGATTCATGCTGCAGCAATTTCAGCTCACTACGACTGTGACCCACCATTGTTTTCTCATCCTTTGTTCAAGCAATTTCTTAGAGGGGCAAAGAATATAAGACCCCCATGAAGGGCTCCTACTCCTGCTTGGGATCTCAATTTTGTGTTGGAGAAACTCACTCTACAACCTTTTGAGCCTGCAGCTACTGCTGAGTTGAAATATTTGTCATGGAAGACTGCTTTTTTGTTGGCCATTACCTCTGCAAGAAGGGTTTCTGAATTGCAGGCCCTTATGGCAGTTGAGCCTTTCTTAATTTTCCATAAGGATAGGGTATCTTTACGTACTAATCCTTCCTTTATGCCTAAAGTGGTTTCTAGTGTGGCTTTAAACCAAACTATTCATTTGCCTACTTTTTATGCAAATCCCCAAAATAAAGGGGAAAAGATTTTGCACACTTTAGATGTACACAGGCAGTTGCGATATTATTTGGACAGAACTAAGGGGTTCAGACAATCTCAGCAGTTATTAGTTTCTTTTGCTTTGTGTTCTCAGGGCAAGCCCGTGTCAAAACAAACTATTTCTAAGTGGATTGGATTTTGCATTGCTTTCTGTTATTCCCATCATGGCAAAGAGATTCCAGCTGGGATTAGGCCTCATTCCACTAGGGCTACTGCCACTTCTACAGCTTTTTTGAGGGGGGTGGCAACTAAGGATATTTTGGAGGCAGCCACTTGGAGTTCAGTGCATACCTTCTCTAGGCATTGCCACCTTCCATTGTACTCTAAATCCAGGGCTGGTTTTGCCACTGCTGTGTTGCAGGGCATTTTGGCAGCTCCTGCTTCATTATAGTTTAGCCATCCTCCCTTACCTCTGCTTTGGGATTCTACCCAAGTGTTAGGACTGCAGCAATGTGAGATGAAGAACATAGTACAGTTTTGTACCTACCATAAATGTAGATGTTCAAGATCCACATTGCTGCAGTCAATTTACCCTCCTCCTTCCCTCTGTAGTTTGAGGTGGTTGTGTGGGTTGGGTTATCCATCTGAGGTATATTGTGTATATTGTATATATTGTACATATTTTTGGTGTTAGGCTGGTTGGTTGTTTAGTTGTTGTCTATGGGTTTTGACCTTTCTTTTTAGGGTCTTCTGACATCTGGGGCAAGAAAAGACTGAGGATATGGCGTCGGTCATGCGCATTTGTACCCTGACGTTCTGATGTCAGTCAAATGCTCCTTGACCGACGTCAGCCTTATACTCTGATATTCGGGCCGACCGAGGGACAGCGGACTACCCAAGTGTTAGGACTGCAGCAATGTGGATCTTCGAACATCTACATTTATGGTAGGTACAAAACTGTACTTTTCAGTCTCGGGGGACTCTCAGAACTAAACAGTGGGGGGGGGGGGCCTCCACTTCCAAATCTGGAAATAACAAGACACTCCCCTATGGTAAACGGTCTCAATGACTTCCTTTTAAAAATCCCAAGCACTTATCGTTTGACCTCCCCTTTGGGGGAAAGATTGCTCTTCATGCAAAAAACTGGGAACTCATTACCAAGGACAAATGGGTTTTAAATATAGTGTCCCAGTGATACAGATTTCATTTCCACACGTTGCCAACACCAAACGGGTGGCCAGACCTGCCTCCCCCATATCAGTGGGCAGAGGCTCAAAAACATGTACTTTCCCTCTTAAACATGGGTCTATTCAGCCGGTACCAGAAGAGGAAAGGGGACAAGGTTTCTATTCCAGGCATTTCCTGGTACCCAGAAAAGACAAATCTTGGCGTCCAATACTGGACCTGTCTGCTCTAAACACCTTTCTGGAGATTCCAAAATTCAAGATGCTGACTCTTCACCAATTGCTTCCTATGCTAGGCAAGGACGCCTGGTTGGCAACTCTAGATTTAAAAGAAGCATACCTGCACATTCCAGTCAGGGAATATTGCAGAAGATACCTATGCTTCAAAGCAGGCTACTTGCACTATCAGTTCTCTGCTCTGTCCTTTGGCTTGTCTACTGTGCCCAGGGTATTCACAAAGTGCCTGGCTCCAGTTATTGCATTTTGCAGGCAAAGAAATATTCAAATATATCCATACCTGGACGATTGCCTAATTCAGGCAGAAAACCAGGGCATACTTTTAAATCATCTGGCATTTGTAAAAATGGTTCTAGCTTGTCTGGGGTTCACTGTAAATGAAAAGAAATCACAGCTGGTACCCTGTCAACAGATTACATTCCTGGGTGCAAGCTTGAATACAACTGCCCAGATGGCATTCCTCACGCCAGAAAAGCAAATTCATTTGGTAACTTACTTCAAACAAGTGGCCACAAAAACCCTGCTATCTGCAAGACAAATACTGCAAGCCTTTGGGTTCATGGCCTCCTGCATTCATCTAATTCCATATGCAAGACTGCAAATGAGGAAACTACAGTGGTATCTAAAAAGTTTATGGAGTCAACATTGTCACAGCCTGGAAACAATGATTCCTGTCTTACTTTGCTTACGCCTGGAGTTCCTATGGTGGGCAGAGGCCTGCCACCAAAACAAGGGGCTACCATTCACACTACCCCCTGCCGCCCAAACCCTAACTACAGATGCATCAGACTATGCATGGGGGGCTCACATGACAGGGAAGTGCATTCAGGGCAAATGGAACCCAAATCAAATGCACCTACATATCAATCAAAAAGAAATGTTAGCTGTACAGAATGCTGTGCCAGCTTTCAAGGACTACATTCTTCCTGGACAACTAATGGTAAAGACAGACAACCCCACAGTTGTGATACATAAACAAGCAGGGGGGTAAACATTCCTACCCCTTCTGCAGACTAGCCATGGCATTGTGGAACACCGCCTTGAACTACTAAGTGCACCTTCAAGCTCAATTCTTGTCTGGAAAAATGAATACACTGGCAGACGGACTAAGCAGAAACCTCATGGAACCACAGATTCTCAACATGTTGACAAGCGAATTGGGGAGCCCAGACATAGATCTATTTGCCTCCCCCCAGAACTACCAGTTGAACAAGTTTTGCACAAGGACTCCCCACAAACAAGCCTAGAAAGTGAATGCTCTGTCCTTCAGTTGGAAAAACCTATCGGTCTATGCCTTTCCCCCTTTGCCTCTGCTCTCCAAAGTTCTACTAAAAGTCAAGCAGGACAAACCAAGGATGATTTTGATTGCTCCAGACTGGCCGCGCCAACACTGGTACCCCCTCCTACGCAGTGCGTCTCCCATATCTCCATGACACCTGCCTTAGACACATTCCCTGCTGTCTCAGCAGGAGAACCAAATTCTGCACCCTCAGCTTCCAACATTGAACCTTGCAGCCTGGCTAATCACTTAATTTCACCCTTATCATCCCTCAGCAAACCTGTGATGGATGTCATCTTGGAAGCAAGGAGACCTAGTACTAGAAAATCGTATGCTGACAAATGGAAAATAATCTGTGCCTGGAATCGATCTTTAGGGATGAGCACAGCAGCGCCCAATTTACCTCAGATTTTGTAATACTTAACGGAGATGCTTCACAAGGGCCTGTCTTTTTCCTCCATTAAAATCCACACCTCAGCTATTTCAGCTGATTATAACACAGAACCTCCCTTCTTCTCCCATCCTCTGCTCAAGCAGTATCTCAGAGGGGCAGAAAACTTGAGACCACCCAGGAGAGCTCCTACCCCTGCCTGGGACCTTAACTTTGTTTTGGAGAAACTCACTCTACCTCCTTTCAAGCTAGCTGCTACTGCCGAGTTAAAATTTCTGTCTTGGAAAACGGCCTTCCTTTTAGCAATCACTTCAGCTAGAAGGATATCTGAATTACAGGCCCTTATGGCAGTGGAGCCTTTCATCATCTTTCATGCGGACAGGGTATCTCTCAGGACCAATCCATCCTTCATGCCCAAGGTGGTTTCCAGTGTGGCTCTTAATCAGTCCATTAATTTGCCAACCTTCTTTCCCAATCCACAGAAGAAAGGGGAATGGATTCTGCATTCCTTGGATGTGCACGGACAACTTAGATTCTACTTGGACAGGACTAAATCTCGAAGAAAATCTGAACAAATGCTGTAACATTTGCTGCAGGAGCCAGGGGTAGGCTATTTCAAAACAAACCATTTCTAAATGGATAAGCCACTGCATTCATTTCTGCTATAAGCACCATGGAAAACCTATCCCCCCAGGGGATCAGATCTCATTCCACCAGGGCTGCATCTACTTCTACTGCCTTTCTCAGAGGTGTTCCTACCAGGGACATCCTAGAAACTGCTACCTGGAGTTCTGTACATATTTTCACCAAGCATTATCATTTACCAATTTTCTCTAAATCCAGAGCTGGCTTTGCCACTGCTGTTTTGCAGGGCCTTGTAACTGGCCCTAATGCTGTATAAACTCCTCCTCCCAACCATAGCTTTGGGAATCTACCCAAATGTAATGACTGCAACAGTGAAACATGAAGAACATCGTACAGTTGTGTACACTTACCATAAATGTAGATGTTCGAGTGTATTCACTGTTGCAGTCCTGGTTATTCTGGCTATACCTCTACTTTTCTTTGCTATGCTTAAAAAGCCTTTTTGGTGTATTTGCTTTTTGTTGGAGGTATACTTTTGTGTTTTTATGTTTATTAGCTCCCCATTAAGGGGGCACCTGACATCTGGAGCAAGAAAAACTAATGTAATGGCGCTGGCTGCATGTTTTATACCCCTGACGACCTGACATCATGGAAGAAGGGACAGCAACCGACGCAGGACCCAAGACTTTGTTAATCAGGCCGACTGAGGGCAACCTGCCAGCAGATTACCCAAATGTAATGACTGCAACAGTGAATACACTCTAACATCTACATTTATGGTAAGTGTACACAACTGTACTTTGTTTACCATGTAATCGTCCCTTGCTGATGTAATGTCCTCAAGTCCTTGTAGTAGCAAATGTTGTTGTACCACCACCAAGTCTTGAATATGTATTAAAGACCACTGTGTAGTATTGCTTGTTGAGGAAATAGCACTGTTACAACCACTCATGTTTGCCAGCATATACACCTTCAGTGATAAATCCAACAAGTACACTTGGAGACAAGTCTGGATTAACTAAAACAAATTATACCAAATAAAAAGATCTGGAGTAGGGACTTCATTTGTCAACAACCTGTGGGTCTTGGATCCGATATCGGATCCGAGCTGGCAACTATTTATACAGCTATGGATCCGAGCTCCTAGCTCCTCCCCTCACCCATAATCCCCTGCCAACCCCAAATTACCTCAGATCTAGTTTGCCGCTCTAGAGTGTGTCAGCTGGATTTTGAGATCCTGGCAATTATTGAGATAAGTGTTCCCTTTTTATCTCTTTAGCCTTTTTTTCTGTCAGTTAATTAGTGTGTGTGTGTATTAGGCTTCCCTTTAGTCTGTTAATTTTAAAATTTTTAGTGTTTACCCTCCCCTCGCTGAGTGTGATTGTGTGTGCTTGCGTTTGGGGCCTTGTGTGTTTGTGTAGTGTTACTTAGTTTTGGGATATGTCAGAGGCCCCAAAGCCTATTTTTTTCTAAATGCACCGAGTGTGGCCATAAGCGCTCTCCGGCGGATAGCCACACTTGGTGTGTTCGGTGCCTTGGGGTTGAACACCTGTCCTCGGGATGCACAATTTGTGCAGGGTTCAACCCCAGGGCACTGAAAGAGCAGAGGTCGAAGCTGGTCCTGGCGGGACTTTTGCCCCCGGAGTCGGCTTCGGCCTCCGCTACTCCCCTGGCACCTTCTCAACCTGTGGTGGTGGCCACTCCTGCCCCCCTTCCTCCGGCCGGGATTCAAACTCCCACTAAAGTGCTGGAGGACAGGGAGACCAGGAGGGAGAAACGGAGGGAGAAGCACCACAAGCGGCAGGCCGAGGCTTCTGCTTCACCCCCCCTCCCAGCTAAGCGGGCTTCTCCCTCCACGGCTTCCAGGTCTCCTCCTCCTCGGCTCCGATCACCTTGTTTCTCCCCGGGACCTGAGGAGGAGGAGACCCGATCTCCATCGAGGTCATCGAGGCGGCACTCCAGGCCTGCCTCGGTGGCCTCGTCGAGATCCACTTGCAGCCTGTCTGATGCAGACTTGGACCGGATGATGAGAAGGTTCATCCAGGCCCAGCTGCAGATGGGAGTGCTCCTGCCTCCTCCCCCCCCCCTTTGGAGTGGAGCTCGACACCCTTTTTTGCTCAGATAGCTCCTTCTCTGACCTGCTTTCTGGGTTCAGAGTGCTTGGAACCGGGCAGCATTGGGGGTGGGTCGGCGCCGGCAGTACTGGGTGCTTCGGATCCGACCCTACCCTCGAGTCTGTCGGTTCCATCGTCGGATCCGACCTCTCGGAGCCGTGGCCCGAGCTTCGGATCCGAGTGATTCAGTGTGCCTTCGGCTCCGTCCAGGTCGGAGCACACTGGTCCCTCGGATCCGACTGTGTTTGCGCTGGTTCCGATACCTTCATCGGATCCGAGTGGGAGTCGGCTCTCTGAGCCCAGGGTGAGCGGCTCCCCCTCTGCCTTTGATGTAGTGGAGAGGGCTCTGTCGAGAGCATCCAGACCTCCGACCCTTGTCTCGGCTCCGCCCTGCACTCCTTCTCTGCTGGGTCAGGCTTCCATCACCCGGCCACAGGGACAGCCTGCTTCGATGTCCCAGGTTGTTCCTTTGGAACAGGACATTGCTGGTGAGACCTCCTCAGACAGCCCCCCCGAGGAAGTGCCTCGCAAGCGTAAGTGTAAGAGGAGGCACGTGGACTCCCCCCGAGTCCTTAACAGAGGACACGGACTTGGATGAAGGGGAAGGCTCCCCAAGGTCACCCCCTGAGGATGTCTCCTTTGGAGTCATCATGGAAAATGCTCAGGCTAAGGGGGGGGTCTGCCCCCAAGGCTTCCTCCGACGAGTCCGTGTTCCTGGAGGCATTCGAAGCAGGCCCGTCTACCTCTTGGGTGTCCCCTCCGGCCGACCCCCTGGTGGACCTTGTGACCACCAGGGCGTGGAAGGAGCCGGACATTGTGGAGCCAATCTCTAAGCGCCCGGATAGGATTTTGAGACCCCCCCCCCCCCGCAGACCGGCCCCACTGGAGCAAGGGTCCCCCTGTAGATGCCATGTTGATGGCGGCAGCCACTAAGAGGGAACTAGCTCAGGAGAGCCCCTCGGTCCATCCTCCGAGCAAGGAGTCCCGCTTGATGGATCGCCTTGGGAAGCGGGTATTCAGTTCAGCGACCTTCTCAGTAAGGTCTCTGAACTACATGGCACATGTCATCAGGATGCAGTGGGATCTTAAAGAATACGCTGCTTCCCTCCCGGAGTCCATGGCGCAGGACAAGCAATTGTACTCCACTCATATGGCCACTCTCAGATCTGTTTCTAATACCTCTATGGGGCTGTTGTCTCACGCCCCTGAGGGAGCCGCTAGAGCTAGCGGAGCGGACCTAGTTATGAGACGCCAGGCCTGGCTCCGACATTGTGACTTCGCGGAGCCCTTCAAGGCGTCCTTTGCGAATGCCCCCTTTGATGGTTCTGCTTTGTTTGGCAAGACCGTTCGCGAGACACTTGTCCAGAGCGAGAAGGACGGGAAGACGTGGTCTGCTGTCGGAGTCCGCTTCTCTGCTCCCCAGAGGTCCTTCTCCAAGAACCAAAAGGGACAGAAGAAGATGTGGTTCCGGAAATCGCAACATTCCCAAACTGCTCCGGACAACCAGTCCTTCCGTGGCAGAGGAGGACAGGGAGGACGCCGCCCTAGAGCAGAGGGGCCCCGAGAAATTTTGGGTCCAGAGAATCCTTCTCTGATCGGCCCACGCAACAGCCCTGAAGGGTTGCCCGACTGTTCCACTCTGGAGGCAGTCGGGGGGCGCTTCTCATGGCATCTGGCGGCATGGGAGTCCATCACGTCAGACTGCTGGGTGCTTCAGATTATATCCAGAGGTTACAAAATCCCTATGCAACATGTTCCCAGACTCGGGAACCTCCCCGATGTACCGCCCGATCAGAGGGAGGCTGCAGCCGTAGAAATCCAGCAGCTGCTAAAAAAAAAGGGATATCCAACCCGTCCCCACAGACCAGCTCGGATTAGGGTTTTACTCCAGGTTCTTTCTGGTGCCAAAAAAGACGGGGGACCTGAGACCAATTCTAGACCTTTCCCTCTTGAACCTGTCGGTAACCAAGGAGAAATTCTGAATGGTCACTCTTCAATCCATTCTCCCCCTGTTGCGGGAGAACGACTGGATGTGCTCAATAGACCTCAAGGATGCGTACTACCACATTTTAATGGACAGATGATCCAGGGGGTTTCTCCGCTTCCGGCTGGGAGCCAGCCACTATCAGTTCAGGGTCCTTCCCTTTGGACTCACCACAGCCCCCAGGGTGTTCACCAAAGTTTTAGCAGTGGTAGCGGCCCACCTGAGACTTCAGGGAATGCAGAATCTGAGATTACATGTGCGGGCCATCCTCCAATCAGAAGCTCCACCTGCGGAATTGGTCCTGAGGGCACTGGGCTCTATGGCAGCGGCAATAACACTCCTATGCGCTTGCCTAAACATGAGGGTACTACAGTGGACCCTCCAAGTACAATGGTCCTTTCAGCTTCTTCCTCTCAATCACCCTGTCTCTATCAGCAAGGCTTGCAGGAGGGCCCTGTTATTGTGGCTTCATTCCCCAGACCTCCATACAGGCCGCCCCTTCTACGCTCCACCTCCTCTTGTCACGTTGACCACGGACGCTTCTCACCTCGGGTGGGGGGGGGCATTGCTCAGGCAGAACAGTCCAAGGCACATGGAACGACACAGAGACCTCCCTGCATATCAGTGTTCTGGAGATGAGGGTAGTGCTGTTAGCGTTGCAAGCACTTCACAACCTTCTTCCCGTAGGAACTATTGCGATACAGACGGACAACATGTCAGTTGTCTGGTATATCAACAAACAGGGGGGAACCAGGTCTTATCCTCTCTGCCGAGAGGCCATGAGGGTGTGGGAATGGGCGATCTCCACCAACTGCTTTCTGATCACAACGCACATTCCGGGACGGTCCAACATTCTGGCGGACAAACTCAGCCGCACTATTCTTTCCCCTTACGAGTGGTCTCTCAACTCCCGAGTAGCGAAGCAGATTTTTGCAAAATGGGGGCAACCCTGCTGCGATCTTTTTGCCTCTCCCTCAAATACGAAATGCGACAGCTTCTTCCCGCTGATTCCCCCACCAGGGGAAACCCCGAGAGACGCTCTAGTGCATGCTTGGCCGCCCGGTCTACTTTATGCCTGTCCTCCTCTACCCCCTGATGCTAAAGATGTTACAGAAAGCCACTCTGTTGGGGAGCAAAATGATCCTCATTGCCCCATTCTGGCCTCGACAAACTTGGTTCCCTTACCTGTGGTCTCACTTGGTGAATCCTCCTTGGATTCTGGATCCCAGCCCGGATCAAATATCCCACCCATCAGGCTTACCGACCCTGAACCTGGACAACCTGAAGCTGACAGCTTGGCTGCTCCAGTTCCACTCTTAATTAGGACTCCCAGTATCTCTTCACCAGTCAAAGCCATCTTGGTGGCAGCGCATAAACCTTCCACCAGGAAAATTTACCGCAGTAAATGGAAGCGCTTCTCCGTCTGGGCGGAACATCATAATTTGGACCCCTTCACTGCTCCGCTAATGTCCGTTTTGGACTTCCTTACCGGGCTTTTTCAGCAAGGGGCTAGCTGTTCGACAGTCAAGGTACAATTGGCAGCCATCTCCCATTACCTTGTAGGACACGAGACAGGTCCTTTGATGTCAGCTAAACTATGTAAAACCTTCCTCAAGGGTACTTTTCTGCTCAGGCCCTCTTATCAAAGAAGCCGTACTCCCTTGGGACCTATCGCTAGTTCCTCAGGCCTTGACTGCTTCTCCTTTTGAACCAGCTGCCTCAGCTGATCTTAAATACCTGTCTTGGAAAACAGCATTCCTGGTAGCCATCACTTCTGCGAAAAGAGTTTTGGAACTTGAAGCTCTTTCTGTAAAACCCCCTTACTTGGTTTTTCATCAGGATAGAGTGTACCTCAGGACCAATCCATCCTTCCTGCCTAAGGTGGCCTCAGAAACCAATATCAATCAGTCCATTAACCTACCTGTTTTCTTCCCTAATTATCAAAATAAAGGGGAGTACAAGCTGCATTCTTTATATATGCATAGGCAGCTGCATTTCTATATTCATAGGACTGCTGGTCACAGACAATCTGATCAGCTGTTCATTTCCTTTGCCAAATTCAGTTTGGGTAAAGCCGTTTCGAAGGTCACCTTATCACGCTGGATTTCCCAATGTATCCTTCTAGCTTATGAGGCTTCTGGAAGGCCCGCACCTCAAGGGGTTCATGCACATTCCAGTCGCTCCATATCTACTTCTGCTGCATTCAGATCTAGAGTCCCCTTGGATGATATTTGTTCGGCAGCCACTTGGGCCTCATCTCATACCTTTATCAACCACTACAAACTGGACGTCATTTCCAGAGGGAGAGCATCCTTTGGCTCCGCAGTGCTCCGGAACATCCTTCCATGATGGCCGCCCAAGATTCAGGTAGCTGGGGACTCTGTCCCACAGGTTGCTGACAAATGAAGTCCCTACTCCAGATTAAGAAGTTATGTACTCACCATAACGTTCCATCTGAGTAGGTGGCTTCATTTGTCTGCAACCATCCCCCCTCCTTCCCCCTGGCCTTCAGAACAGTTAGTTTGGTGGTATTATCATGCCTTTTCCTGTTGGGATACCTTTTTAGGTATATATAGGAGGGCAAACTTGATCTGAGGTCATTTGGGGTTGGCAGGGGATTATGGGTGAGGGGAGGAGCTAGGAGCTCGGATCCATAGCTGTATAAATAGTTGCCGGCTTGGATCCGATATCTGATCCAAGACCCACAGGTTGCAGACAAATGAAGCCACCTACTCAGATGGAACATTATGGTGAGTACATAACTTCTTATTCTCTGGTGCCAGAAGCGGTCATATAGTTAAAAGATTTTACTAATTCAAGTATACACTTTCACAAAAAACAATCAAACACATCCATGATTTATATATTGTAAAAAAAATCACGTGACCTAAATCTAAAACTAAGATTTAAAGTGACAGTTTAATTTACTTGATTATGTAATTCCTTTTAGTATAGGTTTAATGCCTAGTATTGCGTTTAGACGCGAAGCTTGATGTGCTCTAAATCTAATAATCCATTTGTTTTTTCCTTCTCAGTTGTGTTAACTATCACCTCTTCTTGAATATTTATAAATAACTTGTAAAATCATGAATTTAAATTGATATGTAGCATTTGTTTCACTTATACTAACGATACTAGAAATCTTGTTTATTTGGCCAAGTGCGAAGCATGTTAGGCTTATTATAAAGGGAAAACTAATCACAAATTGAAATAACGAATAGGAGATCACTTATCGGAAATAAGAAGAAACATGACTATTGCATTATATAAGTGAAACGAATACTATGCATTAATTTATGATTTTATCGTTAGATTACTTAGCATTAAATCTGGGTCATGTGATTGCAACAGTATATAAATAATGGATGTGTTTGATTGTTTTTATACCTGAAGAAGCTTTTTGCGAAAGTGTGTACTTGCATTAATAAAAACGTTTAACTATTTGACAGCTTCTTGCTCCAGAGAACTTTTTATTTCATATAACTTGATATTAAGTTACCCAGAACCAGCTATTTAAATAGTGAGGAGACTTAAGAAGTTAAGACTTCTGAAGGAATGTCTTCGCTCTGTATTATACATGATGGATAAAAACATTGCCAGTGTTTGCTCTTGTACGTTTGGTAAAGTCAGAGAGCATCTGTGAGACAGCCACTTTGATCACTAGTCATGTTTTTATTTTTTTATTTATTTATTTTTGTTAGAACACTACAAACATGATATAAGTTTTAGAAGCATAACAGGCTTTCCTGCTGCAGTAAAGGTCCCATGTATGAAGAAGGATGCTGTAGCAGTGATCCTTATTATGAACTTACTACAGCTGTGTGAAAGTGCATATCATAACACTAGATATTTGAGTAGACGGATCACTGCTACAGTATAGGCTCCTACCCACTTTCCCACTTGACCAGCTTCCACAAATCTTGGGGCAGCAGGGCTTGCCTCATAGTAGCTGGGATAGAAGAGTTCAGACATGCAGCCATTTTTAATGCATCCTTTTCACTCATTAGCATTTTCAACAGGGTAATCTGAAAAGGAAGCCATTTGGGGTTTTGTCTTCATTTTCTTTTACATGAAGGGGAGTTTAGCTACATACTTACTTATAATTTACTTATCCCACGGAGCTTACTGATGTCCTTTTCGTATATGACTGGGCAAAACAGCTAAGTCTCATACACATTACCAACTGACACTGAGATGGATTACACCAGATAAATAATCTTTACTGTCTAAGGCACACTTGTTAATGTTGCTTTTAGTTAGAAAACAACTGATGATATTGTTGAGTGCTTTACATTTTAATTACAGTTCGGAAAAGCATCAATTCGCACAGCAGACAGATATGTCTGATGTGTGAATTTATTCCTCTTGCTGCACTGCAGGGCAGACACATCTGAGAAATGGCCCCAGGCTACACAAATTAATTTCCAGTATTTTTTCTTATTCCTATGCATACATCTATATTTGTGTATGCATGTGTATGTATACATTTTGTTTTGGTTATTTGGTTTGTAGTTTTGTTGCTGGTTATTGTTTTTATCTGTGAATTACTGCTGGATATTAATTTGTTGAAATGCTTTAATATGGTATGTTTTTTCACAAATGCAAATATGGAAATAAACTTAAAATTCAGGACAGATACACTAAATGCTTTTTTTGCCTCTGATGAGAATATGATTTCGAGCCTTGTATGTTTAAAAATAAGAATACTAAGCTGATGTGTTTGGCCAGGCCAACTAACCCTCTGTGCCAAAGGAAGCTTCAGAGCTAACTGTGTCGACCCCAATGTTGGAGCCCAGCATTATTTCATTGTCTTTGGATTTGACAGACCTGCTGATCTTGGCAACAGTGACTGGCATCGTCAACACAGGACTGAGAAGCACAGGATGTCCTTCAAGAATGCAACTGCAGTCATAACATGTGGGTTGTCCTGCCTCAGGCAGCCCTCGGTCGGCCGGATTCCAAAGTCTGGGTCTGACGTCGGCTGATGTCGCATTTCTCTCCGACGTCAGAGCGGCTGGAGTACATAAGCATCAGCCGACGCCATTTTCTTCAGTCTTTCTTACTGCGCGGTGCCCGAAGCAGAAGCAGTTCGCAAGTGCCGGTCGGTCAGCTCCTGTATTCTTCGATACCGAAGTCATCAAAAAAGCTAAGTACCCCGTTGGGGACCTTTTCTTGCCTCAGCTGATGTCAGAATTAACTGAAAAAGTTAACAATTGTCTTTCTTGTGGTAAACAAATACCTCATAAGGATTTCCACTCTTACTGTCTTCCTTGCCTGGGCCCAGACCACGACGTCTCGGCCTGTGTAGCCTGTGCTCGCTTCAACAAGCGCACTCTCAGGCGCCGGGCGGAGTTCGCTGAAGACTTTTTTGCCGATAAATTTGCTTACAACATGCCGTCGGATCTTCCGACTTCGCAAACTCCCAAAAAGCGAAAAGACCGGGACCGACATCCTCGGCCCGCGTCTACCACCGAATCCATGCCAAAACCCAGCGCGAGTGCTCCGGTTCCCTCCGAGACGGTCTCTCCACCGCTCCGAACCGAAGACACCGCATTACCGACTACTCCGATTCCGGACATCACTCCGACGCCAGTTATCGATTTTCCTCCGGATACCGAAATCGAGGAAATGCCCGAGACCATTGCTGTAGACAAGGTCACTCCTGCACATGGAGCTGCCAGGCCTCCTATGGCCATGTCTATTAAGGCCTGCACTAGGGCTAAGGCAGCCAGCAAGACAAAGCATATCACTTCTAAATCCTTACCTCAGCCTACTCCAGAGACACAAATTATGTCCATGGCTGCTGACTTAATTTCCATGATTAGAGGTTCACAGGCCCATCCTGAGAGAGGATCCCAGCCTCCTGATAAAAGGCCCAGGGTTGAACCCTCTGAACCTATTCCTTCAGATGAAGACTCTGAGGGCTCTGTCCACTCTGATAGCCAGGAAGAGCTCTTCCAGACCTATGAGGACTCGGATGCAGAAGATTCCATCTCCTCGGCCTCCCTCCTGAGGATATTTCTTTTGGGGAAGTTTTGCACACCATGAGGAACATTTCAAGTGGCAAGGTCAGGAATATTCTGATTCTAGGAAAGCCTGAGGACTTTCCTTAAGAAGCCCCAGCACAGGCCCTTAGCTATTCCTCCTGTACTTGATGTTCTGGATGATCTATATTTTGACTCTAGTGCTACCCCTGATTCTCTTCCTCCTGCTCCAGCCAAGCCTGACAGGTATTACAGGGTCCCAGAAACTCATTCCCATTTATTCAGGGCCCATTCTGCTGATTTGGAAACTATTTCACAGGGGCCTAAAGGAGTTTCAGCCTCCACCTCTAAAAATCCTTTGCCCTCCAACAGAGAGGCCAGGTCATTAGAGATGGGGTAAAAAAGTTTACACCTCCACTACCTTATCTATGAGAGCTTTAAATTGCCTTTTTCATATGTTACAATATCAGGATTACCTTTTAGAAGATTTACAAAAAACTCTAGCCACTCCTGATCCTTTAGACAGGAAGACTTTGCAGGAAGCTGTACATAACACTCAGCAAGTAAGCAACCACTTCCTGCAGTGTGGGTATGATGCACTGGAAGCTTCATGTAGGGCAGCTATGACAGGGGCAGTCATTCGTAGACATGCTTGGTTAAAAGATCAACCCCTACCAGATCATGTAAAAGCAAAACTTCTGGATGCACCTTTGGAAAAGAACAAGCTGTTTGGTGCAAATGCTAAGGATGTGTTAAAGACCATCGAAGAAAAAGCAAAATCAGTTCAGACGGTGAAAGAGTTCCTCCAAGTTCAACCCCCCAGATTCAGTAGGAATTGGCCTTCTAAAAACTGGTCCTTTCCTAATACAGAAAAGTTTCAAAGGGGTAAGAACAGACGTGGCCGAGGAAGAGGCCAATACAGAGGCCCTTATAGGGGACGACAATGGCAGCCAGGAAACCAAAGAAGTGACGCAGGGGTTTCACCTGCCCCACAACCACAATCTCAATGACTTTCCTCTACTACCGCCTACCAGGGAACAAATAGAAGCTCCCTTGGGCAGGAATTTATCTCTGTTTGCAGAAAACTGGCACAGACTGACAAAGGACAAATGGATTTTGGACATTATAGACCGAGGGTACAGGTTTCATTTTCATACCTTACCAATAAAACAAGGCATGCCAAACGTACCACAAAACCAGAGGGCAGAGGCTATCAAGCAAATCTCTCTGCTGACTCGGATGAAAGCAATAGAAAGAGTTCCACAACAAGAACAAGACCAGGGGTTTTACTCAAGACTGTTCCTGGTTCCAAGAAAAGAATCTCAATGGAGACCAATACTGGACTTGTCCGCATTAAACACCTTTCTCATAGTACCAAAGTTCAAAATGCTGACTCTACAGCAACTCCTTCCCATGCTGGGCAAGGGGTCTTGGCTGATTACTCTGGACCTCAAGGAGGCATACCTGCATGTCCCTATCAGACACAGCTGCAGAAGATACCTCAGATTTCTTGCAGGGCCAGAGCATTATCAATTCTCAGCATTGCCATTTGGCTTATCTACTGCGCCCAGAGTATTCACAAAATGCCTGGCTTCAGTAATTGCTCATTGCAGGCTCCAGGGGATACAAATTTACCCGTACCTGGACGACTGCCTCATACAAGGCGTTGTTGACAAAAAAAACCTGGATTATGTCATACGATTACTTCAAGCTCTGGGATACACAGTCAACTTCCAAAAGTCAAAACTGCAGCCATCCCAGCAAATAATCTTCTTAGGAGCCAAACTAGACACAGCCTCTCAGATGGCTTACCTGACAGAAGACAAACAAGAGAAGTTAACTCATTACTTCAAAGGTTTAGCAAAACTCACCCAGATGACTGCAAGGAGATTCCTACAGGCCCTGGGTTACATGGCATCCTGCATTCTCCTGGTTCCATTAGCAAGACTACACATGAGAAAGCTTCAATGGTACCAAAAAAGCGTTTGGTCTCATCACAGCAACAACTTGGAGACAATCATTCCGCTCATTCCATGCCTACAAAAGGAATTTCTATGGTGGGCCTCGGTGAGCCAGGCAAACACAGGTATGTCATTCAAAAAACCACAGATAACACAGACCATGACCACAGACGCCTCAGACCTTGGATGGGGGGCGCACATGGAAGGCAGGTGTATACAAGGACAATGGTCTCCAAAGGAAACACATCTGCATATAAACCAAAAGGAAATGCTGGCAGTAATGCATGCCATCGAGGCTTTTCAACACCACCTCCAGCAAGGCCATTTACTGATACGGACAGACAACACCACTGTGATGTGGTACATAAACAAGCAAGGGGGCACCTACTCTTACCCCCTTTGCAGACTGACAATGCATCTTTGGGAGAAATCACTGAGTCTCAACATTCAGTTACAATCCCTGTTTGTCCCAGGAAAAGACAGTGTGTTGGCGGACAGCCTAAGCAGGAATTTCACAGATCCACACGAGTGGAGGTTACATCCGAAGGCCTTCAGACAACTCACTTTGACATGGGGCAAGCCAGAAGTGGACCTATTTGCCTCTCATCTCAACCATCTTCTACCAAAATTCTGCACAAGGACATACCATCCAAAAGCTTGGAAAATAGATGCCCTCTCATTCAACTGGAACTCACTAACAATCTATGCATTCCCACCTCTGCCACTGATGACCTCAGTATTACTAAAGATCAAAGCAGAGAGACCCAAGGGAATCATAATAGCTCCGGACTGGCCAAGACAACACTGGTACCCACTACTACGGAGCATATGTCACACCAGGAGGTGGGCCCTTCCCCAATGGCCTCTACTTCTGACTCAACACAACTTCGAGGCAGTGCATCCAAATCTACAGACACTGCAGCTAACTGCCTGGGAGATCCCATAAATAACTTCAGCCTATCTCTCTCCAAGGAAGTTCAGCGGATACTAACAGAGGCTCGAAGACCCTCCACCAGAAAGGTTTACTTAGCAAAGTGGAAAAGATTCAGCAATTGGAATACCAGCAAGGGACATGATGCATCATTGTTGAACATCCCACTCATCTTGGAATATTTGGCAGATATGTTAAAGAACAGCCTCTCATATTCTTCCATAAAGATACATGCATCTGCTATTTCAGCTAGATACAACACTGATCCTCCTGTTTTTTCACACCTTTACTAAGGCAATTCCTCAGGGAATCAAGAACATTAAGCCACCAAGAAAGGCCCCAGTGCCAGCCTGGGACCTCAATTTTGTCCTAGAAAAACTGACTCTACCTCCATTTGAGCCAGCAGCTTCAGTGGACTTGCAATTTCTCTCTTGGAAGACAGCTTTCCTGTTGGCAATTACATCAGCAAGAAGGGTTTCGGAGCTACAGGCCCTAATGGCAATACCACCCTTTATTCTTTTTCACAGAGACAGAGTTTCATTAAGGACCAACCCTACTTTCATGCCAAAAGTGGTATCTAGGGTTTCTTTAAATCAAGTAATTCATCTGCCTGCTTTCTTCCCCAATCCTGAGAACAAGGGGGAAAGACTGTTGCATACCTTGGACATTCACAGACAACTTCGTTACTACCTGGACAGAACCAAGGCCAGTAGGAAGTCTGAACAACTTTTTGTAGCTTACGCCCCTGCAGTCCAAGGAAAAGCAATTTCAAAACAAACTATTTCAAAATGGATTGGACTTTGCATCAGATTCTGTTATTCTTTTCATGGAAAGACTGTTCCAGCCAATGTCAGACCACATTCCACCAGAGCTACAGCCACCTCTACAGCATTCTTAAGAGGGGTGCCTACTAAGGACATTCTAGAAGCTGCTTCATGGAGCTCCGTGCATACATTCTCCAAACACTACAATCTCCCTCTATATTCCAGATCCAGAGCAGGCTTTGCTTCGGCAGTCCTGCAGGGTTTGATTGCCACACCATCTTTTTCCTAGAGCATTCCTCCTCCCCCAGCTAAGCTATGGTATTCTACCCACATGTTATGACTGCAGTTGCATTCTTGAAGGACATAGTACAGTTTTGTACCTACCATAAATGTAGATGTCCGATAGACATGCAACTGCAGTCGGATTCCACCCTCCATACCCCTCTATGCCTAGGGTCCACTCCTATCCCTGTTTCTCTTAGCTGGGGATATCTGTTATGGTGTATTTGTTTTATTGCTCATTTATTTGTTTGGAATCCTGTTTTTGTCTTCCAATTTGATTATAGCCTTCCTTGGAGGGCACCTGGCATCTGGGGCAAGAAACACTGAAGAAAATGGCGTCGGCTGATGCTTATGTACTCCAGCCGCTCTGACGTCGGAGAGAAATGCGACATCAGCCGACGTCGGACCCAGACTTTGGAATCCGGCCGACCGAGGGCTGCCTGAGGCAGGACAACCCACATGTTATGACTGCAGTTGCATGTCTATCGGACATCTACATTTATGGTAGGTACAAAACTGTACTTTTTCCTTTCTAGGTTCTCGTGCCAGGAAACACATATCTGATAGGGTAGTATCTGTTGCTTCATGAAGTGATTTCTGATAAGTCACATGCAAAGGTTGTCAGACTGCTTAGTTTGACTTGCTTAATTGATAAAGAAGCTTCTTAAATAATGAAAACCCACCACCGTAAATAGCACAAGTAACCAAAAACTGAGGGTAATGCTGCTCAACGCCAGAAGTCTAAACCTCAAAATGCATGCACTCGAGGCACTCCTCAGTATGGAGAACACCGATGTCTGTGCAGTAACAGAAACCTGGTTTAAGGCTCCAGAGAGCACCCCAGCACTACCAGGCTATAACTCATACCATACTTTTCAGCCACAGAACCCGGACCAAAACACAAAAGGCAGGGGTGTATCCATATTCATCAAGGATATCCACACCTCCAGGTTAGTGGCCCAGCACAATGCCTCAGAGATCATCCATGTGCAACTAACAATGGGCAAAACTGCAATTCAAATTGTAACTTGCTACAGATCACCCACCATGACCCAGGACCCCCATTCCGTGTTTCTGGAGACATTGGAAAATATGAAGGTCCTACCAAATGCCCTAATATTGGGCGATTTCAATTACCCAAACATTAACTGGGAGAACTAATCACGTACTAACTCCCTTGCCCAACACTTCCTAGAATTTATAAACTTGAATGCCCTGGAACAACTGGTCAGCACCCCCACCAGCGGTGACAGCATATTGGAACTGGTCATCACCAACATGGGCGACCGGTGTTCTACACCGGAGGTCAACCCCTCGCTGGTTAGATCAGACTAGACTAATGACTCTGGATATCCACATTCCTCTCCCACCCCCAATCAAGGAAACCACCGTGAAAAACTTTTCAAAAGCAAACTTCACGTTACTTAAGACTGAGGTGGAAAGGTTCACAGCCCCCATGCTACAGAACAACGCTGTCCAAGCTGCTGAGCACCTGCAAGAATGCATGGATCGTGCTATCCCAAGCAAAGCAAAGACTCACTCCTCCAAGAAAAGGAAACCAGTCTGGTGGACCCCTGCCATAAACAAGCTATACAATAGGAGGAGGAAACTAGTACAGAAAAGAGTAAAATCCCAAGAAGGAAAGACATTCCTGATCAGTATCAGCAAGAAACTACGATCCCTCATAAAATCATCTAAGGCTAGCTTTAAAAGAAAAATTTGCCAAGGACTCCAAAGATAACTACACAGCCTTCTTTAGCTATGTCAAGAACCTAAGTGGAAACTCTCAGATCTGCTCTGAGTTAGTGCAGAATGGCACAAAGTACACTGAACCGACTGATATTGCCAACATTCGGGCAGACAGGTTTAGTGCAAACTTCACCCCCTTCTCGCCCCCTAAAGGGCCCATAACCATACCAGAAGAATGTAGAGTCGGCAATCACTGACACACAGGTTAAAACAGCCCTTTCCAAAGCCAAAAATACAGCTTTAATGGGACCGGATGGAGTCCCAGACTGTGTCTTACACGAGCTCCAAAATCAACTAACCCCTCACCTAAACACACTGTTTAAACTCAGCCTGTCCACAGGCTACGTACCTGTAGAGTGGCACACAGCTACAGTTATCCCGCACCACAGAGGTGGAGCCACAGCAGACCCCGGGGACTCTCACCCTATAAGCCTGACTAGCCTGGTCTGCAAGGCTATGGAGCGCATCATCATGGAACTCCTTAACAGAGACATTGGGAACCTCCAAACATTGGACCATACCCAGTTTGGCTTTAAGGGCAGATCATGCTTCCTAAACCTGGTGGACTTCTTTGAGACAGTTACCAATACTTTAGACAAGGGAAAGGAGGTCCACACAGCCTACCTAGACCTCGCAAAGGCTTTCGACACCATTCCCCATTCTGGTATTATAGACAGGCTCACCAGCCTGAACATAAACCCCTACGTCACGAGATGGGTTGCCAATTGGCTCACGGATAGAACCCACATGGTGAGAGTTACAGGCTCTAGGTCCGACTCTAAACCGGTTACAAGTGGCGTCCCCCAGGGCTGAGTCCTGGGACCCCTCCTTTTCAGTATATACTTCTGAGAGGCACAGGAGGACTATGGTTGACCAAGTTTGCAGACGACTGCAAACTGGGGGCCATAACTGACTCTCCGGCTGATACAGACATCTTCCAGAAGGGTCTCACTGAGACGGATACCTGGTGGCAAAATTATGGCCTCAAGCTAAATGCCAAAAAGTGCGTGGAAAAAACAAAGTAACCGTGAACTACCACATACGTGGTAGTCCCCTAAATACAGAAAATGTAATAAGGGATCTGGGGACCCAAGTAGATAGTAATCTCTCCTTTGATAGTCATATTGCCAAGGTGGTTAGAAAATCCTTCTATGTGGCCCACCTAATCACAAAAGGGTTCCCATCTAGAACAAAAGAGGTTATTGTGCCCCTCTACTCATCACTCATCAGACCCATCATAGAGTACAATACCCCATTTGGGATGTACCTTACAAGACACCTGCAACAGCTGGAAAGACCGCAGAAGTACCTCACCAAGAGGATTACTGGCCTCAAACAGATGCCCTTTGCAGCCCGACTGAAGAAACTCCAGCTGTACTCAGTTGCATACCGCTTACTCAGAGGTGATCTCTGCCTGACGTACAAGGCCATGTCCAACCCAAAATTGATGGACATGCTCTACCTACAAAAAAAAAAAAAAAAAAAAAAAAATCCCAAAAGACCACACACTCTAGGGATCTAAATCTCACCACAACAATAAATAGGACATGCTGGAGGGATAGATTCCTGTCCCAGAGACTCCCCATGCTTTTTTACAGGATTCCAATCTACATTAGGCAGAGCCCCCCTCACTAACACTCTTCAAGAGAAACCTTGACGAATGGATGGGAAACAGAAAATTTACCCTGGGGATCACTGTAGTGGCTCTACTGGACAGAGGCACAGAGAACTAATGGTTCTGCTGGACACAGGCATAGGGAACTAATCTAAGGGGGTAGCGAAAGCCAACACATTCTGGCTAGCCTTATAGATGCTCTTGGGCAGAAAGCCTAGTACTTGCCTATGAACCTAATGACCTCCAGACCAACTTCAATGAGGCTACATTTCATTGTGAACCAGGCATAATTAATTTCTGGTGAAATAGACACTTTTAACATAGTGGCTTAACAAAAAAAAAAAAGTCTGGTGCCTTATCACCGTGTGATTTCAGGGTGAATAGAGGCCCTTTTTTCCCCCTTCTCTTTTCTTCTTGGTCTCCCTGTTTTCTTACCAGGCCACAGTACCAACATCTGTCACAAGGCAGTTGACTTCAACCTATTTGTTACTGTTGTCTACTTTGGATTGACTGTGTTCTTCACCTCTGGACCACAGCACTTGGCATCAACAACTGCAGTGTTGACTGTGCCATCAGAATCAGTGCTGCCAATATCAGTATGTTTGTCAGGTCCAGACGGGGTTTTCATCCTTCAGGGCCAAGTTTATATGTTTTATCTGCTTTCCAAGAGTGAATATTTGGTGCCTTTGGTTCCAAGCTGCATGCGTCTGCCTCAGCATCTGCATCAGCACCGACAGTGACCCTTATTCAAATTTTGTATGTTTCTTTGCTTGAGCCATTGGCTGTCCCACTTGTCATACAGCAGGACAGAAGGTTTAGGTCTCATGCTGGGTCTCTCAATGGCATCTGGGCAACAGGTTTCCTTGTCCTCATTGGCCCATTACTGCCAAGGATCGGTAGAAAATGTACATAATTCACCTGTTGAGTCACCCACCCTAGATGTTGAAGAGGAGTACAACCCCCCCCCCCCCAAGATGACCTAAGTTTGGAGAAATGTCAGAGGGGGGTGATGGCCATTTGGCCCAGTGTCCTTTCCACAGGAGGCTGCACCAAGTATGAAGATATTAAAACTGTTTTCTACTGCCGTATGGGACAGTTCTGATGTTGTGGCTTCTATTCCAGACAGACAGGATGCTGTGAAATCCTGAAGGTTGGAACTGCTTGTCATAGACCCAAGGGCATGCTTACTCCGACAGGATCCAGCCTCTTGTCTTGCAGATAGTTTAGTCACAGTTTGTTATAGCCTTTTTTTGCCTAAGGGTCTTGGAGGATAATAGTCCAATGATACCATCCACAAGCTTTGAAAGAAACCACTTCATTTAACATTGTGTTCAGCAGTATCAAGTCCTGGACTTTTGGTTTTCTAGATACAAAATATCCATAGTCTGCAAAGCACATCTAAGATGGTTGGGAGGCATTGTCATGTGCAGACTGTTAAAGGCGTATGGTTGTAATTGGAGGCTAGTTGCATATCAGGTGCTTTGGAGATGAGATTAGTCCTCACACTTCAAACCTTCCATGACTCTGATACCCACATGCATTGACAACATGACCGTAGTTTGGTATATCTAGAGGCAAGGGGAAATGCACTCCAATCTCCTTTATCAGTATGGGAATGGGCTGTGTCAACCGGTGGCTTTCTGATTCCATGCCAGTTTCCTGGAAGCCACCTTCTTAACAGGCTCATTCATTATCTTCTGATGCTACACCAACAGTCCCTCAGTTAATGCGTTGAGATTTACTGGGGAGGAGGTTTGTTAATTTGATAACATTTTACGTACTGACAGCCTCTGTCCATCCGAGACAAGAGCCAGACCAGGGTTGAATTTGCAATTTCCTATCTGATCGTCAAGGTTTTGCTTGAATAGGGTCTGGGGTGAAACATGCTTCGCATGGATAGGGAGCCTATTCCATAACGTGGGGATTCTTTACGTTGCATATATATCCCTCCAACATGTTTTATATATGTCACAAGTGAAGTTCAAATCCTTGGCTCTAGTGTTTGTAGTGCTGTTTGTTTGCAGATGTGCAAATGATCCAGCAAGGTTTGATCTGAGGATGGCTTATAAGACCAGTATAGATCACCTCTCAGCAGTCTGTAGGATACTGAGTACAGAGATGAGGCCTTTAGGCGATCCATGTAGGACAGGGTATTCATGCTTGGATTCTCCTGATGAGGAATTTTTGTGGGCATTAAACTGTTGCATGGTTCTGGTTAGGTACATGCCAAGGGAGAATTGTACTCAGTGATCGGTTGGATAAGGGCTGAGCAGAATGGTACTGTAAATTCCTTTGTTCCTAGATGCCATATCCTTGCCTATAAGTTGGGCGAAATAGAAATATTTTCTTACTGTCTTTGCTACATGATGGTCAAAAGCCAGATTATTGTCTGCATA
The DNA here is from genome assembly GCF_019279795.1 of Protopterus annectens. Lineage (NCBI taxonomy): Eukaryota > Metazoa > Chordata > Ceratodontiformes > Protopteridae > Protopterus > Protopterus annectens. The sequence goes on from NC_056750.1 coordinate 268,548,883, forward strand.
TGTTCCCAGATCCTTAACTTACAGGGTCTGCTCTTAGGGTTGTTTTATCGATGGAGTAATTAACTTGGGCGGACGGTTTCTCAAACGAAACTGTAATGCATTTCTTTGGCATTGAGTTTTAAACTTTGCTTTGGCACCAGTCATTTGTCTGTGTTAGACCCTCTTGCAAGATGTATTCCAGCTCCTAATTTAAAGTCATCTGTGAATTTGGTGAGCCAGAGGCCGTTGACCTTAACCTTGACTTCTGAGCAGAGATGCCAAACAAGAGTGGGCCCAGCACAGAGCCCTAAGGTACTCTGAGGGTGTCAGGTCCCTTGGTGGAGGTAGTCTTACCAATCCTGACTTCTTGGATCCCGTCTGTGAGCCCGCCAGCAATCCAGTGAGTTATGTAGGAATTTATGTGTAGTTTAGAGTTTGTCAACAATGCCTGATTGGGGTATTGTATCAAATGCCTTGGCTGGGTCAAGGTATGCAGTATGCACTATTTTACCTTCATTCATTGCTTTAGTGAACTTCTCAAAGAAATCAACCAGGTTAAGTAGGCATGACCTTCCCTTAATAAAGAGAAACCGGGATGGGTCCAGTGTCTTTAGGTTGCCAATGTCATTTCCATGATAATTCATTCCATGGCTTTGCATATTAGACTTATCAGCTGGTGAATCTGGGAATCTTGAGGCAATGTTACAACTGCCTTATGTATAGACGCCACCCTCTTCTCCTCCCAACAAGCTCAAATATATGTGAGAGATGCAACTATATAGCCAAACTGGAGGCTAAGCTCTCTCAACCCAGTACTGGCACAACCTCTCAGGAGGAGAATGTAACCACACACACCACAAATTCAGTCTCACATAGACCTATTGCATCAGCAAACCAAACACATAAACACACAAAAACATACTCGGAGGCTCTAAATAAAAATCTGCCTAAGCAGCAGAGACCTCCAAAGCAGACATCCAAGCAACACCTACCACGAAACAATATCCACGTAGCACATACCTCACAAAGTCAGTGTGCCACCCAGTCACAGCCCTTAAGGCTAAACACACCTAATACACTTGTAATAGGTGACTCTATTGTCAGACACACTGACGTCCCACTCATCAGGCTGAACAAGGAGAAGGTCACTATAAGCTGCCTGTCGGGTGCCAGGATCCACCACATAACACAAGCACTCGGGTCACTCCAAGCAAGTACAGATATGACTCCGTCATTGTCCATGCTGGTGTGAATGACCTGAGATGTACCTCCCTGGACTACATGAAAAAAGGCGTACAGAAGCTCTTTGATCATGTAGCCCAGGCCGGTATGACCCTGACCCTGACCTTGAGTAGCATCTTACCCTCACCAAGAATGATGCCACAGTATAAAGACAAAATGATCAATTTTAACAATTGGCTAAAGTGTTGGTGTCATTCAAAGGGGATCCAGTGTCTGTCAGCCTGGGATGACATGCTCGATAAGCCACGTTGCTTCACTAGGGACGGCTTGCACCTGTCACCCCTGGGTTTTCGAATACTGGCAAAGGCTCTTGCCACCCCCATAGTGCCTTTTTTAGGCAAGGCCCAAAAGACAAACCCACCCCCATAGACAACACAAAGAAAAAAAAAACTAAGGGTAATGCTGCTCAACGCCAGAATTCTAAACCTCAAGATGCACGCACTCGAGACTCTCCTCAGTATGGAGAATATCGATATCTGTGCGTTAACAGAAACCTGGTTCAAGGCTCCTGAGAGCACCCCAGCACTAACAGGTTATACTTCATACCATGCTTTCCGGCCCCAAAACTCAGACCGAACTACAAAAGGAGGGGGAGTATCCATATTTATCAAAGATACCCACACCTCCAGGTTAGTGGCACTGCACGAAGCATTGGATACCATCCATGTGCAACTAACAGTGAGCAAAACTGCCTTTCAGTTTGTAGCCTGCTACAGACCGCTCTCCCAAACACAGGAACCTCACTCGGCTTTCCTGAGAACACTGGAGAATATGAAGGTCTCTCCAAACACTATTATATTGGGTGATTTCAACTACCCAAACATCGATTGGGAAAACTACTGAAGCCCAAACACCCTCGCCCAATGGTTCCTAGAATTTATAAACTCAAATGCTATGGAACAACTGGTCACCACTCCCACAAGAGTGGAAAACATATTGGATCTGGTCATCACCATTGGATCTGGTCATCACCAACATGGGGTCTCTATGTTCTACACCAGAGGTATACCCCTCATTGGTAAGATCAGACCATAAACAAATCTCACTAGACATCCATATTCCGTCCCCACCCCTAGACAAGGAAACCACGGTGAAGAACTACTCAAAAGCAAACTTCACACTTCTCAAAACTGAGGTGGAATCCTTCAAAGCCCCCGGGCCAGTGGAAAATGTGGCCCAAAATGCAGAATTCTTTACAAAAGCATTCTATGGACACCTGCAGGAATGCATGGAGCATGCTATCCCAAATAAAACCAAGACTCACTCCTCCAAAGGCAGGAGACCTGTCTGGTGGACCCCGGCCATAAATAAGCTATAGAACAGAAGGAGAAAGCTACTACATGACAGAGCAAAATTCCAAAAAGGGAAGGCGTCACTGATCAGTACTAGCAAGAAACTACGATCTCTCATAAAAACATCTAAGGCCAGCTTCGAAAGAAAAATTGCACAAGCCACTAAAGATAATCACAAGGCCTTCTTTAGTTGTCAGAAACCTGGGAGGCAACTCCCAGATATGCACTGAGTTAGTGCAAAATGACAAAAAAAAAACACTGAACCCACAGACATTGCCAACATCCTGGCAGAAAGGTTCAGTGCAGACTCCCCTCCCTTCCCCCCAAAAGAGCAAATGTCTATCCCAACAGAGTGTAGCCTTCCTGAGATCACAGATGCACAGGTGAGAGCTGCCCTCTCCAAAGCAAAAATCACAGCATCAGTGGGACCAGATGGTGTCCCGGGCTGCGTCTTACACGAGCTCCAAGAAAAACTAAACCCTCATATAAAGTCACTGTTCAATCTCAGCCTTACTACAGGATATGTACCCAAGGAATGGCGTACAGCAACGTGGTCCCACTCCACAAAGGTGGTGCCACAACAGACCCCAGAAACTATCGCCCTATAAGCCTGGTCTGCAAAGCTATGTAGTATATCGTCATGGAAATCATAAACAAAGACATTGGGAACTACCAGACACTGGATCCTACCCAGTACGGCCTCGTTAAGGGCAGATCTTGCCTCTCTTGAACCTGGTCGACTTCTTTGAAACCGTTACCAAAGCCATAGATGAAGGGAAGGTAGTCCACACAGCCTACCTGGACCTCGCAAAAGCCTTCAACACAATACCCCACTCAGGCATCATAAATAAGCTCACCAGCTTAAATATCAACCCCTATGTCACAAGATGGGTTGCAAACTGGCTCAGGGATAGAACCCACATGGTCAGAATAGCAGGTGCCATGTCAGACTAAACCAGTTACAAGTGGTGTCTCGCAAGGCTCAGTCCTGGGACCTCTCTTGTTCGGTATATATTTCTCTGAGGTATAGGCTAACACGGGTGGACTATGGCTGACCAAGTTCACAGATGACTGCAAACTGGGTGCCGTGATTGACTCTCCGGCTGACACAAGCATCCTCCAAAAGGGTCTCACAGAGACTGATAACTGGTGCCAGAGCCATGGCCTAAAGCTAAATGCCAAAAAGTGCATATTCATCTCCTTTGGAAAAAACAAAGTGCCCACAAATTACCACATAGGTGGTAATCCATTAAGTACGGAAGAAGTAATTAGGGACTTGGGGACCCAAGTAGATAACAATCTCTCCTTTGACAATCACGCTGCCAAAGTGGTTAGAAAGACCTTCTATATAGCCCACCTTATCACAAAAGGGTTCACATCTAGATCAACAGAGGTCATTGTGCCCCTCTACTCCTCACTTATCAGGCCCATAATTGAGTACATTGCCCTGTTTGGGATGTACCTTACCCGACACCTACAGCAACTGGAAAGACCCCAAAAGTATCTCGCCAAGAGAATAAGGGGGCTCAAACAGATGCCCTATGCAGTTCGGCTAAAGAAACTCCAGCTCTACTCAGTTGCGTACCGTCTACTCAGAGGCGAGCTGTGTCTGACGTATAAAGCCATGTCCAACCCAGAATTAATGGATATGCTTCACCTCAGGAAATCCAAATCCCTTAGAGCTACACGCTCCAGGGACTTGAACCTCAGCACAGAAATAAATAGGACATGCTGGAGGGACAGATTCATATCCCAGAGGCTCCCCTCACTCTGGAACAAAATCCTAATCCATATTGGGCAGAGCCCCTCACTGACCCTCTTCAAGAGAAATCGTGACGTGTGGATGGGAGATCGTAAGTTTACCCCTGGGATCTCTTCTGTGTCCCTGCTTGACGGAGGTACAGTAAACTAACCTTAAAAGGGCTGCCTTCTGTGACCTACTATACAGAGGCACAGTCAACTAATCTAAAAGGGTGGTGAAAGCCAAACACACACTGGCTAGGCTTATAAATGCCCTAGGGCAGATAGCCTAGTATCACCCTATGAACCTATCAGACTGATGGGTATGTAGTTCCTCTGGTTGGTTGATGGTCCACCCTTACGAAGAGTAACCATTGCAGCCTTCCATTCACTTGGTATGCAACCTATTTAGAGGCTGTAGTTGAAAAGTACCTCAAGTGGTCCTGATAAGGGTGTGTTTGAGACTATTTAGGAGGCAACCAAGGATATTGTCAACAATAACTCGTTAAGTTATTTCTTCACTGGAGCAGCTGTGCTGTAGGCTTTGTTTCCCCAAGCAACGTCAAGTGCTATAAGTTCTTTTCCCACATCCTCTGTCTGGTGTGCACCTCAGGGATACTTTCATACAGAAATAACTCCCTAGACTTCATTTTCTCCCCATTTCTGTGGTTTCTGGGTTTCATCCACAAAGCCAAACAGCACAAGTCCACAGTCTGTTTTGTAGCCCTGTTTTGACCTTGACAGGCTTTGTTCCCCACCTTTCTCGGGCATCATCTTTTATTGATGGCCGTTAAGGAATCTGCTGTTCCATCCTTCTGGTAATTCTGGCAAGTCGCACCTAGATCTTCACTTTCTATGTTTGGTCTCTTAGTTCATTTAATGGCCAAAGAACCTGCCTTCCCTTACAGGGTAGTTCATATTCTCTGTTCTGTCCAAAAGTCCAGTACCAGTAATACTTAAAAAAAAAAAAAAAAAAAAAAAAAAACAGATTTTTTTTTTTCATTTCTTTATTTGGGCCTTCTCAACAGGCCCAGATCCTTGTACTGCTCCTGTACCGTCAAACTGTCACAAATGTTTGACACCAGTATTGGCTGTTTTTATTTATAGTACCTCTTGCTACCATTTCTAATTCCAGTTAAGGCTGCAGTTGTGTCGTTGTCTTTGAAAATTGTGTACTAGACCTCTGTTCAAGGATCCATTTCCCCAGTGAGATGTATTAATTTGTACTGGACAATCTTGGGCTGATTCAAAGAGGGGCAGTATATGTGGCCGAGTTAAAATGTTTGCCTTGGAAAAACATTTTTTGGTCATTATTACTTCAGCAAGCCTCATTCTTTTCATCTGCCTTACTTGATGTTGAATAATACCGTATATGAGAGATGTATTTACACAACGTCACTGGAAGCAAAGCTCTCATAAAAGTACTCCTAATGTCAGTAAGGTTGTCAGTAGTACACATGCTGCACCCATCACGCACAATTCAAAGCAGACGTATAGACCCACATACTGAGGCACTTACATGTAACCTTCCTAAACGACAAAGTACACATAAGAAATACCCTCAGCAGCCTCAAACGCACTCTTTCAAAACAGCACCCACATCAACACATACATACAGCTACGTCTCATGGAGCTTCTACCTCTAAGCCCATAAGGCAAGTCACCACACAGTCCAACATTCTAGTCATTAGAGACTCCATTATGAGACACATTGATATCCCTCTCACCAGGCTGAGTAAGGAGAACATTACAGTCAGTTGCTTATCAGGGGCTAGGATCTGCCACATTACGCATGCACTCAGGTCATTGGATCACAATTACCAATATGACTCGGTCATAGTCCATGTGGGAGTAAATGACCTGACATACCTCCTTAGGCTATATGAAGAGAGACATCATAGAGCTTTCGGAATGTGTGTCCCAGCTGGTATGAGCCTAGCACTGAGCAGCATTTTACCTTCTCCAAGGATGATGCCACAATACGAACAAAAGATGATTGACTTAGTTTCTGGTGTCATACTAAGGAGGTGCAATATTTGTCGGCATGGAAGGAGATGGTCAACAGACCACACTGCTTTGCCAGGGATAGGTCTGCACCACTTCCCTCAAGGCTTTCTTATATTAGCTAAAACATCGTCTTCCCACAGAGTGCCTTTTTTAGGCAATGCCAAATTGAAAGTACTTCCGACGTAGCAAATCAAAACCAAGAAAATCTAAAGGTAATACTTTTCAATGCTAGGAGCCTAAACAAAAAAAACTCCTCTCCCTGGAAGCTCTCTTTACCCTAGAGAATGTGAACTCTGTGCGGTCTCAGAGACGTGGTTTAAAGCCACGGACAGCGTACCAGCAGTGCAGGGTTATAATGTCCTTCCATACATTTTGAATAGCTACTTCACAGGCAGGAACTAAAGGTGGAAGTGTCTCTACATCAAAAATAAAGATACTTCAAGGCTGGTCAAACAGGACAATGCACTTGAGCTGCTCCATGTTCAAATCACCATAGGTAAAATCCAGTACCACTTCCTTGTAAGCTATAGGATGTTCATCGTGTTTCACTGTTGCAGTCATTACACTTGGGTTATCCTGCTGGCAGGTGACCCACAGTCGGCCCGAGTTCCAAAGTCTTGGTCCGGCGTTGGTTGCTGTCGCCTCTTCCCTGACGTCAGTCCGCCAGGGGTATAAAAGTTGCAATCGACGCCATTTTCTTCAGTTTTTCTTGCCCCAGATGTCAGGTGTCCCCATATAGGAGGGCTGAAAAGACAAAAATATGCCAAACAACCAAGCATATATTACTGTAAACATTTATTTCACTACTCTCGAATACAGTACACTCGAACAGCTACATTTATGGTAGGTACACAACTGTACTTTCCGCTCTATGACTCAGGAAACCCATATCATGTATTTAAACTTATTAGAAACACTAACCATCCAACCCAATACCATATTCATGGGGGACTTCAATTACCCCACTGTTAACTGGGATTCCTATGCAACATCAGATGTAGATGCACAGAGATTCCTGGATTTTGTAAACACAAACTACCTGGGTCAGATGGTCAGTACACCAACCAGGGGTGCAACCGTACTGGATCTGGTCCTCACTAGTATGGGAGAGTGCTACACACCCCCTACTGTAATGCCTTCCCTGGTAAAGTCATACCACAAAATGGTTTCTTTTGACGTAAAAATAAAACCTGGACCCCCAGCTAAACCAGGAATATTCAGGAACTATTCTAAAGCTAACCTCCTGCTATTAAGTGAGAACCTGGCAGAATTTCAAGCCCCTATAAACCCTGAGAACACTTCTGCCTATGCAGAACTGTTCACAGAAACCCTGTATAAGCATGTTAATAGCTGCATAGAGGCAGCTGTACCCACCAGGAAGAAGTACAGAACTAACTCAAAAAACAAGCCACCCTGGTGGAATCATAAAGTCAGTCAGATGGATAACAGGAGGAAGAAAATCATGGCAAAAATTAGGAGGTGCAGCACCCAGCAGGAGGATAAAAGCACTCTCATTAAACTAAACAAACCGCTCAGAGGACCAAAGCCAAATTTGAGGTAAGTTTGGCTACCCAGGCCACGGACAACCACAAAGCATTCTTTAGCTATGTCCGCAACTTCAAAGGCAATACACAGATGTTCATCGTGTTTCACTGTTGCAGTCATGACTGTAGGGTTCTCCCTGCCGGCAGGCAGTCCTCAGTCGGCCAGAATCCCAAAGTCGTCCGGCGTCGACTGTTCAGCCATGCTGCCTGACGTCAGAGTGCCAGGAGTACAAAGCTGACAGCCGACGCCATGTTCCCCAGTCTTTCTTGCCGTGCGGTGATAGCAGTTCGCAAGTGCCAGTCGGCTGACTCCTGACTATTTTTTCTGATCAAACTTCAGTCCGAAGACTTTCTTCTCCTACTCAAAGCTAAGTACCTCGTTGGGGAAACTTTTTTCTTGCTCCAGTCCGATGTCAGAAAAAATTAATAATTGTATTTCATGTGGGAAGCAAATACCTCATAAGGATTTTCATTCTTACTGTATTCTTTGCGTAGGCCCTGACCACGACGTAGCTATTTGTCGGTTTTGTGCTACATTCAATCAACGTATTATTAAACGAAGGTACGATTTTGCTTTTCATTACTTCGGTAGGTGTTTTAATTACAAAATGTCGTCGGATACGGTTCCAGCTACCGGAGTTCGCAAACGACGCAAGGACAAAGACAGGCCTCCGAGGTCCAAATCAGACGATATCGCACAAGCGGAGCCATCTTCAGGTTCGGCCGTCGTCAGTGAGGCGCTTTTGCAGCCCCTGTCGTCGGCCATTTCGGAACCGATAGCCAAAACGGACTAGGCCTTTGAATATTTCAGTTGGACCTTCGGACAATGCTCCTTCGGATGGGTCCGGAGCCACTGTGCAGGTACCGGCTTCCGAAGGGGTTTTCAGGCCTACTCAGCTTCTTATAAAGACAAAGGCAAAGACTCCTTCCAAATCAAAGACTGCAACCCAGGCCTCTTCTGATCCGGCTCCCAAGTGTCAGAAACAGTTACTTAAAATGGCGGAGGACTTACTATGATTAGGGGTTCACATCCCCCTCCAGATAAAAGGTCAAGGCAGGAAGTTTATTATGACTCCTCTGATCAGGCTTCTGTTTCTTCTGACCAGGAATATTCTTTTCCTCCTTACGAGGATTCTGATGCTGAGGAATCCATTCCTTCAGCTTCTCCCCCTGAGGATTTCTCTTTTGGGGAAACTTTGCATGAAATGAGGGAACATTTCCACTGGGAAGGACAGGAGTACTTGGAATCTAAGAAAAGACTAAGGGATTTTCTTCTTCTTCCCCAACATAGGCCCCTGGCTATTCCTCCTATTTTGGATATTGTGGATGATGCTTTTTCGGAGGCTAACAACTCCCAACTCTTTTCCTCCAGCTCCTGTTAAGCCAGACAGATACTATAAGGTTCCTGATTCCCACCAGTTTTTATTCAAGAACCCTACTGCTGACCCTGAAACCATTTCTCAGGGTCCTAAGGGCGTTAAGGCCGCTTCTGCTAAAAACCCCATTCCTACTGAGAAGGATTCTAGATCTTTAGAAAGATGGGGCAAGAAGGTGTACACTTCTGCTACTTTTATCTATTAGGGCTTTAAACTGTCAGTTTCATATGCTGAAATACCAGCAATTTCTCCTGTCTGTTTTAAAGCAAAAGCTAACTTCCATTTCCGCCTGTGCAGAGGATAAGGAACTACATGACTTATTGCATGCCACTGAACAAGTTGGTAAGCATGGTTTACACTGTGGATTTGATGCCTTGGAGGCTTCTTGTAGGGCTGCTGCCTCTGGCACAGTTAATTAGAAGGCATGCATGGTTAAAGGAACAAAATTTGCCAGATCAGGTAAAGGTTAAATTATTGGATGCTCCTGTTCAACATGTTTTATTTGGATCTAAAGCTGAAGACGTGATTAAAAAGATGGAGGACAAAGCAAAGTCCATGCAAACAGTTAAAGATTTCTTACAAGTACAGCCACCCAGATTTAGCAGGAATTGGCCTACAAAAAATTGGTCCTTTCCCAATTCAGACAGGCCTCAGAGGGGTAGATATAGACACCCCCGAGGTAGGCCTCAGAGGGGTAGATATAGACACCCCCGAGGTAGGCCTCAAACGCAAGCCTCTTATAGACCAAGACAGTGGACTGCTTCCACCCCTAGGGGAGGAGAAGACAGGTCGCAAGCTCATAGAAAACAGACTCAATGACTCCCTCTGTTGGGCTGCAGGAACTTCTTGCCTGGAAGCCCCTCTCGGAGGAAAACTTTCTCTTTTTCATCTAAATTGGACTCGTATAACCCAAGACAAGTGGGTTCTGGATGTGGTTTCAAGAGGTTACAAATTCCATTTTCATACCCCACCAAGGCCAAGCGGATGGCCAGATCTTCCAAGACATCAATGGTCAGAGGCATTAAACCAGGTGGAAGCTCTCTTGGCTATGAAAGCCATAGAACCAGTTCCACTTTCAGAGATGGGACAAGGTTTTTACTCAAAGCTCTTTCTAGTCCCCAGAAAGCAAAATTCATGGAGACCCATTCTGGATCTGTCAGTCTTGAACACTTTTCTAGAGATACCAAAATTCAAGATGCTTACTCGACAGCAGCTACTGCCAATGCTGACCAAAAATGCATGGATGGTAACTTTGGATTTAAAAGAAGCATATTTACACATTCCCATCAGACAGGAATGCAGAAAATACCTCCGGTTCAAGGCAGGATCGAGGAACTACCAATTCTCTGCGCTGCCCTTTGGATTGTTTACTGCACTCCAGGGTCTTTACCAAGTGCCTGGCTCCAGTAGTAGCTTATTGCAGACTCAAGGGAATTCAAATTTACCCTTATCTGGACGACTGTCTTATTCAGGCAGTCAACAAGGATGTCTTACTCCAGCATCTACAGTTTGTTCAGAATCTTCTCAAGTTCCTGGGATTCACTGTAAACATAAAAAAGTCAAATTTGACACCCTCACAACAGATAATTTTTCTGGGCGCTTCTCTAAACACAACAACCCAGATGGCATTTCTGACATACGAAAAACAGTTACAGCTGGCTTCAACTTTCAAAACCTTGGCAACTACAACTCCGCTATCTGCAAGGAGATTCCTGCAGGCTCTGGGTTACATGGCCTCCTGCATCCTTCTACTACCATATGCAAGACTACATATGAGGAAAATACAGTGGTACCTAAAAAGTGAATGGGCTCAACATTGTCACAGTCTAGACATACTGATCTCCGTCCTGCCTTGTCTTCAAAAGGAATTCCTTTGGTGGTCCAAGGCATGTACTCTAAAAGGAAAACCCTTCTGTCTGCCTCCTGCCACTCAGATTCTAACCACGGACGCCTCAGATTATGCTTGGGGAGCCCATTTTCGGGGCAACTGTCTGCAGGGCCTATGGACAAAGGATCAGAAGCACCTGCATATCAATCTAAAGGAAATGTTAGCCGTTCAGAAAGCTCTATTGGTCTTCAGGAATCTTCTGCAACCAGGACAACTACTGATACGGACAGACAACACCACAGTTGTGTGGTACATAAACAAGCAAGGGGGATCTCATTCCTATCCCCTTTGCAGACTAGCCATGGATCTTTAGAACACAGCTCTAGCTTGCAATCTGGACCTTCAAGCACAGTTTCTACCAGGGAAGCAAAGGTCTGAGCAGAAACCTTTCGGATCCACACGAATGGATGTTGGACTCCAAAATATTCAAGATGATTACAGCAGTCTGGGGATGTCCTCACATAGACCTATTTGCATCCCACCTCAATCATCAACTACAAATTTTTTGCACCAGGACTTTCCAGGATCAAGCTTGGAAAGTGGATGCTCTGTCTTTCAGTTGGAGAAACCTCTCTGGATATGCCTTTCCACCTCTTCCTCTTCTTCCACGGGTATTACTGAAGATCAAGCAGGACAAGCCCAAGATGATAATCTTGCTGGCCCCAAATTGGCCTCGACAGTTTTGGTACCCAACACTGAGAAACCTTTGTCTAGAGCCACCCTGGGTTTTACCACAGATTCTGAACGTTCTGTCCCAACTCCAGGGTCAGATTCTACACTCCCATGTCAAAACTGTCAGCCTGGTTAATCCAGGACCTTTGATTCATTCTCTCCTACCCAAGCAGGTTATGGATGTCATTTTAGAAGCCAGACGTCCTAGCACTAGAAAATCTTATGCAGGAAAATGGAAAAGATTTTGTTCCTGGATGCAGGCTCAGGATTCTGATCCTCTTATTCCTAACATTCCTCAGATTTTACTTTACCTGTCAGACCTCTTATATAAGGGTCTCTGTTGGGTTATGGATGTCATTTTAGAAGCCAGACGTCCTAGCACTAGAAAATCTTATGCAGGAAAATGGAAAAGATTTTGTTCCTGGATGCAGGCTCAGGATTCTGATCCTCTTATTCCTAACATTCCTCAGATTTTACTTTACCTGTCAGACCTCTTATATAAGGGTCTCTCTTTCTCTTCCATAAAGATACACGCCTCTGCTATTTCTGCTCATTATAATACAGACCCTCCTGTCTTTTCCCATCAGCTCATGAGACAATTTCTCAGAGGAGCTAAGAACTTAAGTCCCCCTAGATCTCCTCCCATTCCTGCTTGGGATCTCAACTATGTTTTGGAAAAGCTCACCTTACCTCCTTTTGAGCCTGCTGCCTCATCTGACATCAAGTTCTTATCTTGGAAGACAGCCATCCTGTTAGCTCTGACCTCTGGCAGGAGGGTTTCAGAGTTGCAAGCTCTTATGGCTGTGGAACCTTATATTATTTTTCATCAAGACAGGGTGTCTTTAAGGACTAATCCTACTTTCATGCCTAAGGTGGTTTCCAAAGTGGCTTTAAATCAAACTATTCACTTGCCAACTTTTTTCCCCACTCCTCAAAATAAAGGGGAAAGGATCTTACATTCCTTGGATGTACACAAACAACTACGTTTTTACCTGGACAGGAGCAAGGACATCAGGAAATCAGAGCAATTGTTTGTTTCTTATGCTTCAAGTTCCCAAGGTAAAGCCATTTCAAAACAGACCATTTCTAAATGGATTGCTCATGGAATCAGATTTTGCTATTCACACCATGGAAAGCAAATCCCAGGGAGTATAAGGACTCACTCTACCAGAGCTGCTGCCACGTCAGCTGCCTTCCTTAGGGGTGTTCCTACCAAAGACATTTTGGAAGCTGCAACTTGGAGTTCAGTGCATACTTTCTCCAAGCACTACAATCTACCTCTCTACTCTAAGTCTAGGGCAGGCTTTGCTTCTGCAGTCTTGCAGGGCCTTATAGCCGCCCCCTCTATTTTATGACCACCTCCCTTTCTTTCTGCTTTGGGATTCTACCCTACAGTCATGACTGCAACAGTGAAACACGATGAACATAGTACAGTTGTGTACACTTACCATAAATGTAGATGTTCGAGTGTCTTCACTGTTGCAGTCTGGGTTTCCCTCCCTCCTGTCCCCTCTTATTTTTTCTTTTGTGTGGTTCCTTTTTTAACCCTTCTTCTGAGGTGTATTTGCAAAAGGTATGGGACCTTACTCATTTTGGGACTTCTGACATCTGGGGCAAGAAAAACTGGAGAACATGGCGTCGGCTGTCAGCTTTGTACTCCTGGCGCTCTGAAGTCAGGGAGCATGGCTGAACAGCCGACTCCGGACCCAGACTTTGGGATTCTGGCCGACCGAGGACTGCCTGCCGGCAGGGAGAACCCTACAGTCATGACTGCAACAGTGAAGACACTCGAACATCTACATTTATGGTAAGTGCACACAACTGTACTTTGTGTGCAAAGCTCATTGTAAATGGGCATCTATATTACATAATCGAACTTTTAAAAGTTCAAAGTCATATGGTCAACATCATATGATCAAACTTTTAAAAGTTCGAAAATGTAATAAAAAAAAATTAACCAAAGAAAAAAACCTACCTGAACTGTTTAAGCAGGGGGGGGCAAGCCTCCTTGCTCCCCCTGCTCTTTAAATATACCAACAGAAAAGGGAAATCTTCCCATTCCGCACTGTACAGAGATCTCCGTTGAAACTTTCAAACTTTTAAATGTTCAATCATATGGTGTCGACCATATGATGTTTGAACATTTAAAAGTTCAACAACGTGATATAGACCCGTAAATGGAGCCACCTGTACTGAGCCAGCAGATATAACAAACCTCCTGGCTGATAAATTCAGCTCCAACTTTACTCCGGTCTCCCCCTCAACCTTCCCTCAGGAAATGTTATCAAATGTAACTCCCCCTACTACCACTAGGGAACCAGGTCCTTAATGCTCTTTCTAAGACTAAGAACTCTGCATCAGTGGGCCCAGACAATATCCCAGGATGCCTTCTAAATAGCATGAAGCATTACCTATCAGGGCCTCTGGAATTACTATTTAACTGTAACCTCCAAACAGGCTTCATGCTTCATGAATGGAGAAAAGCAACATTCATCCCTCTGCACAAAGGTGGGCCCATCTACAGACCATGGGAACTACAGACCCATAAGCCTCACTAGTCTTATATGAAAAGCCATGGAACAACTTATCATGGAAATGATCACTAGAGATATAGTAAACCTCCAGACACTGGACCCAACCCAGTTTAGTTTCGTAAAGTGCAGATCATGCCCTTCCCAACCTGGTGGGCTTTTCTGAGAAGGTCACCAAAGCAATGGATGAGGGCAAGATTGTTCACACTGCCTACCTTGACCTGGTCAAGGCATTTGAACAATACCCCACTCGGGCATTGTCAACAATGCCAGAGTAGGGTGTTGTGTCCAAAGCCTTGACACAATACCCCACTCGGGCATTGTTGACAAACTCAAGAGGTTAGGTACAAACCCATATGTTACCCAGTAGATAGGCAACTGGCTCACAGACAGGACCCAGGAAGTTAGAATTGGGGAGTCCACCTCTACAAAGAGGCCAGTCACAAGTGGAGTCCCTCAGGGTCAGTCCTTGGACCTCTCTTTTTTGGCATTTACTTCTAAGAAGTCAAATCAGTGGTCTCTGGCTGACTAAATTTGCAGATGATTCTAAATTAGGAGCTGTCATTGAATCTCGCACTGACACAAATGTTCTCCAAGAGGGGCTGACACAGACAAACAGCTGTTAATATCATATTGACAACACACCCCTTAGAGTTGACCCAGTAGTCAGGGACTTGGGGACACACACAGATAGTAATCTAGCCTTTGATTCCCTCACCAATGTAGACGTGTGATGATCATTCTGTGTAGCGCAACTTATAAACAAGGGTATGGCATCTAAGTCCAAGGAAGTCATTGTTCCACTGCATTCATCAGACCTATCATTGAGTACAGTGCCCCCTTTGGTATGTACTTAACCAGGCATATCCAACAACTGGCACGTCCACAGAGGTTCCTCACTAAAAGAATACAGGGCATAAGTAATATGTCCCATACAGACTGCCGCAAGGCGCTGCATTCTGTCTCCTACAGGCTTTTGAGGGGAGATCTATGCCTGGCATACAGGGCATTGTCAGACCCCACTCTGATGGACCTCCTGCATATCCTCAAAACAAACCGTACCAAAATTACCCGTTCTAAAGACTTAAACCTTGCCTGTGCTATAAATAGGACCTGCTGCAGAGATAGGTATGTATACCAGAGACTACCCCGTCTATGGAACAGGCTCCCCATCCATGTCAAGCAGAGTTCCTCACTAATCCAATTCAAGTGCAGCTTGGACAGTTGGATGGGAAACCGGAAATTCATCCCTGGTTTGGCACCTATGTCTCTGATGTAAGCAGGTAACCTGTAAATGGTTCATCTCCCAGTCCCATGCTTATACTGATCTTGTCAATGATTTGGGATGCATGGCTAGACTTAAAAAGGCCCTTGTGGTCGTTAGCCTAGTAAACACCTATGAACCTACAAGGGTAGAGTTTCAATAATACGTCCTTCCACGTCACTGTTACAGTATTGTTTACAATAGGGATCCCCTGCCAAGGATAGCCTGCCATTAAACCAGTATACCAAAGCCTTTAGGTTGTAATAGGGACACTGTATGTCACATGTATGCTCCCCGCGTAGGGCTTAAAAGTGACATATGAATGTACCATCCTCAGATTGCTACCAGTCTGACTGCCATCTTTGTTCGTCAGCCTGAATGCTTGTTCATCTGCTGGTTACTGAGCTGCTTTTCAGACAACTGCCCCGTTTTTTCCTCTTGTGTCCTTTTGTTTTATGGTTGTTGGTTTCATGTCTTCCAGAAAGGGGAAATGCCAGTGTGGGAGACAGGTTCCCCATATGGATCATCACAAGCAGTGTTTGTTTTGCTTATGTGATTCTCACGATCATACGCCATGTCCCCATTTCTCAGGGATTTGTTCCAAAAAACTTGCTTAATCGTGTCTCTCTTCTTAGCAGTCTACTTAGAAAACCAGTGTCTTAAATTGTTGGCTTAGGGTACAATGGCAGAATCTTCCCAGCCCAAGGGTCAGCTGTCCACAAAGAAGATGGCCAAGAAAGGTTGGTTGGACTCTTCAGCTGTACTACCTCTGCTGGACATCTCTCTTGAGGTTAGTGAAAGCCCAGAGAACTGCCTGGTTTCTCAGTTGGATTCCTGTGCCTTGACCATTTCAGAGGCTGGCATGGATCCAGCTTCTTGCATGTCCCTGAAGGCTTTGCAAACATCTGCTTCGGATGTTCAGGGGGAACCATAGCTGATTATTTATGAAGGGCCTGTGGGTGTTCCTCAAATCTTGGTCTGAGAAAAAATTACTACTGTGCTTATAGAGTGTCATTAGGGGTCCGAGCCACCTAAGATGTTTAGGGCTGACATTCCCTTGAAAAGCACAAAACTAAGAACCTTTCTCCTGCTCCCAAAGATCCCCAGAGTGAATGGCAAAATTTCATACAAGGTCTGTTTAATGCCCTTGTGGCTCTGAAGCCTTCTCATGGGGTTTCTGTTCCTGCTCCACCTTGGTCTTTTATCTCTCTTAAGAGGCCTAGGGAACTGGTCTCATCTGTTGAGGATATGGATTCTGATGAAGAATCCTTGACCTATTCTTCACAGATTCCTTCTCCTTTGGATTATAGCTCTGAGGAGAATGAATCAATTAGTCCCGAGTCTCCTTTTGAGGGGATTTCTTTTGGTGATGCAATCTACCCGTATGTTGGAGTTTTTTTTTAAAGTGGGATTGATGACCGGGAAAAAGTAGTATGAGCTTCTTCAAATGGAATCTCCTAAGCCCTCTGCTGTCCCTCTTGTTTTTCCTGCTGTGTTGGATGCTTTTTCTACAACTTCTCAGACGCCTGACTCCCTGCCCCCCTGCTCCGAAAAACCTGATAGGTTTTATAAGGTGCCTGAGGATTGCATATTCCTTTATAGGTGTCCCTCTGTTGACCCTTATGTTGTTTCTGTTGCTTCAGATATGCAGTCTACACTTTTGCCTTCTACAAAGCTGCTTCTCTCTGACAAGGACAGCAGAACTATGGAGAGGTTGGGTAAAAAAGTGTGTACTTCTGCTACCTTGACCTTTAGAGCTGTAGTCTACCAGACCCACATGACCAGGTATATTTTAGCCCTTCTGCCTCTGGCCTGTCAGGTTATTTCAGATCTTCCTGATTCTGAGGGGAAGACTTCAGTGCTTTCTTTACATCTTCTCAGGTGGCTTGCCATTCTGTTAAATGTGGCTGTGATGCAGCCAATGCCTTGTCCAGAGCTGCTGCTTTTGGCTCTGTGTTGAGATATTCCTGGCATCGCATCCTTTGCCTAATAATGTTAAGGCTAAGTTGATGGATGCTCATTTAGATAACAAACATCTTTTTGTGCTGCTGCTGTTGAGCTGTTTAAGTCCCTTCAGGAAAAGGGTAAGACTTTACAGGATTTGAAACATATTTTTGTTTCACCTGTTCCCAAGTTTCAGAGGAATTACCCTAATAAACCTGCTTTCGTCTGCAGACAGCGTCACCCTCCCCCAAAAGGTAAGAAGGGCTCCTCCTGCCATGTCTACTCAAACTCCTCAGCTCAGAAGCCTCCTTTTCCAGACAAGCCAGACTCTGTCCGACTATCCTTTACCCATCTCTTCTCAGTCACGTCCGTCTCTCTCCTCATCTTTCCCTGTCCCTTCCTGTTTGTTTAAAGATCACTCTTGGGTTCTGTCTAATTCACCAGGGGTAGTGCATGATTTTGAAATCTCCTCCCCCTTTTTGGGCATTCCTCAGACTCCTCAGGAACAGCTGCCCTTTTTTCCAGAAGAGCTCTGGGTCCTGTTGTGTCTTGGAACAATTCAAGAAGTTCCAACTCCAAAAAGGGGGAAGAGGTTTTACTCCAGAATAGTTTTGATCCCCAGGAAAGAAAGCACCTGGAGACCCATTCTGGATCTCTGTCAGCTAAACATCTTTTTGAAGGTTCCTTCCCTTCGGATGCTATCCTTTCAAACCTTGTTTCCTCCTCTTCTTCCTCAGGCTTTTCTAGTGTCTGTGGATCATAAGGATGTCTATTTCCATATCCCTTTTCTTCTCCTTTTCAGGGTGTTTTTATGTTTCTCTGTTGCTTGCTTGTATTTTCAATTCTCTGTTTTGCCCTTTGGCCTCTCTACTGTCCCAAGGGTCTTCACCAAGTGCCTTGCTCCTGTGTTTGCTTTTTGCAGATTGAAGGGAATCCAAGTCTTTTCTTACCTGGACGACCTCATTCGGGCCTCTTCTCCAGAGATCTTACTTCAACATCTTCACTTTGCTATTTGTGCCCTGCAAAGCATAGGGTTTACAGTGAATTTCCAAAAGTCATCCGTGAATCCTTCTCAGGATTGTGTTTTTCTAGGGTGCAGGCTCTGCCTCCTCCCAAGGGTCTAACTGTGATTTGCTTTCTTTCAATCCCTTCTTCCTCTGGACTCCATTACAGACAGGGAGATGTTCATCATGTTTCACTGTTGCAGTCATTACCCTTGGGTTATCCTGCTGGCAGGCTACCCTCGGTCGGCCAAAATTCCAAAGTCTAGGTCCGGCGTCTGTTGCTGTCGTCTCTTCCCTGACGCCACTGCGCCAGGGGTATAAAAGATGCAGCTGACGCCATTTTCTTCAGTCTTTCTTGCCTCGCAGTGCTCAAAGCAAAATCAGTTCGCAAGTGCCGGTCGGCCGACTCCTGAGATTTTCAAATCCGAATTTCAGAACCGAAGTCTTCATTAAAGCTAAGTAACCCGTTAGGGGAAACTTTTTTCTTGCTCCAGACCGATGTCAGAAAAAGTTAATTGTATTTCTTGTGGGAAGCAAATACCTCATAAGCATTTTCACTCTTACTGTATTCCTTGCCTAGGCCCTGATCATAACGTTGCTAGCTGTCTGTTTTGTGCTAGATTTAACCAACGCACTGTTAAGCGTCGGTTCGATTTTTGCATTTCATTACTTTGGCCGAAAATTTAATTATGTAATGCCATGGGAACAGCCGATGACCGGAGTTTACAAAAAACGCAAGGACAAGGAAAAGGATAGGCAGCCGAGGTCCAAAACCGACGACGAGGCCTCTGCTAGGCCAGTCGCCGGTTCTCAGTGAGGCGCTTTTGCAGCCCCTGGCATCCGCTACCTCAGAGTCACAGGTCACTTCCGACTCCCATGTGGAGCCGACTGGGCCTCTGGATACTCAAGGTATTGGACACTCGGAAATCATTCCCTCAGATGGGTCTGGAACCACTGAGCAGGCATTGGCTTCTGAGGGTGTCTTCAGACCTACACAACTATATATTAAGCCATCTTCAGCTTCAAGGACAAAGACTAAAGCAGCTCTAAAGACAAACAAGTACAGCATTCTCCTACTCAGACTTCCATGCCTAAAAAACAGATGCTCAAAATGTCCGAAGACCTAATTTCTTTGATCAGGGGTTTCCATCCCCCACCTGATAAGAGGCCTAGGCAAGAGACATTCTGATCAGGTTTCTATTTCCTCTGATTCCTCTTCTGAACTGGATTATTCTTTGCTTCCCTATGAGGATTCTGATGCTGAAGAATCCATTCCTTCAGCCTCTCCTCCTGTGGATTATTCTTTTGGGGAAACCCTGCATACCATGAGGGAGCATTTCCACTGGGAGAGCCAAGATTATTCTGAATCTAAGAAAAGTCTCAGGGGCTTTCTGTTACTTCCTTGGCACAGACCCCTTACTATTCCACCTGTTTTAGACATTGTAGATGATGGTATTTTCAGAGTCCAGCCTGTCCCCTGACTCTCTACTCCCTGCACCTGCTAAGCCAGACAGATACTATAGGGTTCCGGATTCTCATAAATTCCTATATAAAAACCCTTCTGCTGATCCAGAAACTGTATCTCAGGGTCCCAAAGGGGTTAAAGCTTCCACTGCAAAAAAACCTGTCCCCTGTGATAGGGATTCCAGGGCTCTAGACAGATGAGGGAAGAAAGTATGCACTTCTGCTACCTTGGCTGTGTAAGGGCCTTAAATTGTCAGTTTCATATGCTTAAATATCAGCAATATTTAATGACACTGCTTAAACAGAAATTGTTGACAAATACCGAATGTTCCGAGAACAAGGAATTGCAGGATTTATTGCATGCAGCTGAACAAGTGGGAAAGCATATTTTGCAATGTAGTTATGATTCACTGGAGGCCTCTGCAGGGCCGCTGTCACAGGTTCTGTTATTAGAAGGCATGCTTGGTTAAAGGAACAGAATCTGCCTGATCATGTTAAAGCAAAATTATTAGATGCACCATTGCAGCATGATACTTTGTTTGGTACTAAAGCAGAAGAGGTTTTGAAAAAAATGGAGGATAAAGCAAAATCCATGCAGACAGTCAAGATTTCTTACATGTACAACCTCCCAGGTTTAGCAGGAACTGGCCTTCTAAACATTGGTCCTTTCCAGTGTCGGACAGACCACAAAGAGGCAGATACAGGCGTCCCAGAGGCAGATCTCAGCCCCAAGGCTCATACAGGCCTAAACGGTGGGGTGCTCCTACCTCCAAAAGCAGAGAAGACAAATCACAACCTTACAGGAAATGGTCCCAATTACTTTCCTCTGCCAGATCCAAGCACTTTTCTTTTGGCAGCCCCCTTAGGGGGAAAACTAGCATGTTTTTCGTCAAATTGGCAAATAATTACCCAAGACAAATGGGTTCTGAACATAGTGTCCCAAGGCTACAGGTTCCATTTTCACACTCTACCAAGGTCAAAAGGTATGCCAGACCTGCCACACAATCAGTGGGCAGAGGCGCAAAAACTAATTACAGCCCTCATGGACATGAGGGCCATTCAGCAAGTACCACAAGAGCAGGGGCAAGGATTTTACTCCAGACTTTTCCTAGTACCCAGGAAGGACAGAACCTGGAGGCCAATACTGGACCTGTCTATTCTAAATAAGTTTCTGGAAGTTCCAAAATTCAAGATGTTGACTCTACAGCAGCTACTGCCCATGCTGGGCAAGAAGGCTTGGCTCCTAACTTTGGACCTAAAAGAGGCATACCTGCGTGTCCCAGTCAGACAATCTTGCAGAAGATACCTCATATTCATAGCTGGCTCAATGCATTACCAATTCTCTGCACTGCCCTTTGGCTTATCTACTTACTGCGCCCAGGGTCCAGTAATTGCATTTTGCAGACAAAGAGGAATTCAAATATATCCCTACTTGGACGACTGCCTAATTCAAGCAGAGAACAAAGACATTCTTCTAAAGCATCTGGCATTTGTAAAAAGACTACTAACTGGCCTAGGGTATACAGTAAACAAAAAGAAATCAAAACTAGTGCCCTCTCAAGAGATAATATTCCTGGGTGCAAGCTTAAATACAACTGCCCAGATAGCTTATCTCACGCCAGACAAACAAAAGCAACTGACTTCTTACTTCAAGAAACTGGCAACAAAAACTCACTTATCTGCAAGGAAAATCCTACAGGCCCTGGGTTTCTTGGCATCCTGCATTTTACTAATTCCATATGCCAGACTGCATATGAGGAAACTACAATGTTATCTAAAAATTGTTTGGACTCAGCATTGCCACAGCCTGGAGAGAGTAATTGCACTCATTCCCTGCCTGCAACAGGAGTTTCGATGGTGGGCAGACGCCTGTCACCACAACAAGGGTCTGCCATTCAGTTTACCCACAGCCAGACACTGACAATGGATGCATCAGGTTATGCCTGGGGGGCCCATATGGCAGGAAAATGTATTCAGGGCACATGGCCTGCAAACCAGATGCATCTTCACATCAATCAAAAAGAGATGCTAGCTGTTCAAAATGCACTGACAGCCTTCAAGGACCTGCTTCATCCAGGACAACTACTGATAAGGACAGACAATACTATGGTCATGTGGTACATAAACAAACAGGGAGGTACACATTCCTACCCTCTCTGCAGACGAGCAATGACCTTATGGAACACAGCATTGGCTTTTCAAATTCACCTGTATGCACAATTCCTGCCAGGAAAAACAAATACTCTGGCAGACGACCTAAGCAGAAACCTCACGGATCCCCACAAATGGAAACTGGATCCACAAGTCTTCAGCATGATAATAAGGAAATGGGGATGCCCAGACATAGATATATTTGCCTCTCCCCACAACTGCCAATTGCAGAGATTCTGCACAAGGATTTATCACAAGCAAGCATGGAAAGTGGACACCCTATCCTTCAGCTGGAAAAATCTAACAGTATATGCCTTTCCTCCACTGCCTCTCCTTCCCAGGGTACTCCTAAAGGTCAGACAAGAGAAGCCAAAAATGATACTGATTGCATTGCACCAGACTGGCCACGCCAGCACTAGTACCCAGTCCTAAAGAGCTTGTCTCAAGGTCCAGCATGGATATTGCCTCAGACTCCTCACTTGCTGACCCAACAAAACAATGAGATCCTGCACAGCCAACTCAGGACCTTAAATCTGGCAGCATGGCGGATAATGTAACCATTCAGAACACTCCTCTTTCAAAAGCTGTTATGGATGTTATCTTGGAGGCCAGGAGGCCCAGTACCAGAAAATCTTATGCAGAAAAATGGAAGAGACTCTGTGCTTGGAACCAGGAACAAGGCATTGACACGTGTGTACCAAATATACCTCAGATTTTACAATACCTAACTGAGATGCTGAACAAAGGCCTTTCTTTCTCATAAATTAAGATTCATGCCTGTGCCATTTCAACCCATTACAGTAAGAATCATGCCTGTGCCATTTCAGCCCATTACAATACGGAACTACCTATCTTTTCTCATCCTTTAATAAGGCAGTACCTCAGAGGGGCCAAAAACATTAGGCCTCCAAGGAGAGCACCAATTCCGGCCTGGGACCTAAATTATGTATTGGAAAAACTCGCACTGCCTCCTTTCGAGCCAGCTTCAACAACAGATATAAAATTTTTATCCTGGAAAACAGCTCTACTCCTGGCAATAAACTCTGCAAGACGAGTCTGAGTTACAAGCACTCATGGCTGTGGAACCATTTATCATTTTTCATCCAGACAGGGTTTCTCTGAGGACAAACCCTACATTCATGCCTAAGGTGGTATCCAGTGTGGCCCTCAACCAAACCATTCACTTGCCTACCTTTTATCCAAATCCACAGAACAAGGGTGAAAAAAATATGCATTCTTTGGACATACACAGGCAGTTACGTTTCTACTTGGACAGAACTAAAGCTTTCAGAAAAACTGAGCAACTTTTAGTGTCATGTGCTGCAGGATCACAAGGAAAGGCTATCTCAAAACAGACTATTTCTAAATGGATAGGCCATTGCATCCGTTTCTGCTATTTTCAACATGGCAAATCAGTGCCTAAGGGCATTAGGCCTCATTCCACCAGAGCAGCAGCCACTTCAGCAGCCTTACTCTGAGGAGTACCAACCAAAGATATCTTAGAGGCTGCAACTTGGAGTTCAGTGCACACTTTCACAAAGCACTACCACTTGCCTCTTTACTGTAAGTCCAGAGCAGGCTTTGCCACAGCAGTTCTGCAAGGCCTCATAGCCTCTCCTAATCCTTTATAGCCCAGCCGCCCATCCTCAGCTTTGGGATTCAACCCAAGAGTAATGACTGCAACAGTGAAACACGATGAACATAGTACAGTTGTGTACCTACCATAAATGTAGATGTTCGAGTGTATTCACTGTTGCAGTCCGGGTTACCCACCCACCATCCCCCTTCTCTTTGCTGGGACTTTTCTGCATTTCTCTATCCTATACAACCTATTTGGTGTATTTGCTTGTAGACAAAGGAAATGTTATTTTTGTGCATGTATTTTTATTGGCATATTTTTTCAGCCTACCAGTTTGGGGGCACCTGACATCTGGGGCAAGAAAAACTGAAGAAAATGGTGTCGGCTGCATCTTTTATACCCCTGGCGCACTGACGTCAGGGAAGATGCGACAGCAACCAACGCCGGACCTAGACACTGGAATTTTGGCCGACCGAGGGTAGCCCGCCAGCAGGATAACCCAAGAGTAATGACTGCAACAGTAAATACACTCTAACATCTACATTTATGGTAGGTACACAACTGTACTTTTTTGGGCTCTGGGATACATGGCTTCCACTATTCCTTTTTTCTCTGGCTAAGCTTCATATGAGAGAACTCCAGTGTTTCCTATAGTCAGTATGACTGCAACACTGTCATCCTTTGAATTTTCCAGTTGTTCTCCCATGTCTCAAGCTGGAACTTCAGTGGTGGATTCATTAGTTGCCCCTCAACCCAGGGCTTCCTTTTCAACCTCCAGTCCCCTGTCGAGAACTCTTTTTATAAGTGCCTCTGATGTTGGATGGGGGGGGTTCCTTTGGTCCTCTGAAAGTGCAGGGCCTTTGGTCTTTTCAACAAAAGAAGGACCACATCAGTATCAAAGAGAAGAGAGCGCTTCTCCTGCCTCTTCAGACTTTTCATTCTCTTTTCCTTCCAGGCCATCTCAGAGTCCTCACAGATAATACCACAGTGATGCAGTATATCAACAAGCTGGGGGGGGGCAACATCTCATCTCCTGTGCAGACTAGCTCTTCAGGTTTAGAATCTAGCTGTCAAGTATCAGGTGACTCTTCAGACAGTTTGCATTCCCACAGATCAGAACATTTTGGCGGATTCTCTGAGCAGGTTCATAACACAAACTTCTGAGTGGGTGCTTTACAGAGATGTGTTTCTGGATATTGTCCACCAGTGGGATACTCCTTAAGGTGATCTTTTTGCCTCCCCTCTGAACAAACCACTTCCTTTCTTTTGCACTAGAGTCCTATTTCTTCTGAGCTGGAAGATGGATGCCCTCTCTTTTTCTTGGAAAAGGACGTTTCTTTATGCCTTCCGTCCCCTTCCTCTCATACCGAGGGTCATGTTCACGATAGAACTGGATTCTCCCAAAATCTTTTTGGCGACTCTCTTTTGGCCCAGACAACATTGGTTCCTTCCTGTGCAGTCATCACAAGTTACAACACAGGGTAGACCTACTGACACAAGACAAGGGGTCTGTCATCCATCACCACTTCTCCACACTTCAGCGGATATTGTGGGTGCTATGGTTTTGATCCCTTTTAGGCACCGTTTTACCTGAGGATGTGCTTCAGGTCCTGCAGGAGGCCAGGAAGCCCACTACCAGAAAATCTTATTTGTCCAAATAGAAGAGATTTTATGTCTGGTGTCTTTCTCGTAACCCAAATGCACTTAACTGTGGAAATTCCTTTGGTTCTCTTTTATTTGCATGAATTACTCAATACTGGGTTGGCATACTTTATATAAAAAAAAAGCCCGCTTGTGAACTATTTCTGCTTGTCCACCTTTGACTCCCCCCTTTGGCTTCTAGATTCAAGGTCAAACAATTTCTTAAAGGCATCCCTCACATTAGGCCTCCCAGGAAGCCTATTCTTCCTTCCTGGGACCTTAATTTTGTCGTGGAAAAATAGACTCTGACCCCTGTTGAGCCTGCAGCTTCAGCTTCTTTACAGTATTGTTTTTGGAAGACTGTTCTTTTGTCCCTTACGTCAGCCAGACAGGTATTTGAGTTCAAGCTATTGTGGCTGTTCCACCTTTTTTGTTTTTTCATAAAGACAAGGGTGTCCCTTCATATTGATCCTTCTTTTATGCCTGAAGAGGTTAATGAGTTGTCTCTTAATCATTCTGTTCATTTGCCCACCTTTTTCTGATGTTCTT
This sequence comes from Protopterus annectens, assembly GCF_019279795.1. NCBI lineage: Eukaryota > Metazoa > Chordata > Ceratodontiformes > Protopteridae > Protopterus > Protopterus annectens. The sequence continues at coordinate 268,574,750 of NC_056750.1, forward strand.
CGTGTTTCACTGTTGTAGTCATTACTGGCAGGTTGCCCTCAGTCGGCCTGAATAACAAAGTCTTGGGTCCTGCGTCGGTTGCTGTCTCCTCTTCCATGACGCCAGGTCGTCGGGGATATAAAACATGCAGCCGACGCAATTTTATTTTGTCTTTCTTGCCGTGTTGTGCCCAAAGCAGAAGCAGTTCGCAAGTGCCGGTCGGCCGACTCCTGAAATTTTCGCATTCGAGTTTCAGAACCCAAGTCTTCAACTAAAGCTAAGTACCCCATTGGGGAAACTTTTTCTTGCTCCATACCGATGTCAGTAAAAGTTAATAATTGCATTACTCATGGGAAGCAAATAACTCATAAGGATTTCCATTTGTACTGTATTCCTTGCCTAGGCCCTGATCACAACGTGCCTGGCTGTCGGTTTTGAGCTAGATTTAACCACTGCACTATTAAGCATCGGTATATTTTTGCTTCAGAATATTTTGGATCCAGATTTAATTTCCCTAAAATGTCGTCTGTTAGCAATCCGACTACTGGAGTTCACAAAAAACGCAAAGAAAAAGACAGACCGTCGAGGTGCGAAACCTATGACAAAGCTTCTCCTAAGCCAGTCACCGGTTCGCCGGTACTCAGTGAGGTGCTTTTGCAGCCCCTGCTACCCGCTACTTTTGAGTCGCATGCCTCTATCCGGTATGCCGCAAGATTCTCAGAGTATTGAAACCACGCATGTCTCTCCCTTGGATGGGTCCGGAGCCGCTGAGCAGGCACCGGCTTCTGAGGGTGTTTTCAGGCCTCAACATTTTTATATAAAACCGACGCCAGCTTCAAAAACAAGATCAAAAACATCTTCTAAGTCTAAAAAACTGATGCATGAGCCACGTGCTTAGGCCCCTATGCCTAAAAAACAGATTATCAAAATGACTGAGGACTTAATTACCTTGATAAGGGGTTCCTACCCCCCCCCCCCTGCTAAGAGACCTAGGCAAGACACTGATTATGAATCTTCAGATCAGGTTCCCATTTCTTCTGATTCCTCTTCTGATCAGGTTCCCATTTCTTCTGATTCCTCTTCTGATCAGGAATTATCTATTCCACCCTATGAGGATTCAGATGCAGAAGAATCAATCCCATCTGCATCTCCTCCTGAGGATTATTCTTTTGGAGAAACCTTGCATACTTTAAGGGAACATTTTTATTGAGAGAGTCAGGATTTCTCTGAATCAAAAAAGAGGCTTAGGGATTTCCTTCTTCCTCAGCATAGGCCTTTGGCTATACCTCCTGTATTAGACATTGTTGATGTGTTTTCGGAATCAAGCATGGCTCCTGATTCCCTACCTCCGGCTCTTAGTAAGCCAGACAGATATTACAAGGTTCCTGACTCCCACAAATTTCTATTCAAAAATCCTACTGCTGATCCTGAGACTATCTCACAGGGTCCCAAAGGTGTAAAGGCCTCTACAGCCAAAAATCCTACCCCCTCTGATAGAGATTCCAGGGTGCTGGATAGATGGGGAAAGAAGGTTTATACGTCTGCAACCTTGGCAATTGGGGCCTTAAACTACCAATTTCATATGCTTAAATATCAACAGCATGTTATGGGCTTATTGAAACAGAAAATTACGTTGATTTCTGATTGTGTGGAAAATAAAGAATTACAGGAATTATTGCATGCAGCAGAACAGGTTGGAAAGCATACTTTGCAATGTGGTTTTGATTCCTTGGAGGCCTCTTGCAGGGCCACAGTTACTGGATCTGTGATTAGAAGGCATGCCTGGCTCAAGGAGCAAAATCTGCCTGATCATGTTAAAGCTAAATTGTTGGATGCCCCTTTACAGCATGATGCTCTGTTTGGTAATAAGGCAGAAGAGGTTTTAAAGAAAATGGAAGACAAAGCTAAATCTATGCAAACAGTAAAATATTTCTTACAAGTGCAGCCACCCAGGTTCAGTAGGCATTGGCCTACTAAAATTTGGTCCTTTCCTGTGTCCAGCAGAGCCTCTCAAGGCAAATCCAGGTGCTCAAAAGGCTGTAGATAACCAATCACAGGGTTCTTACAGGTCAAAGCAATGGGGTCCCTCCACCTCCAAATCTGGAGGAAACAAAGCACAACCCTACAGTAAGCAGTCTCAATGACTTCCCTCTACCTCCACCAAGCACTTATATTTTGGCAGCCCCCTTGGGGGGAAAATTAGCACTTCATGCTCAAAATTGGAAGTTAATTACTCAGGACAAGTGGGTATTAAACATAGTATCCCAGAAGTACAGATTTCATTTCCATACTTTGCCAATTCCAAACGGTTGGCCAGATCTGCCACAAAATCAATGGGCAGAGGCTCAGAAACAAGTTATGTCCCTTATGGATATGGTGGCTATTCCACCAGTACCAGAACAGGAAAAAGGACAAGGTTTTTATTCAAGACTGTTCTTTGTACCCAGAAAAGACAATGCCTGGTGTCCAATACTGGACTTATTGATTTTGAACACGTTCCTGGACATTCCAAAATTCAAAATGCTGACTTTACAACAGCTACTGCCTATGCTGGGCAGAAACGCTTGGTTAGTGACTCTAGACTTAAAAGAGGCATACCTGCATATCCCAATAAGGGAATCGTGCAGAAGATACTCCACTTCAGGGCAGTTTTTTTGCATTACCAATTCTCTGCACTGCCCTTTGGCTTATCTACTGCACCCAGGGGCTTTACAAAGTGCCTGGCACCAGTAATTGCATTTTGCAGACAAAGAAGCATACAAATTTATCCTTACCTGGACAACTGTCTCATTCGAGCAGAGAACAAGGACATTCTTCTTCAACATCTGGCATTTGGAAAAAGGCTTCTAACATGCCTACGGTACACAATAAACTAAAAGAAATCACAACTGATACCCTCCAAATAATTACATTCCTGGGTGCAAGCTTGAATACAACTGCCCAGATGGCTTACCTTACGCCAGACAAACAAAGGCAACTGACAACATACTTCAAACAGATGGCAACAAAAACCCAGTTATCTGCAAGACAAATTCTGCAGGCTTTGGGGTTCATGGCATCCTGCAGTCTACTAATTCCATATGCAAGACTGCATATGAGGAAACTTCAATGTTACCTAAAAGGTTTGTGGAGTCAACATTGTCACAGTCTGGAAACAGTGATTCCTCTCATTCCCTGCCTACAACAGGAGTTTCTTTGGTGGGCAGCGACATGTCACCAGAACAAGGGACTGTCATTCACTCTACCCCCTGCCACCCAAACCCTAACTACAGATGCATCAGACTATGCATGGGGGGCTCATCTGGCAGGGAAGTGCATTCAGGGCAAATGGAGTCCAAATCTAATGCACCTTCATATCAATCAAAAATAAATGCTAGCTGTAAAGAATGCACTGACAGCCTTCAAGGACTACCTTTATCCAGGACAACTAATGGTAAAGACAGACACCACCACAGTTAAGTGGTACATAAACAAGCAGGGGGGTACACATCCTACCCCCTCTGCAGACTAGCCATGGCATTGTGGAACACAGTCTTGAGCTGTCAAGTACAACTACAAGCTCAATTCCTGCCAGGAAAGCTGAATATTTTGGCAGACGAACTAAGCGGAAATCTCATGGACCCACACGAATGGAAACTGGAACCACGGATTTTCAACATGTTGACACGCAAATGGGGGAGCCCAGACATAGATATTTTTGCCTCACCCCAGTACTACCAGTTGGACAAATTTTGCACAAGAACTTCTCACAAAAAAGCCTGGAAAGTGGATGCTCTGTCCTTCAGCTGGGAAAACTTATCACTCTATGCCTTTCCCCCTCTGCCTCTGCTCTCCAAAATTCTACTAAAAGTCAAACGGGAGAAACCAAAAATGATTTTGATTGCTCCAGACTGGCCTCGTCAACACTGGTACCCACTCCTACGCAGTCAGTCACAAATTTCTCCGTGGCACCTGCCTTTACTGTCTCAGCAGAACAACCAAATTCTGCACCCTCAGCTCCAAACATTGAATTTTGCAGCTTGGCTAATCACTTAAATTCCCCCTTAGCATCCCACAGCAAACCTGTGATGGATGTCATTTTGGAGGCGGGAAGACCTAGTACTAGAAAATCTTATGCTGACAAATGGAAAAAATTCTGTGCCTGGAACCAATCTCAAGGGATAAGCACAGCAGTGCCCAATTTACCTCAGATTTTGCAATACTTAACTGAGATGCTTCACAAGGGCCTGTCCTTTTCTTCCATAAAAATCCATGCCTCAGCCATTTCAGCTCATTACAACACAGACCCCCCCCCCTTCTCTCATCCTCTGCTAAAGCAGTATCTCAGAGGGGCCAAAAACTTGAGGCCACCCAGGAGAGCTCCAACCCCTGCCTGGGACCTTAACTTTGTATTGGAGAAACTCACTATCCCTCCTTTCGAGCCAGCTGCTACTGCAGACTTAAAATTTCTTTCCTGGAAAACAGCCTTCCTTTTAGCAATCACCTCGGCTAGAAGGATTTCTGAATTACAGGCCCTTATGGCAGTGGAGCTTTTCATCATCTTTCATGCGGACAGGGTGTCACTGAGGACCAACCCATCCTTCATGCCCAAGGTGGTATCCAGTGTGACTCTTAATCAGTCCATTCATTTGCCATCTTTCTTTCCTAATCCACAGAGCAAAGGGGAGCGGATTCTGCATTCATTGGATGTACACAGACAACTTAGATTTTACTTGGACAGGACTAAATTTCAAAGAACATCTGAACAACTGCTGGTAGCATTTGCCGGCAGGGGCAGAGAGAAAGGCTATTCCAAAGCAAACCACTTCCAAATGGATAAGCCATTGTATTAATTTCTGCTATAAGCACCATGGAAAACCTATCCCCCAGGGGATCAGATCCCATTCCACCAGGGCTGCATCTACTTCGACAACCTTTCTCAGAGGTGTTCCTACCAGGGATATTCTAGAAGCTGCTACCTGGAGTTCAGTTCTTACTTTCACCAAACATTATCATTCACCAATTTTCTCTAAATCCAGAGCTGGCTTTGCCACTGCTGTTTTGCAGGGTCTTATAGCCGGTCCTAGTGCTGTATAAATCCATCCTCCCAACCATAGCTTTGGGAATCTACCCAAATGTAATGACTGCAACAGTGAAACACGAAGAACATAGTACAGTTGTGTACACTTACCATAAATGTAGATGTTCGAGTGTATTCAGTGTTGCAGAGCTGGTTACCCTCTCTCCAGCCCCCTGTTTTTTTCTCTTACTATGCCTCTACTTTCTTTTACTACACTTAAAAGCCTTTTTGGTGTATTTGCTTTTGTTTGGAGGTATATTTTTGTGTTTTAAATTATTTATATATTTTGTTCCTCATTTGGGGGGCATCTGACATCTGGAGCAAGAAAAACTGATGTAATGACGTCGGCTGCATGTTTTATACCCCTGACGACCTGACGTCATGGAAGAAGGGACAGCAACCGACGCAGGACCCAAGACTTTGTTAATCAGGCCGACTGAGGGCAACCTGCCAGCAGATTACCCAAATGTAATGACTGCAACAGTGAATACACTCTAACATCTATATTTATGGTAAGTGTACACAACTGTACTTTCTGAGGTTGGTATGTCCGTACATCCTCTTTTTGCCCTACGCTGTGCGAATACGTGTGACATACGGTATCCCTATTACAACCTAAAGACTTTAGTATACTGGCGAGACATCTGGCTATCCTTAGTGGTGGATCCCTATTGTAAAGAATACTGCAACAGTGAAGAGGACGACATGTACTTTTTTGGTAAGATTTTACACAACTGCACTACCTCCTTTCTTGGCAGAGGTAGTTCTAAGTCTAAATTGAATCAGTCAGTAAACATTTCAATTCTTTTTCGTAACCATTTTAATTGAAGAAGATTATTGATGAACTGCGTATCTACTCATAGGCAACTCTGGTTCTGTGTGAGTAGATCAAAATAGTTCAGAAAAAATTATTCAGTTGTAAATAGCTGTAGGAAAACTGGGTGGTAAGGTGTCTAAGATTACTGTGGTTAATTTGTTGACTGATCTCTCTTAAATTTGATTATAAAAAAAGTTTAATAAGCCTTTGCCCTTGAAACTTGAGTCCTTTTCCATAGGGATGTGGCTACCTCTCAAGTCGTCCTTTGTAAAGCAGACTTAAGTTATGTTTGTGAAGCAGCTGTTTTGGTCATCAGTTCACCGGCTGCGATTGCAAGACAGTATAAGTTAGTTGTGCTTTTAGTGTGTGTGTGTGTGTGTGTGTGTGTGTGTGTGTGTGTGTGTGTGTGTGTGTGTAAAAGAGGGAGGGAGGGATGAATCTTCCATCTGGGCCACAGTAATGAGAGGGAGAGGACCCAGGAATATGAGTTTGGAAATCTGTTTTTCAGGTAACAGTGATGGAACTCTTTCTACTACATTACATAAGTTGTGTGTCTTGAAACCTGATATGGTTGACTTGTACAGAAAAAAAAAGAGTTCTTTTGATTATTTTTTGTATTTTGTGGATGTTCTTGGAGCTGTATACACGTCATGATACCATTTATTGCATTTTAGTGGCTACTTCCATATTATCCCCTTTTTATGTGTTTGTTTTTTACAGTTAGGTCCATTCCAGTAAAGGTACCCTTTTGTTAGCGTCTGTGATGGAGGAAGGCTGTTTGAATGACCCTTTCCTACACCCACTTCTGGTAGTAGTGTAGATGGCTACTGTTTGCATTTTTCTTCTGCTTTGTGAGACACTAAAGCAGCATACTGTTATAGTTGAGAGAGAAGAGTACCAGTTTTCTACAAGTATGAATTTTTCTTTTTCTTTGGTGTTAATTTTGAACTTAAGGTTCTTCAAAATCTGTTATCCTAAGAAAGTTATCTGAATGGTTTACAACTAAACACTTATCGTATAATAAACCTGTTGCCTAAGAAAGTTATGTGGTTTACAACTAAACACTTATCGTATAATAAACTGCAGTGGATAAAACTGTTATTCTAATATGCATATTCCTGCTTAAAAAAAAATATATACATATATATATATATTATATATGTGTGTGTATATATGTATATATATATATATATATATATATATATATATATATATATATATATATATATATATATATTATATATGTGTGTGTATATATATATATATATATATATATATATATTATATATGTGTGTGTGTATATATATATATATATATATATATATATATATATATATATATATATATATATATATATATGTGTGTGTGTATATATATATATATATATATATATATATATGTGTGTGTATAGATATATATATATATATTTTTTTTAAATTGCTTTCCAATTCTGTTACTGCTACTACATGTTCATTTCCCCCACCTGACTAGACTTAGCCCTCTTTGCTCAAGATCTAGTGTGACACTTTTTTAATTGGTTTCTCAGTTTAATTATTGTCTTTCTGGAAAAAATGAATGAGTAGTCAGAAGGAGTGTTCACAGGTTTTATTAGATTTGTTAATTAGAACTGAATGACTACAGTGTTTGCTTCAGCGTGTTTTTGTCAGTTCAAATAGTGTATGGCAGCAGTACCTTTGCTTAATGAAACCAGTATGCTGTCCTGTGAAGCAATGGTCACATTTGTGGTTTCTTTACAGTTTTGCCTCTAGGTCTGTCAGAATGGATCAGAATGCAGACATCCTTCATTTCAAGTTTGAAAGTTATGGAGATTCCATGTTAGAAAAAATGAATAAACTCCGAGAAGATAACAAGTTCTGTGATGCTGTCATTCATATAGATGATGTGGAAGTGCCAGGACACAAGATAGTCTTTGCTGCTGGTTCTCCATTCCTGCGGGATCAATTTTTACTCAACGAGTCAAGTGAGGTTAAGATTTCTATCTTGCAAAGTTCAGAGGTTGGTAAACAGTTGTTGTTGTCCTGCTACACTGGTTTTTTGGAGTTTCCTGAAATGGAGCTTGTTAACTATTTGACAGCTGCAAGCTTTCTCCAGATGGGTCACATTGTGGAAAAATGTACACAGGCATTGTCAAAATTCATAAAGCCCAAGCGTTTAGTAGAAGATGCAAGTCAACATACAGACAAAAGAGGTTCTGCAGAGTCAAAACAGGACCAGGCAAAAGAACAAGAGATTTTGAAACGTAGATCACCATGTATTCTTTCAACAGAAGACATTATGGATGTTGAGGACAATGACCTCCATATTTTTAAAGTCGAGTCTGTCGATGAAATGCCAAATGTTGAAAACCGTAAACATCCAAGTCGCTTTATTTCTTCGGAACAAACCAATATACACTCACCTGAGCCACAGCACTCTTTAATTAACTCCACAGTGGAGAATCGTGTGAGTGAACTTGAAGGAAGTCATAGTCATGTCTATGATTTGGCAAGCACCAGTGAGGATAATTCCATTTTACTTGGTAAAGAAATGTTGGCAAGTAGTAACAGAGGAAGTGATAAAGGACTTCAGTGGCATCATCAGTGCCCAAAGTGTACAAGAGTGTTTAGGCATCTAGAAAATTATGCAAATCACTTAAAAATGCACAAGCTTTTCATGTGCCTGTTATGTGGGAAAACTTTCACACAGAAAGGAAATTTGCATCGCCATATGAGGGTACACGCAGGGATAAAACCATTTCAGTGCAAGATATGTGGAAAAACATTTTCTCAGAAGTGTTCTCTGCAAGATCATCTAAACCTTCATAGTGGTGACAAGCCCCATAGGTGCAACTACTGTGATATGGTTTTTGCACATAAGCCTGTTTTAAGGAAGCACCTTAAACAACTACATGGGAAGAACAGTTTTGAAAATGCAAATGAACGAGTCATTCAGGATGTGACAGTAGACTTTGACTCGTATACAAGAGCTCATGATAGTTGTGCTGATGACACATTAGAACAAAGTATTAAAAAGTGAAGTTTACGCATATTTGATTGACTTGGACTGCTAATGGACTTTTTTTCATTGACTACATGTCAGTATAGACTTCTAACAACAGTGTCTCTGAAATCAGTATTTGTCTTAATGAAGTTCCGTACTGCTAAAAAGAAAAGTTATATACTGAAGACAGTTTTTTAATTATGACTTTAAATATCTTTGTCTTGTGTCTAGTGATGTGAACAGCTGATTTACACCACTTGGGACATATGTCATTTTATTTTGGAATCTGCTTTTAGACTGTCAAGTAGTGACTTTACTTAATCCGTGGATATCTCCAAAAGGGCTTTATGGCTCTTTAATTTTGACTGGGTTATCTCATTTTATAATGTAAGATATTGCAGACCTGACCTGCAAATGAGTTCTTGCACTGAGTTTTAGATTAGTAGGAACAGCCACACGAAGTTTGTGCAGGTTTCTTGTCTTCTGTGTCACTTTGGGAGAAAATAGTAATTTCTTTGTGAAATGTGTGTACTCTCTTTTTTTTTTTTTTTTTTTTTTTGTAAAGCAGACTGCAGCAGCATTTGAAATGAACTGTGTAAACTATTAAGCTAGCAGTTTGAGACACCACTCTTCTACCTCCTGACTAAAGGTTCTGCAACACTCCCATCTCCCAAAATTAGTGTGTTGGCCAGTATCTGATCGTATCCAGTTCCACTGATGGCCATGCTGAGCAAGCTCAGATGCCTGAAGAGGGGATGCATGTTTTTTCTGACTGTAATTGTATTGATGTTTAATGTTTCTATAATGAATGTATGGAAAGGGCATCAAGTGGCTTGGGTGTTAGTGAAGTTATCTAGTACTTGCTAGTCTGTTTTATGTTTTCAAATTCTTTGTTGTACCACTCCATTTCCACTTGGTTTTGGACTTTTATGACCAGTATTGTGGATATATCCACTGTTTTTGAACTGTCTTGATATCTGTCTTTTAAAATGTGCCATTTTTATAGAGTATATTTTTTAAGCAAAGAACACAAACTGTGACGCCATTTACCTCTATAAGTGCATCCTGTTTTAGTTTAGACACCGCCACCACCTCCCTTAGTCACATTTTATATTAAGTCAAAAGGAAGAAAACCAAATCACCCTGTATGTTTCACTGACTG